>NW_016803937.1:1155234-1254825 GCF_001698545.2 Rhinopithecus bieti
CACCTACCCCCACCTACCCCCACCTACCCCCATCTATCCCAGGGAGGGTTCCTCCTCTTTCACAGCCCAATCCAAGTACTGGGTCTGCAAAGAAACTCTCCTTGAAGTCAGGAAGGACGAAGAGGGATGTTGGCACCTTGTGATTTAGTCCCTGGACCGCTGTGAGGACAGATGGGACCAAAGCCGAAGGGTGGCCAGGAAGCTCTGTGTCCCTAAGCCACCCCACGGGGGGAGAGGCCCTGCTCATGTTCTTTTGTTTGTTTTTGTTTGTTTTGTTTTGTTTTCTGAGACAAAGTCTCACTCTTGTCCTCCAGGCTGGAGTGCAATGGCACGATCTCAGCTCACTGTAACCTCCACCTCCCAGGTTCAAGTGATTTTCCTGCCTCAGTCTCCCAAGTAGCTGGGATTACAGGCACCTGCCACCACACCCAGCTAATTTTTGTATTTTTTAGTAGAGATGGGGTTTCACCACGTTGGCCAGGCTGCTGTACGAACTCCTGACCTCAGGTGATCCACCCACTTCAGCCTCCTAAAGTGCTGGGATTACAGGCGTGAGCTACCACACCTGGCCGAGGCCCTATGTTTTTAACTAAAAAGCCACCAACGCCCTCTGTCCTGCTCCTGCTCAGGACACTGGAAGGCATGACAAATCGCCATCACATGGGAATTCCACACCAGTATCTTAGATCACACCGGATTTCTGCACAAAGCGTAAGGACACTGAGCGGGGGACAGGCGGCAGGGGGGAAGTTACTTCTGAGACCGGCCTTTTGCTAAACTCAGCCATTTTCTTCCCTGTTCTGTTGCTTAAGTCCCCTCCTGCAGTTTACAATCCCGACCTGCCACCCTCACCAGGATCACGACGGAGCCAAGACGCACCGGCGGCCGACCTCCCAGTGTGACAGCTTTCTGGTTATGTCTGCACGTCATGGAGGAACCTTCTAAAGGAGTTTCAGGAAGTTTATGTTTGGAAGCCGCGATTATCACTTTCGTTCATGGCCCCGCTTTATAATGGGAAACAGACACCTCACAGAAGTGCCAGGAAGGGGTCTGCTTTGAAACGTGTTCAAATAAAAGGATTGAGGAGAGCCTAGTGCTTACAAATATCGTAAAGACACTTCATTATTGACGGTGCCTGCCTCACATTCACTGTGGACTTGCAAGCCCCAAACTCATCCTGCCCCTGGATGGCCGGGGCACCCAGCCCTTCCGCCTCCACACTTTGTTTTACTTTCCTCAAAAAAAAAAAAAAAAAAAAGCTGTAATGAGATGCACAATTAACAACATGTTTAGCTAATTGAGTCTGTCCACGGCATATCCCAACCTGGGCGCTGAGAGATAAGTCTGTCACCTGGAGCGTGCCACAAAAAGGAGAAAAGGCAAAGTCAGCAGCTAATAGAAATCATTACTTGGGGAGGACGCCCCTAACCACGTCAGATCAAAGACACAGACGGACTCTTCCCACCAAATTAATTCGCCTCTGAGGTCTTGGCATTGGGTTCAGCACTCTCTATTATCAATTGGAAAGCAAAATGCTTTGTTTTGCCTGAAAGACGTTCCCAGATGGCACATTCCCCTGAGTGCACCCCCTCGGTTGCGAGTCTGAAGGCATCGTGATCAACACCATGGTCAATCTGGATGGCCCAATCGCATCGAATCCGGCCTGCGTGAAAACACTTCACTTCTGACCTCCTTGACACCAGCGCCCAGAGCCGCCCCAGACGCCGCACACTGCACTTACCCTGGAGCAAGCGGGCGTGTCTGCCGGCGCTCATCCCCTGTGGCGTGTGGTTGCAGAGGGACAGCTGCCCCGTGTCCGGCTCCACGCCCCAGGTGCCCGCAGCAGCAGCGCTGGGGCTGTGTCTCTGCGCACTGGCTGGCTCTGGGCTGGGAAGTTTCAAGCATTCCCTTCTCCCCCTTCACATACTTAACCCTACCTTGTCTGGTCAAGAGGGATCCAGACAAAATCAACCTTCTGCGTCAAGAGCTGCGTCCAGCTGCCTCAGAGGCACAGAGTCTGTTCCTGGCCCCACCTGGCTTTCACCATAAACTAGAACGAGCGGCCAAGGCCCAGGACGCTGCAGCTTTGCAAGGGTGAGCGGCTTTTTCCTAACCCACTGGGCTTTTTTCCTCCCAGGCGGCAGAGGGGTGCACCTGCTCCAAGGGATTTGGGATGTCCAGCCCTCTGGTCTCTGGGGGGGCACCCTCGGTGGGGGCTTCCCCTGGAGAGTTTAACACTCAGACCCCACTCCAGGCTCAGCAAGGGGCACTGGTTGGGGGGATTCCAGCCCACTCCTCAATTCTCTATGGGGACCCTCGGCCAGCCTTGGTGGTTTCAGAGCTCTGGTTTCCTCGTTCGTAGGAGATAAACAG
Source organism: Rhinopithecus bieti (assembly GCF_001698545.2). Classification (NCBI taxonomy): domain Eukaryota; kingdom Metazoa; phylum Chordata; class Mammalia; order Primates; family Cercopithecidae; genus Rhinopithecus; species Rhinopithecus bieti. Next base: position 1,157,608 of record NW_016803937.1, read on the forward strand.
CACCCAAAACTGAGCCGCAGCCACTGAGGCAGGCTACTGCCAGGTGGAGTGCAGGTGCATCAGTGATCCTGCCTGCCTTCCCCTGAGTCCCAAGTCGCCGTTCCATCCACTTAAGGCGTCCTGGGCTCTCATGAGCTTCCAGGGAAACCGAGTCACAGGAATTTAATCATGGCCAAAATTTAGCCCATAAATAGCCATTGAGCGGCTTCATGCCGGATGGGGAGATGTGAGGGCAGGCGCAGGAGGAGGCGTGGGCACGTGCCCTGAGGGCAGCAGCACACCTTGCGTTCTCAGTTAGGTCTGGACAGCAGATTCGCAGCGCCTTTTCCCGCTTTCTACTTTCCTGTATTTTTGAAGTTTGCTACAATGAGCATGTATTGCCTTTATAATGAGAAAACAGACATTTAAAAAATGTTTCAGAAGCCCGTCCTGACCACCCCTCGTTTTCCCCAGACCCACTTCCTTGGAAAGACCTTCCCATTGCTTCCACACTGCTGTTTTCACACTCGCCTTCCGACGGGCACCTCCCACAGCCCGAGCACCCCAGTTTCACACTCGCCTTCCGACGGGCACCTCCCACGGCCCCAGCGCCCCAGTTTCACACTCGCCTTCCAACCGGCACCTCCCACAGCCCGAGCACCCCAGTTTCACACTCGCCTTCCGACGGGCACCTCCCACGGCCCCAGCGCCCCAGTTTCACACTCGCCTTCCAACCGGCACCTCCCACGGCCCCAGCGCCCCAGTTTCACACTCGCCCTTCGACAGTCACCTCCCACAGCCCGAGCTTCACACTCACCTTCTGACTGGCACCTCCCACGGCCCGAGCGCCCCAGCAGCCCCCTTTGCTCCCCTGAAGCAGGTGTGGCCAGTGAGGCCCCAGGAGGTAGATGTGCCCGTCCTTATGGGGCCTCCGGCCCGCGTTCCCTGCACCTACACAAAAACTGACTCTCGCTTCCAGGAAGCTTCTAGAAAGGGCCCCAGCACGGTGGTCAGAACACAGAGTCCCAGCACACCGATTGGTGCACCCTCAGCCGCCCCTAAGTGAGGGGTCTGGCAGGGTCCACCTGGGTGACGCCCTCCCCTTTCAAAGCCCCAGGCTGCCGGGGCACCATCCCATTCTTTTGGGGACTTCGTACAGGTTGTTGACTCCAGGAGGGCAGGAACAGCACCCGACTGGGAGTCTGCAAGTGTGTGGGGTATGACATTCATCTCACATGCACAGAGCACACCATGAGTAAAGAATTCTCATCCTCTGGTATTTCTCTTCCTGTTTTTTAAATTAAGGGGAAACTCACTGCACATAAAATTAAGGTTTTCAACTATGGCACAGTAGGTGGCATGAGGCGCATGCTGTACTATGCCTTCCGTTTACTTCCAAAGTCTTTTCATCATCCCCAAAGACCACCCAATGACTGCCCATCCCCGCCAGCCCCAGACAACCACCCATGGGCCCCCGTCTGCTCTGCCATGTCACAGGGATGCAGCTGGCCATGTGTGGCCCTCGCGTCTGGCTTCTTCCACTTCCATGACATTCTCCAGGCTGGCCCACACCGCAGCATGGATGAGGCCCTCACTCCTTTGTGGCTGAGTCTTACTCCTCGGTGGGGAGAGACCTCATGTTGGGTAAGCAGGCATCGGTCCATCCAAGGACATCTGGGTTGACTCCACCTTTTGGCCATTGGGGGAACCCTAGAGATAGAAGTGCCATTTTCACCCCGACCCACGGTGCTCCCCCTGAAGTCTGAGTTGGAACCACCCACCTCTCAACGGGTCCAGATGGCCCTATTCCTCCAGCGTTTCCAAGAACACACCTGGCACACATCGTCACCTGGTCTCAATACCATGGAGGGACCCTGGGGTTGCTTCTAATCATTGTTCAACGTCTACCCTCTCTGTGCATGGCTCAGGAAGAAGGTGGGGTGGGAAAGAGAGATCTCTGAGTGATCAGGTTGTCTTGCAGTTCCAGATGCTGCTCCCAGTGTTGGTCAACGTTGGTGGATTCCAAGTTCTAGAGCCTCTGTCGGCTCAAATGAAATATCTGAAGTTGGCACAAATGCAGCCATCCTCAGGTGGGGCCCCATCACCCTCAGGAAATCCCGGGGATCTTTGGGCAGCAGGGAGCTGGGCAGGTCCATCACCCTCAGGAAAGCCAGGGCATCTAGCCAGGAGCTGGACAGCTCCATCACTCTCAGGAAAGCTGGGGGGTCTGGGCAGCAGGGAGCTGGGTGGGTCCACCACCCTCAGGAAAGCCAGGGGATCTAGGCAGCAGGGAGCTGGGCAGGTCCCATCACCCTCAGGAAAGCCGGGGCATCTTTGGGCAGCAGGGAGCTGGCTGGGTGCATCACCCTCAGGAAAGCCAGGGTGTCTTTGGGCAGCAGGGAGAGTCCCCCGTCATCCTGTGGACATCTGTCATTTGTGCAGAAGCCTTGACGTAAGATAGAAGCAACATTTCCTGGAAGTTTCTTACAAACTTAAACCAAGGACAGAGGGTCCTAGAGGAATTGAGGGCTTTGCTGTCCACTTTAAGTGGAGAGAATTATTTTTCATTCCTTTATCATCACTAAAGGTTGGATTTCAGAGTAAGTACTCAAGCACGTGGAGGAAGATGAGGGAGGGAAGATGGAAGGAGGGTGAGGAAATGTGGGCATCTGGTTCCCTGGCTGTGCACTCAGGGGACCCTGGGGGACCACCTGCTTAACAGGCAGATGCCTCTGTGTGTCGCCATCAAGTGAGGTTGTGGCTGAGCCCAGTTAACACTCGGGGCGCCCATGCACGGCTGGAGCCTGAACAGTCTCTTGGTGACAGCAGTGACCACATGGCATCCTCCTGCAGGAACCATGTGGCTGGCTTTTATTCTCTCTATCCTTGGGCAGAAAGAGGAGGAAAAAGCAATGAGTCCTGTCCTTCTACCTTCCAGTAGGTCAGAAATGTTTTCATAAGATAAAAGTTATAACTGAAAGAAACAGCAGGTCTGGGCGTAAAAATCCTGTGTTTTCAGCCTCGAGTGTGTGTGGGAGAGCGGGAGCTCAGGGTGTCTCTCCTGGGGGCCATGAAGCAGGAAGAAAAGGCTGTGGGGCCAATGCCAGCTCCACTTTACATCTGGGTGCTGGGGCTGCCACAGCAAAGTGCCACAAACTGGGGGGTCCATGTGACAGAAATTCGCCCTCTCCCTCACTGGAGGCCAAGTCTTAGATCCAGTTGTTCCAGGGCTGTGCACCCTCTGAGGGCCCCAGGGAGGCCCCTTCCTGCCTCCTCCAGCTCCCAGCGGCTCCCAGGGTGGGGTGGCATGGGCAGCCACGTGTTCAGAGCTCCCAGGTGTCTCCAGGGCTCCGCCAAGGCTGACACCCTGGTTGGCACTAGGACTCTGATTAGGATTTTGGACAAAGCATTTCCTCCACGGGCAGACACAGAGCACACCCCTGGGTAACAGCACACCCAGCTTTTTAGAAGCGTCACCAAACACTGGCCATCCAAGTGAGAATCAGTGAGATTGCAAAGTGGTTGTCATTAGTGAGGGTGTCAGATGGCCTGGTGTGTTTAAGTAACCAAAAGCAAGTCCTTCTGATACCTTGCATGTTGGAGGGGGTATTCCAGTGCTGGTTAGAATTAAAACCCAAAGCAGGTCATTGATTCTGATGGGAGTGCCCTGGCCCCAGGATCATTAACAAGGGTTTCAGGGAGGAAAAACAGATGATATTGTCTGTCCCTGGTCCAAATTCATGGTGCATCCCCATTTCCATAGCAATTCCATGCAGGTCTTTTATATGCTGCTATATTTTATATCTGTTGCTGTGCTGCTACATACTCCAAAACTTAATGGCTTAGAGAGCAAAAAATCACTTTTTATCTCTCACAGACTATTAGCCAAGAAAGTGGGAAGTGCTCAGCAGGGCGGTTTTCCTCAGGGTCTCTCATGTGGTTTTATGTCAGCCAGGGCTGCATCACCTGAAGGCTCAACTGGGGCTGGTGGCTCCCTCACAAGGTGGGTGGGCTGGCACTGGCTATTGGCTGAGGGCCCCAGTTACTCTCTGGGGCCTGCTTGAGTGTCCTCACCGCATGGTGGCTGGCTTCTTCTAGAGTGAGTGAGCCAACAGGCCAAGTGGAGGCTGCAATGCCATTACAATCCAGCCTCAAGGGGAAGTCACACATTGACCACCACTGTACTCTATGCTGACCACATAGACCAGCCCTGCTGTGTGGGAGGGGAGCACACATAGACAAATACAGGAGTTGGGGGGTCACTGGGGCCATCTGGGAGGTTTGCCACCATCACCCGTCCTGTTCCCTAAATGACCTGCATCCCCAGGTTTCCTATTCTCAGCATTATGTGCCACCTTGAGGGGCTGGGAATGAGAAAAAGTATTGTTTTCAGACAGAAAGCATCTCTTTTATATTTAACAGCCCTTCCTTTAGTTTATCTCTTCCCTCTCTTACTTTATTTAAAAGTAGCAAGAGGCCAGGTGTAGTGGCTTATGCCTGTAATCCCAACACTTTGGGAGGCTAAGGCAGGTGGATTGCTTGAACCCAGAAGTTTGAGACCAGCCTAGGCAACATGGCAAAACCCCATCGCTATTTTATAATATTACTGTTTTTAAAAAATGAATAAATAAAATAAAGTGCAAGATATGCTACCCTCAGTGCCCTTCTTACAAAGCTTGCTAGCTTGATTATTCAGCTTGCTGGGCCACTTTCCACATTACTGCAGGCCATGGTCTTGCTGATAGAATAAGAGTGCCTATTTCTGGTGGGGTTTGACTGAGCATTCTTGCCTGAAGTCTCCTGAAGCTGTAGTCTTGCATCAGCTGGAGTTGCAGTCTCATTTGAAGGCCTGACTGGGGCTGGAGGAGCCACTTCCCAGGTCACTCCATCACACACTGGCCAGTGGTGCTGTTGGCCAGAACTCAGTTCTCTCCAAATGGACCCTGCCATGAGGCCACTTGAATATACAGCATGGTGGCTGGCTCCCCTCAGAGTGGATGACCTGAGAGACCAAGACAGAAGCTGTGGTGCCTTGTACAGCTCAGTCACAGAAGTCACATGCTGTCAGCTCTGCCATGTTCCATGGGTCACATGCATCAGCCCTGAGTCAATGTAGGAAGATGATAAACCCCAGGAGGTATGGGTCAGTGGGTTCACCTTGGAGGCCACAGAGCTGGCCCAGCGCTGTCCCAGAGGGGGATTCAGTGACAGAGCCAAAGGGATTCCAATGACTCAACCTGAGAATGACCAGATTAGACAGGACTGATCAGGCTAAGATGATGAAAGGCCTGCTAACATGACACAGGGACAGGCCCCAGACAGAGTCCCTGGATTGAAGTCTCCACCCCAGCGCTTCCCACCTGGGGTTTGGGCTTCATCCATCGGCAAGGCAGAGATGATAGCGAAACCCAGCCTTCCTCCCACCTGTGTGCCAGATGATCAAAGGAGCAAACAAAAAAAAAAGCAAACAGGAAAGTGCCAAAGAGTCACACAATTATCACTTCTTTTTGTTACTAGAATGATAAATCCCTTTAAAAATAAACAGCTTTCTTGGATATAATTGACATACTATACATTTCACCTATGTGAAGTGCACAATTCACTAGTCTTTAGTCTATTCAGAGTTGTGTGACCATCATCATTATAGAATAAGGTCTGATTGATGCTTGAGAGCTGACGATGATGATGATGATGACGGAGACAGAGTCTGCTCTGTCCACCAGGCTGGAGTGCAATGGTGCTATCGTAGCTTACTGTAGTGTCCACCTCCTGGGCTCAAGTGATCCTCCTGCCTTAGCCTTCCGAGGACTCCAGGCATGAGCCACCACACCCAGCAGATATTTTTTTTTTTTTTAGTAGAGGTGAAGATTTGCTATGTGGCCCAGGCTGGACTCAAACTTCTGAGCTCAAACGATCCTCCTGCCTTGGCCTCCCAAAGTGCTGGGCTTATTTTTAGACCATAATGAAAAGTTCCAGTTGATGTTACAGGAAGTGAGCCAGGGAACGCTTTACCCCCAGGCTCTAGGAACCATCAAGGTCAAGCTAGAAAAGGGCATCGGCAAGAAGGGGTGTCCGGAGGCGTTAGGGCTGCGCTCTCTGTGTAGAGAGAGTTCCGCTGCGTGGAGCAGCTGCACTCCCTTAGGGGTGGCTGGGTATGAGCGCTACGGCCTGTCCTCAAGGGTCCCACCTCTTCCCCAACTCCCCGGCATCCTAGTCAAGATTCAGGAGGTGGCACTTCCCCTGGAAACCTGGAAAGCAGGGAGCACCGACTGCCCATGGACGCCAGGAAGGAGGGAGCGTTGCCGCCCGTGGACCCTGAGAAGGAGGGAGTGTTGCCGCCCGTGGACCCTGAGAAGGAAGGAACGTTGCCGCCCATGGACCCTGAGAAGGAGGGAGCGTTGCCGCCTGTGGTCCCTGAGAAGGAGGGAGCGTTGCCGCCCGTGGATCCTGAGAAGGAGGGAGCGTTGCCGCCCGTGGTCCCTGGCTGCGTGCCCTCCCCTTGGCTCCTCCAACCAAGAGGGCAGTCGAAGCTGTTTTTCCAAAGCTCTTTCTCCCCACCTCCCCAGCTTCCCTCTAAGAGTTCCTGCTGGTGTCCTCCGCCCCCAGTCCACCGTCCAGGAGCCAAGAATTCGTGGCAGACCCCGAGCACAGCTCGCCAAATCATTCGCTCATTGTTAGACATCTGGGGTTTTCAACTGTTTGTTTTCATAAAGGACACTCTAAATGCCCCTGGGCAGTGGCTCCTCTGGAGCTCCAGTCCGAGAACCTCGGGTGTGAAATTCTGTTCTCAGCTCTGCTCCTGCCCAGGCTGCTCTATCATCCCACAAGAGGCTGCAGTTGGAAGCCCCTTGATGCCCCAGCCTCCGTGGGTGTGAGCATCCCCAGCACCCAGACCTCGGCTTCTCGGTATCATGTTCCATTCAAAGTGGCCAGGACTCCTGGGAGAAATGGCGAGCTCCAGTCTGGGAAGGGAAAACACCAGAGGCTTGTAGGAGATTGTGACCCTCCGGGGCTACGAGGCTGTGCCCAAGCACTCAGGAGCCTGCTTGGTGGGGGGTGTGGGGGGTGGGAGCCGAGGGTGCCAGGAGATGGCCTGGGGCACAAGCAGCCCTACAGCTCAGGCTCAGACAAGCAGCTGGAAGCCTGGCGGCGCATGGACATTCCCACAGCTTTAAAGGACGCCCCACAGAACACGGATTAATCATCATAGAGAGGAAGGACAGCGTTGCAGGGGAGCCTGCAGACGCAGCATCGATAAAACCGTCGGCGTTCCTGTCACCAGAGACGGCCCAGGTGAGATTTTACACCCCCCGCCAGGACACCTGCGGAAGTGCAGCCTCACCCCCTGCTGTCCTTGCCCACCCAGGATCTCATCACCAGGAATCGAGAGGCAGACCCAGCCGAGGGTATCCTGCAAAGCAGCCCGAGTGCTCACAGCATGGAGGGGCCAGGAGCCAGAACAGGCTGACAGAGATGGAGGAGAGAGGGCGGCTTGGGGCAGGGCGTGACACCCGCAGATTCCCCTCTCAGAACCTCGTGGGGACAATGGCCAGGCTGCAGTGCGGCCTCGCATGGACCTGTTCATTCCCCGATTCTGACGGTGCTGAGGGCTTGCGAATGTCCTTGTGTGCAGCAAACACACCCCAAAAAGCCTGGCTGTGTGGACCACGGTGCAGCCCCCCACGGGTCTCTCCCAACCTGAGCGGCGCCCTCCTGGCCACTGGCCACTGCTGCCTGAGTCCCTGCCCCAGCAGAAGGCACAGGCTGGGGCGGGCCTGCCAGAGTGAACCAGGTTGGCGAGGAAGGGCCTCCCAGGGCCGAGGCATCTAAGCAGCACCCTGCAGGATGGGCAGGCCCCGCACAGGGCCTGCGATCTCATGCATTCGAATGGTACTGCATGGGCCAGGGTGTCCCAGGGGATCCTGTCGGGTGCCCTCCTCAGCTCTTCCACCTTTCACAGTAAGTACTTCGACAGTACGGCTCATGGTCACCCCAAGTCCCCGAGAAGGGAAGAGAGCGACGCCATGGAGATGGGAGGCCAGCCCTGCGAAGGGCACCATAGTCCTGGGCACCACCTCTCCTGGGAAATGGGGGCTTGGGCTTCTTCTCCTCCTTCCTCCCTCCCTCCTCCCTCTCTCCCTCCTTCCTCTGCCTTGCACCCCCAAATTGCCAATATCACCCCTCCCCAGTTGCAACAACCCGAAACATTCAGACATTGATTTGTGTTTCCTGCACGGGGCAGAAACCCTCCTGTTCCAGAACCGCAGGGCCCCACATTCCCCACGGGCAGGGACCCATCTCACTCCCCCCACCACATTGGCCCACAAGGCTCTGGCCCCCACCCCCATGGCTGCTTGGTGAAATGACAGCCCCGCTCTGCCAGAAGCCGGGGAAGAGGAAGGGGCTGGGGAAGGGAGGCCAGCTGGGGAGCCCTGTGAGCCCCTCTAGGAGCCTGGCCCTGGCTGGAGAGAGAAGCACTGGGATGAAACACACTTTATTCACGGGGGCACAGGACTGCCATCTGCAGTGCTTGTGCTAAACTCCAGCAACGAGCAGATGCAGGCGTTCCTCCCTGGGTCAGCAGCCCCGGGCCTGGAATCCGCTACGCCCACTGCGCTGAGATCAGCTTTGAAAAGCCCCCATTGCAGACCTGCGGCAAAGGCCGGGGGAAGCTGGAAGCGATACTAAGGCTGCTCTGCTGTGATCAGCCTGGCCTGGGGCATCCTGGGGGATTCCTGAACCGCCTCCTACACCCCTCCCCAACCCCCAGTATGAGGCCCTCACTCAGGCATGCCTGGGCCCTGGAGGCGGAGAGCCTGGGACTCCACGGAGAAGCCGTGCCCTGCGCCCACTCGGCCTGGCCGGGAGCCCGGGCCCTGTGTGGTCACACCCGGAGGGCCTCACCAGCAGCGGCGGGGGCAGACTCTGTGGGGGCACCCCCTCCTCCAGCAGGGCTGGCCCCAGTGGGGTGGGAGGATGTGGTGGAGGGCATGACCTCTAGGAGAAGTTTGGCTGGAGCAGCCCTGGGGGGCAGCCAACTGCCGGGCAGGGGCTCCGGTGGCCCATTTCCCATGACAGGCAGCCTGGCCGGGAGGGACGTGCAGTTTCCACCACCTGAGCCCAGCTCCCAGCCCCGGGCGTTCAGGCTATTGGGTCCGAGGTGCCCTGTCGCTTATTCCAAGAGTTGGCAGTCGGCAGGGTCTGAGGGCCACCGAAAGGGAAACGTGCCCAATTCAGACCCCCTGGCCACAGGCAGGCGGCCTCGGCTCACTCCTCTCCTCTGGGTCCTTCGCCCGCAGTGACAGCTCCGCACCCAGCACCTTCCTGTGTAAGAAGTCAGGGAGTTCGAGATGAGATTGAGGCTGATCTGGGCCTTGTGTGGCTCCTGCTCGTAGGATCCTGGGGGCCGTTTCAGGAAGCGCCTCAGGACACGGAGAATGCTCAGTCTCCCGGCTGCCCCGCCAGGCAAGAGGGTCCGTGGTGGAGGGAATCCAGGGGGCATGGTCCTCACCCCACTGTTAGCGCTGGCAGACCCCAACACTCATCCCCCAGCCCCAGGCACACAACCTGCCCTACCGCCCCTCTCCGGGCCCTGCCGCCCCTCTCCAGGCCCTGCTGCAGCGGGTGTGTTTGGTGCTGCTGGGGTGGAGTCAGGGGCCAGATCCCATCGTGAATTTGACAGAAAAGGAAATGGGCTCTGAAAGCAGGTGAGGCTCAGCCAGGGCCCCGCGGCTCTTACCCAAGGGCTGAACTCCAACCTTCCTGGCCCGGCTCTGTTTCCCGAGCTGTGGAAAATGCCTCTGTCCACCCGGCATGGCTGGGTAGTGCCTGCTTCCCCCACACCAGCCACAGGCCGGCTCCCCAGTCCTCTGTGGGAGGGTTGCTGGTCTCCGTTAAAAACCCCCCGGGTGACTTGCATGGCGCCAGGGCCTGTGCCCCCGGGAGACACTCTGGGGAGGGGTCACCACCAGGAAACCTCAGTCCAAGCTGCCCAGCCAAGGCCGGGCATGGCTGTACCGGCACAGGAAGACAGGGAGGGGTCTCCAGGGCAGGCAGCTCTCCCCTCGGCCCAGTCCCCCGTGTGAAGTGCTCAGCCCAGGTGGGATCGTGCTTCCCACTCAGCCTCCTCCAAGCCGCCGAAGGTCCTGCTGGTTCCCCAAATGACTTCTGTCCTGAGCCGTGGGCTCCTGATCACGCACCTACCTTGCACGGCCTGAACAAGAGTCTGCGCCAGGGACCCCGCTCGGGAGGGGCACAGAGGAAGCCAAGGGCCCACACAGGTGAGGGGGTCTCGTGTCTGAGCTCACCCAGCCCAAGCTCAGCAGCAGCCTCAGAATTTCCTGGCATCTGCTTGCCTGTGTTGCAACCCAAGTGGGGTGTGCGCACCGCCTGAGAGAGAAAACACTCGCGGAGGATTATGTAAGCGCTTTCCTCCCCAGCACAGGGCCATCTTGGGCACATTGAGACCAGACCATGTGCAAAAGCACTTCGGGAGAGTGGCAGGAGCTGAGCTGCCTGAGAGGGATTAACCCCTTCCGGGATGCTGGTGGCTCGTCCTGGAGAACGTGGGACTGGTCAGGATTGCAGCACGCGGAGGGGTGGTGGAGTGTGAATGTGGAGGCACCGGTGCTGTGTGATTTCCCACAAGTTGTCTAACCTCTCTGTGCCTTCATCGCCTGACTCGGCTGTTTCCAATGCAGCTGATTTTAACAGCACCTGTTTCATGAGGCCACAGCCAGGATTCCTGAAGGTAAAGCACAGAAAGCCCTCAATGCGGTTTGAGGCTCCAGGCAAGGCTCAGCTGACAGTAGCTGAAAACAGCAGTTCCAGCCACCGAGTCGCCCACACTGCCCACCACAGAACGAACAAGGATTTCCAGCTTTGCTCGGATTTGTGGGGACCACTGGGTTTGGACTTTAGGAAAAGCTCATTTGCCTTCGGGCAGAAGCGACCGCAGCTGGGGTCACCTGAGGTGGGGGCAGGAACCTCTCGTTGGCTGATGCGGGACCTGGGGAGGGGCCCTCTGTGTGGGGCAGCTCTGGACGCAGACCTGTCGATACCTGTGAAAGCTGTCAGGCTGAGCCACCGTCCAGCAGGCGAAGAGACCACACTGGACCACTGCGGAGTCACTTGGCCAGCCCCACCCGGGTCCTCGTAGCCCTCTTATGTGTCCCAACTCCGAGCGGGCGGCCGACAGTGCACCCTGACAAGGCACGCGTGTACCATCGGGGACACCTGCTTCTTTAAAGTGACCGGATGGTGCCCAGGACCACAAGAACCAGCCTCATGACTGGGTGCCCAGCCTCCTTCTCCCTCCACTGTTAACTTTTTTGCCAAGATTCCAAAAATGAAGCTGCAGCCGAAAATAATTTCTTTTTCTTCTATAGCCCAAATGAATGATGGTGTAGAGATTTTCCCATCATGAGAAGTGCGGGCTCCATGTGTAGTAGGCCCAGGGGGTGACCTGTCTGAGGTTGGGGTGCCTTGGGGCCAGAGCCCAGAGGAGAACCCACGTTGGCGTTCTAGTAACGTGAACCCTCATAAGATCTTCAGGACAGCAGAGGCAGCGGAGATGCCGGCAGGCAGGGAGAGCCGGCCCGGCCAGCCCCTCAGGAATGAGGTTCGGTCCTATTCTAGCTCAAAATGATAAACCTCATCTCAGATGGCTGCTTGTGACTCCAAGAGACCACCAGGCCCCGGTGATAGCCAGAGCGGTACCCAGCATACCAATCCCGCCCACCTGCCTGGCGTGGCTGGGAGACGTGGCCAGGTGCTGTCTCTCCCTCCCTCTTTCACTGCTCCCTGAAGGCAGCATCTAAAGAGGCTGAGGCTGTCCTGTTGCTGCCCTGACCTCTGGGAAGAAGCCCGCAGTTCTGATTACGGACCTCAGACGGGGAAGCGCACAGGAGGCCTCGGGTGGCCAGGCTATGCTGCTTCTCCCTGGACGGGCAGAGCTGGCACATGGGAGGCACTTCACAGGTGACTAAGGAGGCATAGACCCGAGGCCTGGGGGACTGCAGTGTCCCGTGGATCCCAGCTGCGGCTATCAGGCCCACGGGTGGGAGAGCCAAGGGAGGGGCTCAGCTGGGCAAGGGGATGAGAGCGGGCGGGGACACTGCTGGGAGCTCCCTTCACCGCATGACCAACAACGTGCGTAAGCGAACAGGGCGGGAGAGCTGTGTGTGGCCTCAGGCAGTCACTCAGCCTCTCTGCCCGTTTTCCTGGTCTGTAAAATGGACCGAAATGCCTGCCCCGTGGTGTTCTTTGGGCAGTTTCTATAAATGCTTGGCCCAGCCTCCCCAGCACATGGCTGCTATCTGGGGCACTGTTCTGTTATTTTCATCCCTGCCCCTGCTGTTTGCTTAGACTTCCTCTGACTCCAGTGAAATCAGCCTCCACAGGCATTTCGTCAGCCCCTTGTTCATCCACAACACGGCTAGGCAGGTGCGCCCAGGGGGTCTGAGGCTTTAACGGACTTTAAATGTATGTCCCTGCAGCAAACAAGTTTCTGTACAGCCCAAGAGCAGCAAGGTTTGGGGCTTGAGGGGCAAAGATCCAAGGATGCTGGAGCCAGGGATGGGGCTGTAGTCACGGGGCTGTGGGGGAAGCGGGGAAGGAGGGCCCACCCTGGCAGGATCTCCCACAGCCGAGTCCACTGGGAAGCCAGCCTGCAGGCCTGGGGTGGGGGCACAGGGAGCCCACCCAGCAACACAGGGGCGACCCGGAAGTGGACAGAGAACCCCAGCGGCTCTATCACAAGGCCACACACGTGACACGCATCTCCCGGGACCGGGACTCCGGCTCTTGGAGGGCCACTTATAGAAAGGAGCCCTCTCCTTGCACAGAGTGTGCTACCCTCGGTTTCACCTCCGTGCCAACGTTTAAAATCAGGACGGGTTTCCTCCCCACACCGAGTGTAGAAATGCCTGGTGTTCTTTAAACGTGTGATGTCGTTTCCCCACTGGGTGACTGGTCTCGGTTTGCCCATCACACTCACGGCTGCTGGATCCTGATGGTCTCAGATCAAACACCCCGGGAAAGACCATGGCAAGCCTTCGAGCTGGATGCAGCCAAGGTCTAGTCTGACTCCAGGACCAGAGATGGAGGGGAGCTTGTCACAGCCCCCATGCCATTCTGCTGAGAGGCACCCCTGTCCGGTGCCAGGCTGACGTCCACACCTTCCTGCTGTTCCCACCAGCTGAGCTGACCCACTTTCCATGGCCGCCTGCCGCCAAGCACCCAGAGAGCTCGCTCTCGCCCATCTGCCCGCGGCCCAGCTGCTGGGGGAGCCAGGCGGACCCCCGCCCATGTGGGGGAGCAGAGGGAGGCGGACGCGCGGCGGTGGGTAAGGGGATGTGGCTGGGGTGACTGTGGGGTTTCTTTTGATTGCTCTGGCTGCCGAAACAGGGAGGTGTCCCCATCAGCGGAGTGGAGGTGGGGAGGCGATGCACAGGTTCAAGGCAAAGGGAAGGGAAGTGGGGCCGCCAGGCGGCATGAAGAGGTCGCCTGGAAGCCTGTGGTTTCACAGCAAAAATGCAACCAGGTGTGCGCTGCTTCTCCAGATCTCAGGTCCAGGGCAGGCGAAGGTTCCTGTCATCTCAGTTTGGGGCTTTGTCTAGATGAGTCCTCGGAGGTGCGAAGGGGTTGAGGGTGTGTCCATGCAGAGGGGAGCTGGGGGTCTGGGCCCCTGGCCCCGCTGAAGGAGTGGCCAGGGGAGCCAGCTACAGGGCAGACGGCAGGGCAGGGGTCAGCGCAACGTGCTCTGCAGTCCACAGATGTGGGACGGGACTCCCTTAATTTAGGTCTTCTTTAACCTCTTTCAGTAAAGTTTTATGATTTTTTTTCCCCATAAACACCTTTCACATCTTTAACGAGTTATTTCTTGACATTTCTATATCTTAAAGCTTTTGAACAGTGGCTTTTTAAAGTTTCCTTTTCGCATGACCGCTGATGACGGAAACGCAATGACACCTTGTGTATTGACTTTGATCCCCAAAAACGTGCTGATGTCTCTTCCTAGTTCTGATATTTATCCCTGGGAAATATCTTAGGTTACCTTTGGAAATTGTTTGGAGTTTTCTAGAACACAGCGACATCACCTGCGAATAGCGAGTTTTGTCTTTTCGTTTCCACAGTGTGCCTCTGGCTTGTTTTCTTTTCTTTCTCTGCTCCCAAGACCTCCACACAGTTGAACAGAAGCTGGAAGAGCGGCACCCAGCCCTGCTCCTGACGTTGGGCACGCGTGCTGCGGCTGCAAGGCTTCTGTGGAATCTCTTGATCGAGTCAAAGGAATTCTCTTTTTTTAATTTTCTAGAATTTTTTTTTTTTTTTAAAAGAGACGGAGTCTCGCCCTGTCACCCAGGCTAGAGTGCAATGGCGTGATCTCAGCTCACTGCAACCTCTGCCTCCCGGGTTCAAGCGATTCTCCTGCCTCAGCCTCCCCAGTAGCTGGAATTACAGGTGCCTGCCACCACACAAGGCTATTTTTTTGTATCTTTAGTAGAGACGGGGTTTCACCATGTTGGCCAGGCTGGTCTTGAACTCCTGACTTCCAAAGTGCTGGGATTACAGGTGTGAGCCACCACGCCCAGCCTTTTTTTTTTTTTTTTTTTTAAGCCTTTTTCTTGGATGCTGAATTTTCTCAAAAGCTGCGTCTGCTTCTGCTGTGAGGATCACATGAATTTCTCCTCCTTTAATCTGTCAGTGTGTTGAGTCACATTGAGTGATACGCTAAAGGTCAAGCCAAGCTGCAGTCACAGCCCAAACACGTGTCATGGTGAAAATCTAAAGGACTGAGATCGTTGTATTATTGGAAACTGTTATGATTAATAATAAGAGAGCTTAACAAGGGTATAGAATACAAGATATGACACCTGATTGAATCCAGCCACGGTTAGTTACCAAATGAGATCGTCCACTGCTAGATTTGGTTTGCTAATATTTTGCTTAGAATTTATCTGAGTAGGAGGCTGAGGCAGGAGAATCGCTTGAACCTGGGAGGCAGAGGTTGCAGTGAGCTGAGATTGTCCCACTGCACTCCAGCTTGGGCAACACAGCAAGACTCCTTCTCAAAAAAAAAAAAAAAAAAAAAATTATCTGAGTAAGATTAGGCTGTAATTTTTTTCTCTCTGCTGATGTCTTCAGATTTTGATGCCAAAGAAATGCTAGCCTTGAAAAATGAGTTGGGGGATGTCCACCTCTTTCTGCTTCCTGCAAGAGCTTGTGAAGGAATGGGGTTGTTTCCTCCTTCGGTGTCTGGTGAACACACGTCATTTGGGATCTTTTCCTCCCTATTTTCCAGTTCCCCTCCTCCCTCCTCAGAGGTGTCTAATCTGTATTATACCTATATACTGAATTCTTAATTTTGATAATTCTATTTTCTAGTGACAGAGCTACTGTTTGGTACTTTTTTAAAGTGTCCAGTCCATCGCTGTCGGTCTGTTTCTATTCTCTGTTATTTCCATAGGTTTTCATTTGTGTTGTTTTCTCTCCTTTGCCTGATTGTTTCTGTGTGCTGGACACCGTATATGCAAAATTGCTCACGGACATAATTTAGCATTATCTTCCTCCCAGAAGGATTAGTATTTGCTTCTGCCTGGCAGCTGGGGACACCAGCTGTGGAAGACCAGGTCAGTCCAGGGTTGTCACTGGGGCGATGTGAAGCCGAGTGGCAGCCCCGGGAGACTCAGGGTGCAGCCCTCCCAGGATTCGGCCCAATGGGAAGGGGTCCATTGGGGCCCTTGACCTTGGCAGCCCCAGGTCCCAGTGCCCATCCCTCTGGCTGCGAGGCTGGCCAAGGCCCCACACACCCACCCAGGCAGCACTTGAAAGGGCAGCCCCCAGCCCAGGAGAAAAGTGAGCCCCGGGGCCGCCCCGATGTCCAGGCACTCTCCTTGCCCGGACCCTTGACTAGGAGGGCTGCACTCCCCCGAGACCCTCAGCACATTTGTACGTTTCAGTCAGCTTTCCTGTTGACCCCGAGGAGGGCCTGCGGCACTGCCGAGCAGACACACCCAGGCCAGGCCCCTGTCCTTTCTTGCCTTCTTTTGGACGGACCAAGTATTTTTCTAATTGTAGCTTCCCCTCTACTAGCGTGGAAGTTACATACTCTGGGTGTAGCCTTTAACGGATAAGGGATTACGACTCAATGGCGCCAAGTCTAAATGTATTCACTTCCTATCATCTTCCTGAAGTTTGTTTTACATGTGCTAATTTTTATCTTTTTCTCTTTTTAAGCCCCACAAGGACTCTTCTTTTAGAAATCCAGTTTTTGGTCTGCCCACCTATTTACCACTTCCTTCATTCTTCCTCCCTTCCCCATCTCGGATCCTCTGTCTGGAACTGCGGTCCTCCCGCTTCATGTACAGTCTTACAGCGTCTCCTAGTGCAGGTCTGCCCGTGGCCAGCTTTGGCCCTTTATGTTTAAAATTTTTTTTCATTGAAGAATGACATTGTGAAGTGTGCAGATCATAGCACGCCGTCTCACAAAGTGAATACGCCCAGACTGGGAAACAATGCCAGCCTCCTGGAAGCCCCCTGCCTCGCTCATTCATCCCTGCCTCCTCTCGCTCTGTGGAGAAGAAGAATGTCTCACCCAGTGATGATCCTCCTGGAAGCCCCCTGCCTCGCTCATTCATCCCTGCCTCCTCTCGCTCTGTGGAGAAGAAGAAATGTCTCACCCAGTGATGATCCTCCTGGAAGCCCCCTGCCTCGCTCATTCATCCCTGCCTCCTCTCGCTCTGTGGAGAAGAAGAATGTCTCACCCAGTGACGATTTCATCAGTTTCTGAAAGGGGCACAGACAGGATCACATCGCATGTCTGTATCTCACACCACACACGTGCAACTAGCTGGTGTGACCGTGGGAGCCGCGAGCCACTCCTTTAGGTTGCTGCAAAGTCTTCCATGGACGAGCAGCCACTCTGTGTTGGTGATGGGCGTCTGAGGTTGTCCAGGATCGGGCTGACCATGGCTGCTGAGGCCATCCTGGCAGTGTCTCCTGAAGCCTGCTTGCCGCTTCTGATGGAGCCTCGGTGGCCTGGGCTCACTTGGCAGAAGGCGCCGCACCGTCTTCCACCCCACCAGGTGTGCAGGAGGCCCAGCTGCTCACACCCTCCATGGCGCGGGCCTTTTACACCTAAGGGATTCTGGCGGTTTTAATTTGACCAATGAAGTTGAGCACTTTTTCACGTTCACCAGCCATCTGGGGGCCTTCTCTTAGGTGGCTCTTCATGTCTTTGGCCTTTTTTCTTTTTTTGGTAGAGGGGAAAATTCACTAACTGTTAGATAGCCCAGCAGCAATGAAGGCAGGCAGGCTTCTGAGGAGGATCAGGAGGTCCTAGTATCTGCTCCTGGCAGAACAGAGTCCAGAAATTAACTCATATATATATAACCAATTTTTTTTTTTTTTTTTTTTTTTTTAGAGACAGAGTCTCACTCTGTCACCCAGGCTGGAGTGCAGTGGCGCGATCTCGGTTGATTGCAGCCTCCACCTCCCAGGTTCAAGTGATTCTCCTGCCTCAGCTTCCCAAGTAGCTGGGATTACAGGCACCTACCACATGCTTGGCTAATTTTTGTATTTTCAGTAGAGACGGTATTTTGCCATATTGGCCAGGATGGTCTCAAACTCCTGACCTCAAGTGATCCGCCCGCCTCGGCCACATTTTCTTTATCCAGTCTCTCACTGATGGGCATTTGGGTTGGTTCCATGCCTTTGCTATTGTGAATAGTGCTGCAATCGACATACGCGTGCACGTAAATTAGTTCAGCCATTGTGGAAGGCACGTGTCTGTTCCTCAAAGATCTAGAACCAGAAATACCATTTGATCCACCAATCCCATTACTGGGTATATACCCAAAGGAATATAAATCATTCTATTATAAACATGGCAATTTCCACAAAAATCTCTGCTTGGATTTTCACTGAAATTGCAGTGAATGTACCATTAAGAGAAAAATGATCATCTTTATGATATTGAGGCTTGCATTCACCAACAGGCTACATGCCTCCTCCATTTTTTTTTTCTTTTCAGGTTTTCTTCACTTTCCTAATATTTTATAGCTTTCTGTCCCAGACATCTTCTGTTAGATTTGTTTCTACATAGTTTAAATGTCTTAGTGTCTATAATCACATTTGTAAGTGATTATTACTGTTTGTTTCTGGAATTTAGAAATATAATCAGTTTTTTGTATGTTGGCCTTGTGGGCAGGAATCTTGTAAATTCACTTATTAATGGTTTGCTTGTGAGTTCCTTTGGATTTTCTTCACATATAACCATATCACCTGTAAATACTGACAGCTTCATTTCTCACTTTAAAGCCTTTTAAGCCTTTTTTTTTTTTTTTTTGAGACAGAGTTTCACTCTTGTTGCCCAGGCTGGAGTGCAATAGCACAATCTCGGCTCACCACAACCTCTGCCTCCTGGGTTCAAGTGATTCTCCTGCCTCAGCCTCCCGAGTAGCTGGGATTACAGGCATGTGCTACCACGCCCAGCTAATTTTGTGTTTTCAGTAGAGACAGGGTTTCTCCATGTTGCTCAGGCTGGTCTTGAACTCCCAACCTCAGGTGATCCACGTGCCTCAGCCTCCCGAAGTGCTGGGGTTTACAGGCATGAGCCACCGCGCCCGGCCCTTTTAAGCCTCTTTTCGTGCCTTGGTGTGCGAGCGCATTGTGGTGAAGGCAGCCATCTTTGTCTGTTACATCTCAGGGAGCGGCGGGGGGTGATGGGGGCAGTTCTCCGCTTTCCACCCTCGAATGGGCTGCTTGTTGTAGATTTCTTACAGATACCTTTGATCAAACTAAGGAAGGTCCTTTCTATTCCTGGTTTGCTAAAGGTTCTCTTAACCCATTCTGCCTGAGGTCGTCTACCACTTGGCAATGAGCTCGAGCAGTAGGATATAAAGAACTCCCACA
This sequence comes from Rhinopithecus bieti, assembly GCF_001698545.2. Lineage (NCBI taxonomy): Eukaryota > Metazoa > Chordata > Mammalia > Primates > Cercopithecidae > Rhinopithecus > Rhinopithecus bieti. The sequence goes on from NW_016803937.1 coordinate 1,176,499, forward strand.
TGCTTGGCGTTCCAATAATGGAACACTAGGCATAGTTCATCATGCATGGGTGTTGAAGTTTACAAATTACTTTTCTGCATTTATTAAGATAACCATATAGTTTACCTCTTTTGTTAGTGTGATGTAATACATTGGCTTTTAAAATAGTATACCAACTTTGCATTCCTGGACCTAACTTGATCATGATAGATCATCAATGTCACTGGATCAGGGTTATTCATATTTTGTTTAGGGTTGCTTAGGATGTTCAAGAGAGACACTGGCCTGGCTTTTTTTTCTTTGAAACATCCTTGTCGGGTTTTGGTGTTAGGGTTATGTTGCCTTATGAAACAAGATGAGAAATGAGAGTCTCGTGTTTTTTGTTTTTTTTTTTGTAACAGTGAAATGCTGAGCCTGGAGTTTTTCTTTGTGGCAAGATATAGGTAAGATTTCCGAAAGACAGGAGCTAGTAAGATGTTCTGTTTCTTTTTATAGCAGTTTTTTTCCAATAATTTGTCAATTGCATCTAACGTTTCCAACTGACTTTTGAGACAGTCTCAAGTTTTTATGTCTGAAGGGTTCGTAGATTCTGACATTGTCATCTGTCCCTGCTCTCTTTTCTCTGACTAGTGTACCAGGGCTTTCTCAAGTGTACCAGTCTTCTCAAAGAATCCTATCTGGTTTTGTTGGTTGTATCTATCCTACATTTTGTGCCTCATTTCATTAATTTTTCCTTGTCTTTAAGCTTTTCTCTAACACAACTCTCGATATTCCCCGAGTTTTGACCAACTTGCATTTGTCATTCAATTACAAATACCTTCCCATGTCCAGTGTTCGTTCTTATCTGACCTGGGGGTTATGTAAATGTTTGTTATTTAATTCCCAAACATTCAGGGATTTTCTACTTTTCTTCTCATTAATTTTTGCCTTAATTCAATTTGGTCACAAAACACATTCTGCAAGCTGCCATCCTGTGGTGTTGAGGTGGATTCACATTCTAGTGGGTGGCAATTTGGAGAAAAGCGTGTTCCCTGAGGTTGTTGGGTGTGACATTCCTCACACATGGCTTGGATCAAGGTGTTCATCACCTTGCTGCAGTACCTTGCATCTCTACAAACGTTTTCTATGCCTTGTTTCTGAAGTGTTTGTCATAGTGAATTCCAGGACTTAAAATTGCACGATCCTTGCTGGGCATAGTGGCACACGCCTGTAATCCCAGCTACTCAGAAGGCTGAGGCGGGAGAATCACCTGAACCTAGGAGGCAGAGGCTGCAGTGAGCTGAGATCGCACCACTGCACTCCAGCCTGGGCAACAAGTGCAAAACTCTGTCTCAAAACAAACAAACAAACAAAAAAAAAAACACAAGGCCGTGCACGGTGGCTCATGCCTGTAATCCCAGCACTTTGGGAGGCCGAGGCAGGTAGATCATGAGGTCAAGAGATTGAGACCATCCTGGCCAACATGGTGAAACCCCATCTCTACTAAAAATACAAAAATTAGCTGGGCGTGTTGGCGTGTGCCTGTAATTCCAGCTACTCGGGAGGCTGAGGTGGGAGAATCACTTGAACCCGGGAGGCAGAGGTTGCAGTGAGCCGAGATCGTACCACTGCACTCCAGCCTGGGAGACAAGAGTGAAACTCTGTCTCAAAATAAATAAATAAATAAATAATAAATAAATAAATAAATAATTGCACGGTCCTTCCAGCCTTTTTCTGCAGGGCAGTACAGGGGCTTTAAAACAATTCACCTCCCTTTGTCCATGGCCCAAGTTACACAGTAATGTTTTCCAGTATTTTGTTTTTAAAGTTTCAATGAAATGATTTACGTATGTTTATTATTCTCTTTGTCCACCGCTCCATAGGCACCTCCCCTGGATTCATATTCCTGCTCTTGAAGAAAATTCCTAACAATTCCCTGTAAAGAAGGTGCCATCAGAAATGACTTTTTTTTTTTTTTTTTTTTTTTGACAGGGTTTTGTCCTGTCACCCAGGCTGGAGTACAGTGGCATAATCATAGCTCATTTCACCTCAACCTCTTGGGCTCAAGCGATACTCCCGCTTCAGGAACTCAAGTAGCTGGGACCACAGGTGCGTGCCACCATACCCAGCTGTTTTTGTATTTTTTTGTAGAGATGGGGTCTCACTATATTGCCCATTCTGGTCTCTAACTCCTGGGCTCAAGCAATCCTCCCACCTCAGCCTCCCAAAGCGCTGGGCTTATAGGCGTGAGCCACCACAACCAGCCTCTATTTTTGTTTATAAATTTTTGTTTACATACCACCTAATTCTTTATTTTATAATTTTGAGAAAATTTATATGCCAACAAATTCATCCTTTTAAGTGAAGGATTCAGTGACTTTCAGTGTAGAGTTGTGCACATGTCACCACTAATTCCACAACATTCTAATCACCCAAAAAGAAACCCCCTGCCCATTCGCAGGCACTTCCAATCCTGCCTCACCCCAGTCCCTGGCAACCACAAATCGGTCTCTCCGCAATTGTCTTTTCTGGACATTTCATATCAATGGAATCAAACAGTAAGTGCTCCTCTGCACAGCTTCACTCAGCACAGCTCCTCCGAGTGCTGGCCGGGCTGCAGCACGCATCCCTGCTCCATTCCTTCACGTGGCTGGATGACGTCCCGTTCTTTGGAGACTCTGCTCAGCACACTCTGTGTTCTGTTCACGTGGCTGGATGACATCCTATTCTTTGGACAGTCAGCTTTGTTTCTCCCTTCATCTGCTGATGGAAACCCAGGTTGCGTCTACCCTGTGGCTGGTATGAGCCGTGCTGCTAGGCACATCTAAGCATAGGCGCACGCGTGAGCAGCTGTCTTGAGGGCTCCAGGGTGGATCCTGCGAGTGGAACTGCTGGGTCAGCTGGTAGCGTGTCACCAGCATCTTGAACAACAGGTTCACTGAAGACCCAGCCCCAGACTGAGAGCTCTCTCCTCTGCGCCAGTGGCTCCTCCTCCACTCAGCACCCAGTGGGTGCCCACGCCTGCTGCCTTGCTTTCATCCCATCACAGGCATCTGTCCTTTCTCTCTGGCTGCTGTCAAAATGATCTTTGCCTGTGATACTTGCGCGTGTCGAAGCAGAGACTGATGTTCGTTTCTCCTACTTGGGGTTCTGTTCTACTTCCTGAATCCTTGAAATGCATCTTCCTTCTGTTTTCTCCATTCTCTCGTTCTGGGATTCCAATCAGATGCGTGTGGATTTGACATTCTACACCCCACCTCCCAGCTGGTCCCTTCTGTCTCCTGGAGAGTGGCCAAGCTCCGGTGACCTCCCAGGAGGCCTCGGCCGGGCTCCTTGTGGCGGCCATCTTCAGAGGCGGCCCCCCAACGATGGAGACACAGAGCCCAAGAGCACAGGCCCCCTTTTGAGAGCAGCTCATCCTAGACCCCCACCCCCAAGGGGACCCAGTCCAGGATCCTGACGCGGTGGGGCAGGCTGGAGCCACGACCGTCCGGATGGCAACGTGGAACTCCTCCCAGAGAAAGCACAGAGAAGCCCGGCTCTATGTCGGCGAACACGACTCCACGTAGGCCCTTCCCAAGCCCCCAACGCAACTGCTGCAACGGTGTGGGTGAAGCAGGCCAGGCCCGGCTGGTCACCAGGGATTCAAACTGCTTCTGGAACTTCTATTTGCAGGTATTTTCTCTGCCTTAAAAAAATTTGTAAATAGTAGGGTCTGCCCCTGTGGCTGTAACTTTCTCTAAGGAACCCAGGACTGTGCCTTCTGGAGCTGGCAGAGCTCTGTGGTTTACGAGAACAAGACGTTCCACAGCTGTGTCCTAAACCAGGTTTCCCCTCGACAGCTCCAATGACACGGAAACAGAACTCTGACTGTCCCGGGGTGCCCACACCTACTGTCTGCACAGTGGGGAGGGTAGCAGCGTGGCCTGAAGCCCAGCAAGCCCAACCCCCCCAGGAACAGGCACTCTGGCGAACCGTCTCGCGGGAGGAAAAGCGTAAGGCTGTTGTGGTCATAAATACATTTTATTTAATTAGAAATGCATAATTACAGTGTTTGAGAGCATTTCCCCTAGAAAAGTAGGTCAGCAATACCCCATCGGAACCGAGAGCTGGCTTTGCAAACACCTGCGTCATGACACTGAACAGAGCACACAGCAAAGGGCTCCTGCTACTCCCCTGGGATTTTTTTTTTCAAATTTTCTTTTTTGTTATAAACACCATAGCAAATTAAAAAAAGCTGTTTAAACAGAAAAATATCATAGTTCTTGATTTCCCGCGCATACGCGACGCTCTCCGCACTGTGCCTCCCCTCCGTCCTCCGACACCAACGGCATGACTCAAACGAAAGGTCTCCGGCTGGGGGCGGCGGCGGCTGCTCTTTCAGTTGACAGGGCGCTCTTCCCCGCGGAGGCAGCAGCCTTCAGACGCACTTCAGCAGAACCCGTGCAGCCGCTGCCTGTGCTGAGGCCGAGAGAGCAGGGCGCATGGGGGCCGGGCCATGGGCGGAGCCAGCGACGGGCTCCTGGTGCCGGGCGCTCCTCGTGCCGCGGGCACTGCTCACTGGATCTGGATGGCCCCGTGCTCGAGCTGCATCTCCGGCTGTAGCGTGGGCTGCAGGGCCTCGGCCGTCTGCAAAAGGGAGAAAGGAGGAACTTTCTAAAAAAAATACCCAGCACTGCATGGCCAGGGGGTGTCATGAACAGCCAGCAACATTCAGGCAGAATCAGAAACAGCACACAGGAGCGCGAAGGAGCCCTGACCGCCCCAAGGCTCACCCGACTTGGTACAGAACGCCTGGCTCCCAGCGGAAGGACGTGCCCACAGGGCGGCTCCGGCCCATCCAGGCCCCGGCCCGCCCCCCACATGGACTCGGCCACCCCGGCCGGCGCGGCAGCTGCTCCTGCCTCTCCACCCGGAACCCGCTGCCTCACTGGGAAGTAACCTGAAAGTAGAGAACATCCTGGCCCTCCCTAAGAAATTTCCCTGAAGCTGCAGAGACCATTTTGCCTTCCTATAAACACTGGCCCAACGCTTCAACAAAGGATTTTCGGGGCAGCTATGTTTCTTCCCTCAAAGTTAAATATAAGGTCTGGTCAATGAGTTACAGATATTAAAAGGACTGAAGTACACAATCACTGCTTTATCTTAAAATGAGTTAAAGGCGGTTGGGTGCGGGGTGGCTCATGCCTATAATCCCAGGACTTTGGGAGGCTGAGACGGGTGAATCACTTGAGGTCAGGAGTTCAAGACTAGCCTGGCCAATACGGTTAAACCTCGTCTCTACAATAAATACAAAAATTAGCCAGGTATGGTGGTGCACACCTGTAGTCCCAGTTGCTAGGGAAGCTGAGGCAGGAGAATCGCTTGAACCCAAGAGGCAGAGGCTGCAGTGAGTCGAGATTGTACCACTGCACTCCTGGGCAACAGAGCCAGACCCTGTCTCAAATAAATAAATAAATAAATAAATAAATAAATAAATAAATTAAATAAATAAATAAATAAATGTAAAGGAAAAATATACAATCTTGGAATGAGTCACTCCTCCTCCAGCTCAGCCACACGGAGCATGCCCCAAGTGGAGGAGCCCACTCCAGCGCATCGGTGCACACTCCCAGAAGCTTCAGCTGGAGGCACACAAAGGAAGAGCCAGGAGAAGCCACGAGCCCATGGCCAAGCCCACAGGAGGAAGACACCTGGTGACTTCTACTCTAGTTAAGGTCCTGCTTCATTTTATTTTTTAGAGATAGGGTCTTGCTCTGTTGCCCAGGCTGGAGTGCAGTGGTGCAAACACAGCTTACAGCTGCCTCGACCTCATGGGCCCAAGTGATCCTCCCACCTCAGCCTCCCAAGTAGCTGGGACCACCAGTGCGCACCACCATGCCCGGCTAAATTTTTTTGAGATGGAGTCTCACTGTGTCACCCAGGCTGGAGCACAGTGGTGCAATCTTGGCTCATTGCAACCTCCACCTCCCAGGTTCAAGCGATTCTCCTGCCTCAGCCTCCCAAGCAGCTGGGATTACAAGTACCTGCCACCATGACTGGCTAATTTTTGTATTTTTAGTAGAGATGGGGTTTCACCAGGTTGAGCAGGCTGGTCTCAAATTCCTGACCTCAGGTGATTGGCCTGCCTCAGCCTCCCAAAATGCTGGGATTACAGGCATGAGCCACTGTGCTTGGCCCCAGCTAATTTTTTTACGTTTTGTAGAGATGGGGGTCTCGCTACACTGCCCAGGCTGGTCTTGAAGTCCTGGGCTCAAGCAACGCCCCTGCCTCAGCCTCCCAAAGCACTGGGATTACAGACATGAAGCACCACACCTGGTCTAGGTTGTGGTTTTTCAAGACAAATGTCAAATGACACTCGATATACTGTTTCCTGGATGGAGGAGGGGCCTTCCAGGTTAGGATGAGGGGTCAGTGCAGGGACTGTCTCCTGAGAGCCTGGCCACAGCTGGGAAGGCCTAATGGGAAGGGGTGAACCTGAGCTGGAATGGAGGAACCACACCAGGGCCCTGGGGTGGGTGGCTGCAGGCCACAGGAGGCTGGGGTAGGGGGGCCACTGCGTGGGATGCAAAGCTCCTTCCCCCGGACAGCTGGAAAGGCAGCTAGGGACCAGGGTGGGTGAGGACAGTGGGGCACAGGTCTGGGCTGGCTGGGAGGGACTCACTTGCCCTCCAAGGATGGTGGCCAGACCCATGTTCCAGGCAGAGGCTGGTGGAGGCACTGCCCCTGCTACAGATGGTTCAGGGAGCCTATGACACCCACAGGCCACCCTGCATTAAGACAAGTGTCTTCCCTGCAAATAGCACCCCCCTACCCTTCCAATCCACTGCTCCAGGGAACAGGCCCACTCTCCACTTTGAGGACTGGCCACCCCCACAGGCCAGCGACCTGCCTTCCCTCCTAAGGGAACCTCATCTTCTCAGAGCCAGGCCCTCACAGCCGAGCCACAGGTTTTCCTAGAATTAGCTCATGTGTGTGACCCTGCTCTGACCAACGGAAGATGCCAGGCCATTCCCGAGCGTTGCTGGGGTGGGGGCTTCATGTGGATAAGGAGGCTCAACTAGAAACCCGTCTCTGCTGGGTGCAGTCACGCCTGCGGGGCCACCATGAAGGCCTTCGGTCACTTCCCAGTGGGGCAGAGCTAGCCTGAGGACAAGCTGAGATGGTAAGGCAGAGAGCTGTGCGACTGGTGACAAGCTACCGCACCCTGCAGCTGTCTGGCCTCGGACAGGCAAACCTGCTCACCACCGAGTCCAACCAATGGGGTTTTCCGCAGGGAAAGCGGCCCGTTAGGCACACCGTCTTCCTTCGCTGTTACAATGGACCCTAATGAAATCATTCACCTGGGGCCTGCCAGGGAGAGCATGGTGACAGGGAAAGCTTACAGGAAGCTAGGGGTGTAAACACCAACCATGGGACACAGGTTTCTTCAATTGTGAAATCTGGAAATGACCAGAAACTTATAATGCAGCAGAAGCTCTCAGGCATGGCCCCCACATCTAGATTCCTAGGCGCGGACCTCACTGCCCTCCTGCAGCGTGCCTGTCTGGAACAGCACGAGGGGCCGCCATGCGTCCTCAGCATGTGCTGACCACGCCTGGCTGTTCTTCATGGGCAGGTCAAGGTTCACACCACATAAAATAAGCGCTGCTCAACGAGGCTGCTCAACGAGTTTGCCTTCCGCACCATCCCACCCACCCCCAACCCCCGCCTGCCCATTCTTGGCCCCCATGACCCTCATGTGCTTCCAGCCCAATCTCCAGTGGGGTTCAGCGACAGTGTAGAACCAACACCACGCAGAGTAAAGGCTGCCCGTGGTGGGGGCCACCACACCCATGGGCACAGAGTACAGGGGCGTGCCTGTGCGGGGACCACCGTGCCCATCAGCACAGCAGGAAGGTCAGGCTGGAGGAGGGGCCCAGGCTTCTACAGGACACGGGCCCCAAACTCTGGGCCCACGCTGCCCTGGCTGTGAAGAAGACATGAGTGTCAGTGAGCACCTGACACCGTCACACGGCTGCTGCGGCTGAGGGGCTGCAGAACTGCCCAGCCGGGCAACCTGCACACCCTGGTGAGCGTGGACTCTACTGAGCCCAATTCTTCAGCAAGCGCCTCCTGAGGAGGACTCTGCTCCTCCTAAGGGCTGACGGGCACACCCACCCTCAGCAGCGCCCGGGGAGCAAGGAAAGGCTGCTCAGACATCTAGGATTTTAATTCTAAGCATTGAAGATGGGTGGCATCAAGACACAGGTGGATCACCAGTGCTGGGTCCACAGGAAGGAGAGGAACAGACCCAGAGACAGCAGCCAGAATGTTCCCAAAGGGCTGGGCAGCAGTCAACCACCAGGCTGGAGGTAGAACAAGGAAAAGTCCCGGTTGGGCACGTTCCCAAACCAGGCGGCATGGAGGCTGCGGGACCAAGACTGCTCCTGGACACAGGGCTGCCTTCCGCCTCCTGTGTTCAGAGCAAACAGCCCATGGCATCACGGGGCTCTTGTCTGGGCCTCGGCCACCCTGGGCATGTCAGCACATCCTCACCCTCAGGCGCTTCCGCCTGCGAGGTCTGGAGATGCCGGCCATGAGCCCGCCAGGCCATCCACAGAGCACAGCAGACCTGCACTTTGTTTCGGCGGACGCTAGGGTCACGACGGCCCGAGGTGCTGGCTCTGCCCCAAGCTGAGGCCTTCGCCAAGGGGCAGGGAGCTCTCGTGCTGACAGGGGCCCCATGCTCCTCAGCCCACAGGAAAGGGCTCTGTGGAGGGAGGACAGGGCAGAGCTTCACTTCTGCCCCTGAATTTACCAACATTGACGCAGGACAGTCTCCAGAATCAGCTGAAATGTAGAACTGGGGTAGGATCTACCTTCTCACCTTCACGTTCACGGTGCTGGGAGACGTGGAGCCTCAGATGGGCGTCCGCGTCCGATCACACGCCCTCCGCACGGGAGGAGGCACGAGAAAGCCCCGGGGCCACGTGTGCCCGGTGGCAGCAGCAGGCAGCCGTGCCATCACTTCACTGTCCTGGCGCGGGGCCCCAGACTCACCTGCGCCCCGGCCGTGTGGTCACTCACCGGCGCCAGCTGCACGTACTGAACCTGGATGTCGCTGCCCTGGAGCGGCGATCCATCCACGCCCGCCGCCGCGGGGTCCGAGGAGGCCACGGCGATCAGCTGTGCGCCCTGCAGCACCTGGAGAGACACAGGCCCGTCAGTGGCATGGCCCACAACCCACGCGGCTCCGCAGACTGCACACCCTGAGCGGCAGGGACACGGCCTCAGGGCCACACCGAGGACTCTGTGGCACATCCTGTCTCCCCATCACTCTCGAGTTGCGTCAGATCCAGGGAGAGTGCCACTGAGTCTCGGCTGGATCTGTAACTCCCCCTCAAGCACCTACAGAGCGGACAAAAGGGGAAAAAAAAGCAAGGCAGAGCTTCCACAGAGAGCAAAAGCCAACGCCACAGGGCCCCCTGGAAAAACCCAACGGCAACCATGGAGAGCACAGGCTCCCAGAGCGCCAGGCAGGGCTCAGACCCAAACCAGGACCACGAGGGAGGCTGAGACCCAAACCCTCCCCATTTCCAAGGCAGAGTCACCTCAAGGCCTCAGGGAAAGCAAAGGAGCTGCTAGTGGGTACTGAGAACTCAGGAGAAGCTCACAGGAAAACAAGGCCCAGTTCCAAGACGGGCGGAAGTGAGTCCTGGTGGCAGAGTCCCGCTGGCCCTCCCAACCTTGTACCGCCTCCCAGAGTGTGGGATGAGAATGGGGGACAGGTGAGGGGCCCCTGGGTGGGCTCTGGTGACCCCATCACCTGTGAGCACCAATGCCCACTTCCCACTGAATCCACCGGGTGCTCCAACAGCCAGGCAGGCAGCTCCAGTGTCAAGAGGGCCCAGGCAGGCAGGTGGGCGGCCCCAGCTCTGAGGCACTTGCCATGGGCCGTGGGGTCTTCACTTGAGGCTGCGTCCCACTATGGAAGGGCCAGGAGATGCACCCCACAACTTCCACACAGAACCGCACTCTATGCACTGAGAGTCTCCCTGGTGGCCCTGGGAAGAGCAGCAGCCCCTGTCCCAGGGTGCCCCACCCCATGGAGCCTGGCCACAGCGGCCCTCCCGTGGGACCTGCCCTGGACGACAGCAGCACTGCACAGAGCAAGCATGGCCCCTGCAAACACACTGCAGAGACAGCCCCAGACCAGGGATTTCACCTACAAGTGCTTTAAAGACTAGACTTCACCTACATGTGCTTTTAAAAATAGTTATGTTTCTAAGCAAAGTTCACCTGCAATGCTAGAAGAGAAGCCTTTTAAAGACACAAAGTATAGTTCACTCTACACTGAGGTTAGCAAAGCACAGCGTCCAGATCAAACCTGCTGGCTGCTTTTGTACAGCTGTGAGCTGAGAATGGCTTTTAAATGATTTTTAATGACAGAAAAAAAGGCAAAAAAAATTTTGTGCCACATGACAATTCTAGGAACCTCCATCTTCAGTGGGCATCCACAGGCCTGCAGGCCCCCCACGTACTGGCCTGTCATGACCCAAGCAAGGGCCATGCTGAACAGCTGTGACGAGACCAGGTGTGCCCCCCAAAGCTGAAAACCCATCCCCTCTGTCCCTTTACAGACAAACCTGGCAACCCTGCCAGCCACCACTTGCGAGCACACCAGCCTCGGGGGATCAGCCTCGGGGGACCAGCCAAGCCATCAGAATGAACCCAAGGAGCGTCAACCTTCTGCCTCGGGATTTTGTTGTCTCAAACAGATGCTATACTAGAAGGAATATGGCCGGAGTCAGAATGTCCTGCTGGACTCTGGGGTTTCTTTACCCGACGGCCCCTACTGCAGAGGCCTCTGAGTCCAGGTGTCGGACGCAGGCCTGGCGCGGTCCTGGGGATTAATTCATTGTGCAGCTGGTCCTTCAGCACCACAAGGGTTAGAGGCACTGACCCCTTGTGCAGCTGAAGTCACGTACAGCCTCTGACTCCCCAGAACTTAACTACTAACAGCCCGTTGACCAGTGGCCCTACCAAGAGCAGTCAGTGAGCAGGTATTTCATGTGCTGTGTTGCGTACCATCTACTGTATTCCTCTAATAGAGTGAGTGAGGTAAAACGTGGTATTCAGAAAGGCACAGGCAGCAGGAAATACGGCTGCTATTCATTAAGCAGAAGTGGATCTTTATTAAGCGGAAGTGAATCGTCACCCAGGCCTTCATCCTCACTGTCCACATGCTGACTGGGGCTGGGGGGAAGAGGAGAAACAGGAGGGGCTGGCCTTGCTGTCTCAGGGCAGCAGAGGCAAGAGATAGAGAGGAGGTGGAAGAGGAGGGAGGCACGCTCAGTATAAATTTTATTGAAAGAAAATCCACGTATAAGTGGATCCTCATGGTTCAAACCCACATTGTTCAAGGGTGAACTGTAGTCTTCTTCCAAGGAACAAACGTTAGTCTTTTGGTGATGAACAGAAAGAGCAGAGCATTGTGAAGTACGTGCATTGACATCAGAATGCTGACAAAGGGGCTGCTGGCCCTTGGGTCCAGGTGCCATTTACAGATGAGAAAGTGAGACCTGGGCAGGGGTAGGGGCATTTAGGGGCTGGGCTTCCATCACACAGCAGGTGGGGGCAGAGGCCATACAGAAGCACCTGGGTTCCCGAGGTCCCACAGCGACAGCACGCCATTCGGAACCCAGCCTGACGACAAGCACACTGAGGTTTCTGGACTCTGTTTCACAGGACGGGGCAAGCCCACTGGAGCGCCGTGCATCTGGGCCTGGGGCCGCAGCTGGGCTGGGTGCAGGGACAGGGGCAGGAGAGGGAGAAGGCCCTGTCAGCCGCAGAGACTCTGGCTCAGACCATGAGGCTGGGGACGAGGGCGCCCAGGGAGGTGGAGCCCCTGGAGAGAACCTTCTTCCCGAGGAAGGAAGGGAGAGCAGACGTTCCTGCCGATGTGCAAACCCGCCAGTAACTTTTCAGTGATGCCTGGAAATAGGCCGGGTAAGCCCGCACTTGGAAAGGGGGCAGGGGAGGAGTTCTGTACTCAGTTCCACCATGCACTGAGGCAGTCGCTTTGTCCTGGGTGGATCCGCAGCCACCCACGTTCCTGCCCCAGACCCTGGGCTGGTGCCCACTGGAGGTGGCAGCCAGCACCTGCACTGGTGGGCTCTTCCGTGAGGACCTGCCAAACTGCATTTCCCACTCATCACGACAGAGACCCCGAGAAAGTTCCGGAAAAAATATCCTCAGGGGCTGTCCCAAAGGTGTCTCAGGGCTGTGAATAAAGCAAGCTGCCTGAACCAGTGTTTCTCAACTATTCCTACCAGGCCGAGGCCTTGAAAATTCCTGACCTTCAGGAAATGGTCTGCGCGGCACAGGGACTTGACTGGTAACTCCCAAGCGTCCACCCACCTGCCTGCCCTCCACGACAGCAGGAGGACCCTGGCGCAAGCCCAAGGTTCACGCCAACCAGGTGACCACCAGGAAAGCCAAGCCTTGGGCGAGCAGCAAAGGAGCACACAGCAAGCCCGCGCCTCCTCCATCCCCAGCTCTTGGGAGCCTGTGCCACAGCCGGAGCTCTGCAAGGGCCATAGGTGGGCCGAGTGCACGACGCTTTCCACTTTGGGCACCTCTGTCGGACACCCAGCTCTAAACCACGTGTGAAAACGGAAACGAAGTGCGTGGCCACACGCGGAAAGGTGCCACTCCAAGCACCTCCTCATCACATACGCGGCGTGTCACGGACTGAAGACAAGCAGGCAGACAACAGGGGGAGGGCACGTCTGTTGGGGACGGAGGGGGTACTGACACATTGGATGCTACAGGGAGGCCCCGAGCGACGTGTAACTGTGGGAAAGCAAGGTTCAGCTGGGAACATTGCCAGGGTCCCCTCATCTCAGGGTGTAACCAGGCAGGAAGGACGGAGTGGGGAGTTTGACAGGTTGGGTGGAGACCTGGGGTTTACCCTGGGGTGGAGCAGGGCGAGGTCAGTGACAGGGCGGGCGACCAGGACTGGGGCAGCTGGCCGTCCAGGGCAGGGGTGGCCGGAGCACGGCAGGGTGAGCGCTGTGAGGCACAGGGAGGGGCGGACACTGGGGAGCAGCTCTGAATGGAAGCAGCAGCAGCTGACCCCTTAGATTTGGAAATAGTGCCAAGGAAATATAGGACTCTGAAACTCTGGCATAAAATACCCATGAAGTATCTCAGAAATCAGGTTTGAGCAGTGGCAGTACAACAGGTGAGGTGGGGCTGGCCTACAGCCCCTCAGGACACAGCCCCTGGGTCCCATCTTTGGCGGGGGGGGGGGGCGCGGCGGCACGCAGCAGGGCACAGGGTCACAGCCTGGTTCCAGCTCGAGTCTCCTCCCTGAGGGAGGCCCCGGCGCAGATGTGGTGTAGGTGGGAACCACACAGCACTGGGCAAGACACCTGGGCGACATTGGCCGGGGGCTGAGAGGCCAAAGAGCTGTGACGCCCCACACCCAGCCCAGCGACTCTGGCCCCCTCGGCCCCATGAGACCAGCCACACAGGCCAGTTGGCCACTCCACTGGCATCAAAGCAAAGAATACACTGAGTGGCAGGCAGCACAGAGCTGCAAAGGGTTAAAGGTCAGCGGTCTCAGCTCCCCCCACACACCTCGGCCCTAGGACCCTGCCACGTGCTGTGTGTCCAACACCAATAAAAAAGTGAGCGTGCATTCCTACAACTGGCTTCCCAGGCGAGTACAAAACTCAGCAAAAAATTTGCCTGGTACCTCCATCCAAAAACGTCCAGGTCGCTGTGGCAACGTGCCCTGGCCGACGGCTCTGACCTCTGCCCTGCAGAGTCACCCAGCCTCGCACAGCCACTGACAGCACCGCTGCCTCCCCTCCGCCCTGGAAGACCCTCAAGTCTCCCAAGGGAGTAAGAGGGAGCCCCAGCACAACTGGGAGCGACGTTTTGAAGGCGAATGGCAAAGACACACACAGGCAACGTAGGCAAGGTTTGGCATCTTTCTGGGGGGGAAAAAAACGGAACAAAATGATTCAATGTTTTGAGTTTTTCAAGAATCTATCAACAGAAACTTCTAGTTTAATCCTGGATTTATGGAGTAGGATCTTCTCATTTCTGCCTCAAAACTACATTTTTCCAGGCAATGTGGTTTTACTTTACGTGAACAACACAGCTCAGCTGAAAATAAACAGAATTTTAGGAAAAAAGAGCAGCAGGCACTTGTTTTTGGGAACAGAGGCCACAGTGTCAGAGACCGCGTCGAAGCGGGGTTCCTTGAGCGCCTCCTGGCTGTGGGCGTGGCGGAGGCCCTTCACCAGGCAGCCAGGCCCGCAGCGCCCAGCAATCCACAAGGCAGCACCAGTGCCACAGAGAGAAATGACACCAAACGCCCAAGTTTCACTCAAAGGAAATTTATCACCCGTTGGTAATGTCAGCCTTGGGGGTGAGGAATGTTCCCTGGCATTCACTTCCTGTTAATACATTTATTGAGCAGTTCATGAACCTCATCTCAGAGTCTAAAAGCTGTGTACTCTAAGGGTCCCCCGGCAGAGGGCCCTTTCGTGAGGAAAGGCTCTTTTGAGTCCTTGGTGCTCTAAGGAACGTGTCTGGAAGAAGCCCCGTCTGCCCCGAGGCCACCTCGCATGGTCACAGCTCGCCCTGCACCTGCTGCAGTAGCGGGACGGCAGAGGCTGCTCAGACGCTGTCCCAGGTGTGCAGAAGTCGCAGGCGCAGGCGTACACCCTCTCCCGCTCCCGTCCCCACCAAGAACCCTAAGCTGGGCAGTGGGCCCAGGAGGGACAGGAAGGAGGTAGAAGGCAAGCATGGCGGGGGGTCCTCCCAGAGCGGAGCTGCTCCACTGGCGACACCGTGGGGCTGGGATCCTGCGGGCTTCCCGGGATTGGGGTGCCCTTCCATACCTCGCTTTCTTTGTGCTCTAGCTGAGAAAGCATGCAAGCTGGTCCTGCCCACCAGCCCAGTTCTCCTGAATAAAAACAAAAGCAAAGCCGGTCCCTGTTCTCCTCCCTCCTAGGTTGACCAGTTCAGCCTGAGGCAACCATCGCCACGGTGCTATCAATTTTCTGAACAAAAGATGGCGAGAAATCCTTCCCCCGTTCCTGTCATGTCTTCAGAAAGCACTTGCAAGCGCATCTCACCCCAGCTGGCTGTGCTAGGTAGAGCTACCCACCCCACAAAGATACCCAGGTCCCAATCCCTGGGCCCTGTGGTGTGACTTTACATGGGCAAAGGGACCTCACAGATGTGGCTCAAGTGATCAACCTCACATGGTGAGATGACCCTGGATGGCCAGGTGGGCCCAGTGTCATCGTGGGGGTCTTTAAAAGCAGAGGCTCCTCCCAGCCGCAGAGGGTGGGGGAGATGAGATGTACAAAGGACTCACCTGGCCACTGCTGGCTTTGAAGACGGATGGGGCCAGGAGGCAGGGGATGCGGGTGGCCTCTAGAAGCTGGAAAAGGCAAGAAAACGAATTTTCCCCTGGAGCCTCCAGAAGGACCAACCCTGCCTTGCTTTCAGCCCACTGAGACCCAGGATGGGCTTCCGCCCTCCGGTAAAGCCATGGGGTCTGTGGTCGTTTGTTACGGCAGCCACAGGAGCCTCCAGCCAGGTCCCCGAAGGGCTCTTTATTAAAACATCAAATTCCCAAACAGCAAAAACAACAGAAACAAAAGGCCTGGCAGTCTGTGCCTTCAGGGCGGGCTGGCAGCTGCAAGGAGAGCAACCACTCTTTTCCATTAGAAAGAGTTTGCACTGTAGGAGTTTTTAAAAGCCAAAACAAAAATTGGAGGAGAAAAAAAAATGAACCGTCCTCTGACTCGTGTTCCCCTGGTGGCTACTGGGCTCTAGCTGCTTCCCAGGGCCTCCTAACAGCCTGAGGGCCATGGCCCTCAGAAGCTGAAGGTGGGGTCCTGGCTGTCTCCTGTCCCAGCCAGAAGAGTGCCCTGGGGGCAAGAGAGGCAGCATCCCCACCCGCATGCAGGTACCAGGCTCCCATCTAGCACTGCCAGCCATGGGGGCCTCCACAGGAGTCTGTGTCTGGCAAAAATATCATTGTTTTTTAAGGGAGGAAGGTATGTCCGGGTGGGGTCCCCAGGCCTCCTCAGTGAGTGCCACGTGGTACCACACAGGCGCCCAGCCTGGCGATGCCCTCTCCTCGGCAAACTCGAGTGGAGGAAAGTCAAGGGGACACATGGCCAACCCAATTCTGGCCTGGACACCTGGCCGCTTCCTAGGAGCATCTGTCCACGGGAGGCAGGTGAGCTGTTTTACTCATTCAAGGCCCACTCATTTCTTGAACCCCAAGTGAATGGGCATATCTGTCCCCCAAACAAAAGCCACTCTCCCAGGTCCATGATGCCACCACTGCTTCCAAGGGTGCTAAGGGAGATGAAGCCACTGTCCCTGACCACAAGTAACCACAGGGCAAGGGTGCAAAGGACGCACAGGGCGGTGGGAGTGCCGCCATGGAGGCAGGCCCCGCTGTGGACGCACGCCTGCCTCACCATCCACCACCTCGCTGTCCACCCCCTCCACTCTCCCCCTGCTCCCCTGCACCTCTCAAGCCCCGATACCTCCTGCCCCAGCCTCACGCTCTGCTGCCTCTGAAGAGAGCCCCTGACCCTGGTCCCCCGGTGCCGGTGCCTGCTTGTGGTTGGCCCCCATGAGAACACGAGTTCCAGGGCAGCAACAAGGTCTGTGCCTTTGTTCCTCACAAAAGCCCCGGTACCTCTTTCTTCAAATCTTACGTGTATGTTAAGTGCTTCGCTCATTTCTGAAAAACTTATCAAGACAAAATCAACATAGAAACATTTGAAAGTCACGACTTTTCAAATGCATTCCCAGTTGAGAACATTTTCTACTTTTATTTTCATTTACCACTTGGGTATGCCTACCTTCATTGTTATTGTAAAGCTGCAAAGTTAGATTCTGAGGTTTCTGACACTGTAATTCTTCCAGTGTAATGAGCTGCATAGATCGTGTGAAAAGTCATGTCACTGGCAATGCTGGCAGGAGCATCATCACTGGCAGGATGCCATGACGTGCCTTCCACAGCCAGAGGACGGCAGAACCGTCTTGGAAACCAGCAACACGGTTTCCCAAGTCTCATTAAGAACAGCTGTGATCTGATCTTAAACTCATCTATCAAGAGATCTTTTAAAATGTAAAGTGATTACAAAACCAACACAGGAGCTTGTGCACAGAAGGCGAGATGAGAAATGACCAACAGTCACCCCACCGAGGGGCTGAGAGTCCAGGCTGGGAGGGGACTCACTTTCTCCATGGACCTGGTGGATTGTTTCATATTTTTGCCATATGTAGATTTCATAATGAAACACTGAATTTCTATTAACTAAGCAAGGACGCCAAGCCGGGCCATGTAGAAGGGCAGGGAGGACCACGACAACACAACTCCTCCTTCCGGGACCAGCACCCAGGCCAGGGCAGAAAGCGTCCACGTCGGGGAGGGAGGGGCCAAGAGGTGAGAGCCGAGGCACTGGGCCTGGAAACAAGGGAGCCAGAGTCAGGGGCAGATACTGAAAGGCAATGCCGTGAAACGCGCAGAAACGAAGGCGCGGCGCACCCTGAGAACAGTCATGCAGAAGGCGGCGGTGCGCCCTCCGCTTGGCTGCGCTGCTGCAGGCTGAGGGCACCTCCATGCACTGCGCAGCCTCTTAAAACACATGGGAGGCTGAGATATAATTTGTTGATTTGGACTTTATTTTAAATTGGCAAAGAGTAAAACTCGGGGTCAGATCTTAAATGCGAAGCAGCAAAAATGAGGTCGTGCCAGGGTCCCCACAGAATGCTGCACAGCCCAAGATGAGTGCCCTGGATCTGCGCAGTTGATCCTGCTCCTGGGAGGACGGAGCCCCGAGATGAAAGGAACCCCAAGTCTGATGCAGGCCTTCAGGGGTAGAGCAAGCTGGGCTGAATTCCCACTTGGTGCCCAACAATGAACGTTCAATTCCTTCTTCCCTCTCCCTGCCGGCTTTATGTCAGCCCGGCCCCGGTCTGAGGCATTTCCAAACCGGCTCTGGAATGCAGAAGCCGCTTACGGGAACGGACAGTGTCCTGGCTCCCAGGCTCCAGTGACGCGGGCCTGCGGCTGAACTTCAAGCAGACTTCCCAAAGGGCAGCACCTCATCATCTCGAGAGAGGCTTGGGGACAGGGCTGGAGACGTGTGCTACTTTACCATTCAGAGGGTTTCCCCTGAACATTTCTGAAATGGAGCCAGTTGTTTTCAGATAAAAGAAAGTGGCAGAAGATAGGAATGGGAGCAGCCGACTGAGGGAATCCCGGCCTAAAAGCACTGCATTTTGAGCACACACATCTGGTTTCCTCTATCTACTGAGAATGCAGAACTTCTGTGTAATACGTAACTGAGATCATGCTAAACCGGTGTAACTCTAAGGTCAATGCAAGAAGCCCAAGGACTTCTCAGTACTATTTAGATACAAAATCCTGAATCTAACCAAGAATCCACTTGCGTTGGTTTGCAACGCAAAACCAAAGAACCCTACCCCCCACGCACTTAAAGGATATACTCTCAACACTGTTGAAGTGTGTGGACAGAAACAAGGATGAAACCACTAATCCACAGGTGTGCTGGAAAAGCCAAGAAGTCCTTTGTTTTTGTCATTCAGCTTTGAATCCAACTTGTTAAGGTATGAAGGAAATTTAGATGTTCATTTCAAAAGTAGCTTCCTCATACTAGAAAAATGAGGTGCTCAGGCCGGGCGCGGTGGCTCATGCCTGTAATCCCAGCACTTTGGGAGGCTGAGGTGGATGGATCCCCTGAGGTTGGGAGTTCGAGACCAGCCTGACCAACATGGAGAAACCCTGTCTCTACTAAAAATACAAAATTAGCCAGCGTGGAGGCGCGTGCCTGTAATCCCAGCTACTAGGGAGGCTGAGGCAGGAGAATTGCTTGAACCCGGGAGGCAGAGGTGGCAGTGAGCTGAGATCGCGCCATTGCACTCCAGCCTGGGCAACAAGAGCAAAAATTCTGTCTCAAAAAAAGAAAAAAGCCCTGTGAACATGGCGCTGCGAGTGGTGCGGAGCGTGTGGGACCTGCTCTGCACCCTGCGCGCGGTCCCGTCCCCCGCCGCGCCCTGCCCGCTGAGGCCCTGGCAGTTGGGGGCGGGCGCCGTCCGGACACTGCGCACGCGACCCGCTCTGCTCTCGGTGCGTAAATTCACAGAGAAACATGAATGGGTATACAACAGAAAATGGTATTGGAACAGTGGGAATCAGCAATTTTGCAGCAGGAGCATTGGGAGGTGTGTGTTTCACTGTATCTACCTGAAAGTTGGGACAAAATTGAACAACAAGATGAGTTTGGTTGCTTTGGAAAGTGTGAAAGCTGCTAGTGAACTCTATTCCTTCCTTTATCGGAGAAGTAACTTGAATTAATGAGCTCTTGCAGAAAAGTCCAGGACGTGTAAACACATCTTGTTATGAAGATGGTTGGCTGATCAAGATGACACTGAGAACCCTTCAGAACTAGATGAACTTATGAGTGAAGAAGCATATGAGAAAATACACAAATCTATTGAGGGAGTGAAAATGGAACCCCTAAATAGTATGAATACGCGCAACCCAGCAGATGTCTTAAATTAGTGGGTGGATAGAAGACTTAGAATAGCAACTTTAGCATTACCGGATGAGACGAAGAAAAAACTACTGTTAACGCTGCTAATGAAGGAAAATGCCCCTTTAACTTTCTAAATGATTATAATTTTAGACTAGGCCTCTAGTGTTCAGAATTCATTAAAATTATCGAGCATGGGTAAAAACTAGTTTTAAAAATTACATATTCAAAGATAACGTTGTTATTCTTAAGCCTTATATAATATTGTGTTAACTTGCATATATCATCCCTGGATTATGGGATGAAATACTTAATGATCTTTCCTTGGAAATAACTGGGATGGAAGGGGTTTTTGGTTGCTTGTAAGTGTCAGAATGACACACCACTATCTTGATTTTGCAATACCCTGCATTTGCTGGTGCATTGTTTATATGGTGAATGAGCAACAGCTTTGCAGCAAAATAATAAAAATACTTCTTCAAAAAAAAAAAAAAAAAAGAAAAAAGAAAAAGAAAAAGAAAAGAAAAACGAGGTGCTCAGAGACAAGAGGCTCATCCCAGTGATGCCCTCAACTGGCCTAAAATCTTTCTCCTATGTCCCTACAGCAAATGCCAAAAGGCCACATCATCATTTTTAAGACTTTAAACCCACTGATGGGAATACTAATACGTGTCCTTAAATTCCATTTCTAATGCTTTTCACAAACCAAATCACCCATTAGTGGCTGGTCAGAAACAGCACACATGGCAGGCCAGCACAGGCAAATGCGCAAACCTGTTCCTCCTCGAGAACAAGAAACAGCATACAGAGGCTTCTTGGAGACCTCAGGGTTTAAGTCAGCTGATCCAACCTTTTAGAAAATCATCCTTCAGGCCAAAAAGGCTCAGTTTCAAAGCTAACAGGCTAACAGCTATAAGCCAGATTTATAGCCCGGAGCGATGGCAAGATGGCCCAGGGGACCCCACAGTCACACAAAGGTGCCTCCTGGCAAGCAGCACGCACAGCAGTCCCCACACACGGCAGTCCCCACTGGGCACAGCAGCCCCCACGCACGGCAGTCTCCACAGTGCTCCGCAGCTGGCTCCAGCGGTTCAGCATGAACCTCAAGCACAGCCTTGGCAGAAGGCAAAACAAAGGCTAAAAACTCAAAGGAAGGGAAGTGGAGGCCTGCGGGTGCTTGCCGCCCACTCCACTCTTCCAGCAGGGCGGTGCTCCTGGGAGTGACCTTAACCACGTGTGTGTCTTGGGGTCTTCTGACTGACTGGGGCAGGGTGGGGGACACTTAAGAACACAACCAAAGTCAACCCCGAGGCCTCTGGCACTCCCCATGGACCACAGGTCTCTGGCTTCTGGATGGTGAGAGGGAGGGTGGGTGGGCAGGGGATGACGAAGAGTGGGAAGAAAGTAAGGATGTATCTGCATGATGCGTGCACAAGCCTCCCATCGCCATGGTGCTGCTCAGGCGTCCCCAGGAAAGGGAGAGGGGCAGGTCGGGGAGCCCGGCCAGGCTGCCATCCAATTTCACACCTCGAGGGCTGAGAGGCCAGCCCAGAGCTGACGGTGAGAAGGGCCTCTCCCTCCCCGCAGAAAGAGGCCACCTCCGTGTGCCTCCATGCACCCTCCAGATGGCACCGCTCTCGTGGCTCTGGTCATTTCTTTAACTTGGAAAACTTACTGTATGGCACAAAAAATATGTTTGAATCCACTGCGATAGGGCAAAAGAACGAACTTCTAAAAACACGTGACCCAGCGTTCCCGCTAAGCTCACTTCAGTTGGAAGCCTCCGCACAGGACCGCTCGCGTGTCCAACGTCAGCTGCTCTCCCTCCTAATTGTGATGGAAAACGCGGCTTTTACACAGAGGGTGGGCCAGCCTTCCCAATCTCAGCCCCACACTGACCATCCGAGTGGAGGAATGACAAGCAGGCCAGACCAGGCTAGGCTGGGGAGACCCAGAGAGACCCTTCATCAGGTGGGCTCTGCCCGGAGGGCAATGCATGGTGCTCTCTGCACACACTTCAAACTGTGTTATGCTTAGAAACACACAGCCTCGCCACTGTGCCGACAGGTGGTCGCTATGCACTGGTGGCTAACAGCTCCTTTGTACACTTCTCACACGAGCCGCTCACACGACGGCACCTTCGTCCACAGCAGACCATCCCTCACTTGGGTAAGTCGGAGCACCCACCATCTGCAGAGGAAGGTCCAGAGACGGACGGCTGGGCCAAGCCAGTCTCACCACACACTACACAGAGAGCCCCGCCAAGTGCCAACCTCAGCCCTCCTGGGTGTGTGTGCAGGATCTGGGTGAGTGGAGCCCTTCCCCACCAGGCTGTGGCTCCAGGTGACTCCACCCCAATGGCGCATCTCAAGTGCACGTGACCTAGGCGCATTCAGCGGGGTGTCCATGACCGTGCGGTCTCACACAGGGAGCAGAGGAGAGGGCCTGGCGTGTGTCACGTCCCACAGTGTGGTTGGTAGGGCATGGGACGCAAGGAGTAGCACACGTCTCTGTCAGGAAGCCCCAAAGCACCCAGAACCCCACCAGACTCACATCTTCCTGCAAAAAGCTTCATCTGTGTTGTTGAGCCAGGGCTCAGCACATGCCTGCAGGAACGTGGGGCCCAGGCGAGGCAGCGGCCATCATTCTGTCGAAGATGGTATGGGGATGGGGAGGGTCCTGTGGCCTGAATCATGCCCCTTGAAAAGCAACTCTCAAGAACTTCTGGTACCTGTGAACTTGGGCTTAACTGCAAACGGAGTCTCTGCAGATGTGAGTTACAGTGAGTTCATGCTGGGCTCAGGTGGGCCCTACCCCAGTGACAGGGGCCTTATGAGAAGAGGCAGATCTGAACACAGAGAAGCAGAGAAGGGGCAGAGATTGGAGCCGTGTGGCCTCAAGCCCAGAACAGCAAGCACTGCTTGGGAAGGTCATGCCCCCTCGCCACAGCTTCACACACCTCCTCTACCCCACCTCGCCTCACCCACCGCCCCGCCCTTACAGCAGAGCCTCCAGAAGCAGGCCCTGCCCACACCTTCTGACATGGGGCTTCTGGAAATGTGAGGGAATGGACTTCTGTCATTTCTAAGCCCTGGGGTGGGGCTCATAGCCCAGGCCCAGTCTGCCCACTTCCAGGTCCTCAGTGGGAATGCGGTAACCCCATGCCCCTTGGCCACCTGGTCCTGTTGCCAAAGCTTCTGGTCTATGGCTTCCTGAGAACATCCTGAGGGCCTCCTCCTCCCACGTGTGGCTCCCCGCAGCAAGCTGAGGGGAGTGCCCCCTGCCCTCATAAAGGGGAATCTGAAGACCTCCCAGCTGCCCCTAGACACCCTCTCCCACTCCTCCCTTGCAGGGGCGGGAGCAGGTCTACGGGAAGCACAGCTGCAGCAGCTTGACGCTGCCATGGATCCTAATAAAAGAGCTGCTAACATTCAGAAACAACGAGCATAGATGGCTTAAAAAGCCAAACTTAAAAAGGCGTGGTGACTCACGCCTGTAATCCCGGCACTTTGGGAGGCCAAGGCTGGCAAATCACCGGAGGTCAGGATTTCGAGACCAGCCTGGCCAACATGGCAACACCCCGTCTCTACTAAAAAAAAAAAAGACAAAAATTAGCCGGGCATGGTGGTGTGTGCCTGTAATCCTAGCTACTTGGAGGATGAGGCAGGAGAATCACTTAAACCTGGGAGTGAGCCTAGATTGTGCCACTGGCCTGGGTGACAGAGAGAGACTCTGTCTCGAAAAACAAACAAACGAAAGCCAAACTCCAATTTCCAACTCAGAAGAACCTGCCCTTTCTTCAGAAGGACTGCTAAGTAGCCTGACCCAGCTGTGGAGGACTGAGACATCCGTCCCCTACATGCAAGGGGCTGTGGCGTTCACCCAACTCAGCACAGGCAGGGGCAGCTCTGAGGTTTGGGCCCCAACCCACCCTCCGGGAAGGAGCGCAGCCTTGGGGCCCCCTCTCTATCTGAGGCAACATCCCAGAAATGCCACATTTAGGCAAGAGCTACAGTGAGAGACATATGGAAACTGAATAGCCAAAAATGTTTTCAGGCCAAAATCCCCTTTCTACACGCACAGCAAGGTGCTCCACCCCAGCGTTTCAGCAACCTTGAGGCCTACAGGTGACGCACCGCGGGAGCACCATGTGGTCAACACTGCGTGTACAAAGGGCCCTAGGACTGCGCCATCCCCATGGCCCGACAGAGCAGGATTCACGTGGGTTCTCCTGGAACCGTCAGAGCTCTGGCCACCCGAGGACGCATGCCACAGGTGTGGCTGATACACCTCTCCTCTCACAGGACTCGGCAGCGAAGCCAGGCAGAGCCTTCTGCCCCACAGTGAGGGGCTCCCTCTGGCATCTCACCGAGTGCCTGCCTGGAGTCTAAGCTGCTCCCCAGGCCCCGGGTGTGGAGGAGGCACAGACAGAGGCCCTACCACAGGTACGCGCAGCGCCCCAGGGCTGGCTGAGAAAATACATGTGGGCCCACGACCCCTTCCCCTTCCCCTTCCCCTTCCCCTTCCCCTTCCCGCCGGGGCTCCTGTGCTCATGCACCTGTGGGAGCGCTCGGTTTTGGATGACGTGGTTCTCCCGCTGCAGTCATGGCTACCTGCGAGAATCTCACAGGCCAATCTCCAGGGAGGTGTCCAGGCTCTGCAGCGCGTTTAACGCACCACCTGCTGGCTTCCGCAGAAACCCCAAGCTATATCCTCAGCCCCGCAGGCGGAGAGCGCTGGCCTCCCTTCCTGTTAGAATTCCATGTGCTGTCTTCAGACACTCACGTTGGGAAAGAAAAGCTTGGTTTAAATGTGACAATTGCTTATCTTCACTCAGTTTGTTCTTGGCAAGTAATTCTGAGGTCAGCAAGTGGCCATTATCAAATCAATACCAAGAGTCAGAAACCCCTGCAAATGTTTTCAGGTTAAAAACATTTCTCCAAACTTTCTCCACGTGAAAAACACCTAAGCAGCAACAATGACAGCTCAGCCAAGAGCAGGCGCCTCTGGGAGGAGCTGGCGGGGAAGTGGCTGCGCCCATGACCTGCGTCCAGACGGTGCTGCTTTCAAGCCATTACTTTCTTACACTTGCATGAAAAACAAGAAACCAAAAGGAACTCTCCGTGAGAAAGACGGGGTGGGGAGCAGACTTCATCATGGTGATTCCAGTCAGAAACAACCACAGTCCAGAGAGAGCTCAAGCTAAAGTAGTCACGCACGGACACATCTGAACTGAGCTTATTTTGTAAAATGCTGTAGTGAAGACTGTAATCACTCATACTGCAACCAAGGTGTTGGCTTTCTCGTCCCACACAGAACTGTGAGGGGAATTCCTGCAGGTGGTGCCAGCCATGAGCTGCCCTCCACAAATACCCCGGACGCTGCCCTGGCCCCGCAGGCCCTGGCTGAGCGAGGCTCATGTCCTCCCTCGACAGAAAGGAGAGTGTCGGCCGGCCTTCCCTGCTCTCCTCGCGCTGTGGCCTGCAAACCGCCTGTTGCCTGACCCTGAGGGCATCGATACAGGGAGGGTGCAGCACTCCGCTCCTCAGTCTTCAGATGACAGGAAAGAGAGTAGGACGCTGACTGCACAGTCACGGTGCCCTGCTTCCTGCAGCAGCACGGCCCTGGGCTCAGCAGGGTCACACAGCGGCAGCAGCATGGCCCCGAGCAGGGCTTCAGAGCGGGGCGGACCGGGCCTGGGGCTCTCACCCCTGCCGTCCACTCCCATGCGGTCCCAGCACTGACCCAAACACGCCAGGCTCCTCTGCCAAGTGAGCACACTGAGCACCTCGTGAGCTGGGTGAGGAAAGCCTTGGGAGTTAACATAGGGCTGCTAGGGCTGCTGACCACATCACAAGGCCAGCGTTTGGGCCAGCGTGAGACTTGCGGGGCCTCGCCCAGGTGAGGCCCAGCACCTTGAAGGCAGGTGTGAAGGCAGACCTGCAGTTGCCCCACACAGGCCCTGACAGTGGAAGCCTGGGGAAGGTGGGGAGCAAGTGTGCACACGTAAAAGGGAATCTTAGACATGTGAGTCGGGAGAGCACGGCCCTGCATGGACAACATAGCTCTCTGGTGTGTGCCCTGCTGGGCACCAGGCCTAGAGTCCACCGTGGACAGCACGGCCCTCTGGTGTGTGTCCTGCTGGGTGCCAGGCCTAGGGTCCACCGTCCGGCTGCAGTCTCCGATCACATCCTAACAGCTCAGTTGTGAGCCCTATGGATGCATCACTCAGCCTAACATGAGCAGGTGCAGGGACCACAGTGGGTTTGCTAGAAGGACCCAGGTGCTGGGTGGTTGGCATGGAGGTTATCCTGTGGTGTTATTAATAGCTCCAATTTGGGGCCAGGTGCAGTGGCTCACGCCTGTGATTCCGACTCTTTGGGAGGCCAAGGCAGGCAGATCACTTGAGGTCAGGAGTTTGAGACCAGCCTGGCCAACGTGGTGAAAATCCGTCTCTACTAAACATGCAAAAATTAGCCAGGCATGGCCGGACGCAGTGGCTCACGCCTATAATCCCAGCACTTTGGGAGGCTCAGGTGGGTAGATCACGAGGTCAAGAGATCAAGACCATCCTGGCTAACATGGTGAAACCCCATCTCTAATAAAAATACAAAAAGATTAGCTGGGCCTGCTGGTGGGCACCTATAGTCCCAGCCACTCAGGAGGCTAAAGCAGGAGAATGGCAGAGCCTGCGGTGAGCCAAGATTGCGCCACTGCACTCCAGCCTGGGTGACAGAGCAAGACTCTGTCTCAAACAAGCAAGCAAACAAAAAAGCTCCAATTCTGCCAGTGAGGAAATGGAGTCCCGTTAATGGGGCTAACTTATGTGCCCAAGATTGGAGAGCTGGCGAGAACAAAGCAGAAGAGGCTTCGAGTGCAGTTCTCCCCAGCTTTCCCCAGACCAACCCATCGCGCACGCTGCCTGTGGCAGCCAGAGCCATTCCCTGTCCAGGACAGATACCTTGGGAAAAGGGGAAGAACGGCAACAGAGCAACACACGTCTCTAAGAAACTTCAAAAGCTTCACTGGACTTTAAAAAAAGATTTCCCCATGAAACAGCGAGGAGAAAGATCTCCCCATGAAACAGCGAGGAGAATTATTTAGCCAAAACCCTGCTACTTCAGCTTGTGTGGAAAGAGGAACGTGGCTTCGAGGCTGTGACTCCACTTCCGCTCTGCTCCTGGCCGCCCACCTGCTCATCACTCACGTTTCCCTGTGGCTGTACTCCAGCAACCCTGGGGGCGCTGCTGGGAGCTCAGGTCCAGCAGAACGTCTTCCCAGGAGCCAGACTCAGACTCGCCAACCAGTTGCCCTGCTAAGCGGACTTTTCAGGAGCCCAGCTTTCTCCTCCCTACAGCAGCAGCCCTTCCTCAACAACCCAGGTGCTGTGTCTCCTTCACTCTCAGAACCTACTGAGGACCAGGTGTGGCCTCCTGAGGTTTCCGTGCTTCTGGCTTCATCACACCCGCCCTGCCTCCCCCAGCTGCATCCTTACTCTTCTTAAGGTCATGCTCCGCCACCAGCAGGAGCACGGTCCTCAGCACTGCAGTACAGGGGTTCTGACCAGGCAACATCGCTGATCCACACCGGGCGTGAGGGATACCACTGGAGGAGCAGCTGCCGAAAGCAGGAGCAGTGGCTCAGGGGCTGACCAGCAGGCAGAAGGAAAAGCCGACAGGGGCCCCTTTATGGGCTTTTCGTTGATCTCACTTTGGGAGTCAATGTAAACAATGCCCTGAATGTTATAAATAAGAGATTGTGTACACATGAAAATAATTCCTAGGTTATTTTTCTACCCTTGATGCATATTTTATGTCCAGAGCTAATTATGCAATGCAGCCAAGAGCAGCCATGGGTCCAAGCTGCTGCTTCATCACAGCCTCCCAGTCCCATGGTCTCGGATACCACAGGCTCCCTGCAAACCCCGGGCAGGACACACATGTTTCATCTGGGGCTGCAACTCCTCGGAGAAAATGGAAACAACGACGGTGGTGGGTTTTATTAAAACTTTGCCAAGTTCCCCTGTACTGCCTATGTGAGAGGAAACAGCCCGTCCAGTGGTCAGACTGAAGAGGAATCCCTCTGAAGCTCTGGTCTGTGGATCAGAAATGGCCCCTGTGCTAGAGTCGCTTAGGAAGCCACAGCACTGCCGTGGAGCTGGGCCCGGCTGCGGACCGAGCCACACTTCTATACCTAAGACCTTACAGGGCCCAGGGGGGAGCTCGGTCGATGAAGGCGCCTGACATCAGCACGTCCCGGCCCTGCCCGCCGTCCTCCTTGGGCCCACCTGCGTGAAACCCGACAAATCACAAGCTCCCGTTTGAGGAAGAAAAGGATCTTTGTTCGCACTGTCCTTCAGTTTCCCAAAGGCCAGTGAATCAAAAAACATAAGCTTCTCTTTCAGGCATCTCAACACACTCTTAGCACCAGCTTTAACGTTTTAACCAGGCACCAGCACAGTCCTGCATCTACAATTTCTAGATGAAAGATTCCTCGTAAATACACAATGAATTTAACAGCCACTCAGCGGTTCACTCGCAGAGTGGAAAAAAAGGTAAGCAATTATATTACGCTTGAACCCTTTCTTCCCCTGTGTAACTCCGCCATTTCATAGTTTAAGGGGACAGGAGTGTGACTTCAATCAGGCTCCCTGGCCCACACCAAGCCTCGGCGCCCTGGCTTGTAAGAACACAGGCGACCACTTGCTGCCCCGCACCGAACTGTCCGGAAAGCGCTCCCTGCGTGCCCCGCACCTCCTCACTGCGGGCATCCGGCCAGCACCACTCGCCCTGGAGTCCAGAGTGCAAGGACAGGACCAGCGCGAGTCACTGCAAGCCCCCGCTGCCCAGACGCCCCACCCCACCCAGACGCCCTCGCCATCTCTCTTACTTGTCAGACGTCAGATTGTCTAGCACGGTGCCAGGACTTCCCTTCTGGGATGTAAGAATCAGGACCCAAACACTGCCAACATAAAGGGTGTGAAGCACATTCTTCCAGTTTTACACAACATGGGCCAGGGTGCGTGCATTTTGCACAAGGGAAAAGCCGGGGCCTAAACAGAATCAGCATAAAGTGACCTGAGGGGTGTTTTCCACTCCTTGTTTCTAGATTCTGACGACATGAACATGTGGAGGGGACCCCAAGAGTCTCCAGGGCATCCCCCTGGAGAAGGCCACCATCCTTCCTCCAGAGGCCAGGAATCCTGGTGTAGCAGTAACGCCGGGTTTCCTTTCGTCAGCAGCTGTTCTGCTGCCTTCTAGCAGATAATTTTTGGGGCAAAAGGGTCCTTTACACACCCATTAGCTGCCCTGCACAGAGGCACCCACAGCAACAGGCGCGCCAGGCAAGCTCTTGGGTGCTGGCCTACACCCCACATTGAAGCGTCCCACATCAGCTGTGTGAAGTCGCTAAACCCCCACAATGTGGCAGGCCTGCCCACCAGAAAAGGCAGACGCGGTTCAACAACGGTGACAGAAAAGCTCAAAACACCCAAAGAATCACCAAAACTACCTTATTCAGAAAAACCTCTCACATTTGGATCCTACCAAAAGGATATGTAAAATTATTCAGAAGTCACACTTTTTCTGCTTATTGAGTTAGAGCTTTAAATCAGTACTGTTCTGTATGCTTTTATGATTAAAGATCTGGTGAACATAAGCCATAGTTTTAAACGGCTCAAACAAGAATATTCCCAAATATTTTGTACTCATTCACTCGATGATCACTCAGCACTGCCAAGTACACCACACTGGGTATGAGGGGGAACAGAAATGGATACTGCTAAGTACACCACACCGGGCATGATGAGGAACAGAAATGGATAAAATTTGTGTTTTACATTATGTAAACTCTTTTACTTAACCTTTTAAATATATATTTGAAAATGGTAAAATTGATCAAAAACAATCTTCGAATCATCAGGCCTGCCACCACTTCTGATGTCACAGAGTCTGATGTGGGGCTAAACAGAAGGGCCAGGGGTGCAGGGGCCAGCGTGAAGCGTGGCCAGAGCGGCGGGAGCATCTCAGGGATTGTGATGAAGACCTTCAGCTTCAGCTAACAGCGAGCCCTTCAAAGGCACCATGGTTTCAACTGAGTAAAACACTGAAAATGGACATTTCAGTCATCATTTCATCTATGTTCTCTCTATGAAAAAAGAGGGAGAGCGAGAATACGCTTCCCAGCCAAACACTTTGTCCAGCTTGTCCTGGGCCCTTGCCTGACTTAAAGATTCTTCTATGCTGCAACCACAGACAGTGTCCCAAGAAATTCAACAGGACAAAAATGATCGCCCTCAGAATAGTACACCTATTTCACTGACTAGTCGTCACTCAAGCCTGAAACTACATTCCCTGCCGCTTGCCAAAACAGACCCAAGAAGCTAAGGAGCAGAGAGTCCCTGGAGTTCCGCAGCCACTCCACACTCTCAGAACACTCTGCCGCACACGACAAGCCTGCTATGGGGCCACAAGGACTCCTTCAGTGTCCGAGCCACAGGCAGGAGACACCATGGTCTCCCTTTGTAAGTCAGGGCCCCGACTCCCCAGACAGGGCAAGGAAGCTGAAGGGCAGACTGTTCAGGTGGCCTGAGCCCCCCAGCAAGGCAGCAGGAGGCATGCAGGCAGTGCCACACCTTTCCCAGGGGGTTTCTTGGGACTAGTCAACAACAAACTCACTCCACTTCTGACCTTTTATGGTTTAAATTACATTTTCCACCATTTCTGGTAGGGAAGGCTTTTCCATAAGAGATTAATTCCCTGAACCACTGAGAGTCTCCAAGATTTCTGCTTGTGTTTTGGCATGCGATGCAGGAATATATTTTCTTGATGGGAGCATTTTTATTAAAAGTGACACAGGGTGTGTGTCTAGGAAAGCAAGATGATCCTCCTCTCTGTGACAAACCATTTAGAGTGGCCTAAAGCCTCCTTGAAATACAAGAGGCCATTTTTCAGCCATAGATAAAGACACCCTGCACACTCACACTCCTCCTCCTCACTCTCTCCAAAAAAATCCTACACGTAAAATGTTGGACATTTCCCGTGTCTTCTAATCTTTTTCCCAGCTGGGTCTAGAAGGCCTTATTTCATGGAAAAAGATTCTGAAGGCCTCTGAAACTTACTCTTAAGCAAAGTATCAGGAGGAACACAAATGCCAAAGATGGGAGAGAAGGTGGAAAGCTTCAAGGTCACCAAATCTGCTGTCAGCTGAACCCTGGTCAAGTCATCACACATGTACGCAGTGGGAAGGCCCTGGATCTGTCACTGCTTTGCTAACTATGTATGTGTCATGTGTACGTACACACATTCAATTATTCAGGGGTGTGTGGGGGGAGGGGGTGGGTGGGTGTATGCATTAGAGATGGGTTTACCAGAACATACACAAAATACCTCCTAGCTTTTCCAGGGATTTCACATTGTTTAGCCTATAAACGTATATAAGCTCTCTTTGTGCAAATCTTAGATAACATTAGCTATATCTGTTAAAAAAAAAAAAAAGGCAAAAAAGGGCAAAAAAAAAATCCCAGTGTTAAAATACACATGTACTAGAAACAGTACTAAATAATTTCATGATTCATGATCTAAGCAGCATGATTAAAACTCAAGCCTTGAAAAGTTTCCCATGTGACTGAAAATCTTCCAAATACAGAGAAAGAACTGACCCAGATTTGAACATCTCAATAGATATAATATCCCCTAGGAACAGAGTTCGGTACTAACTGTGCAAAATGTACTGCACATTGGATTCAATCTGCAGAATCCAAATTCAACACTGTGAAGTTTTATCCTGAAGCAACACTGAGGGCCTTCCATTTCTATCACACCTAAGCCACTACTCAAGGCCCACATAGTAAGGCCAGAAGCCATGCCCACTGACCCTCCATAAAAATTCCTATGAGCTGGGCAAAGGAGGCACTGTCCTTTTAGTCTCAACAGGAAGAGGGTGAAGGCCAATAAGAAGACAGATTAGAACACAACTCAGGATAATCAGGAAATTCACTTGACTCCTTGACAGTGCTGGTGCTGCTGATGGCTGTGATAGCCCTGGGAGTGGTGGCGGTGGCAGAGGTAAGGGCAATGGAGAGGGTGACAGGGACGATGGCGGCAGAGGTCATGCTTGTGATAGATGAGTTGCTCTTGGTAGTGGTGGTGAGGATGAGGGACATAATGGCAGTGGTTGTTAGGGTGGTTGTGCTGATGATGATGATGATGGAGATGACAGTAGAGGTGGTGGTGGTAGTGGTTGTTAAGGTGGTTGCATTGATGATGATACAGTGGTGGAGGTGGTGGTAGTGTTTGTCAGAGTGGTTGTGTTGATGATGATGACGGAGATGATAGTGGTGGAGGTGGAGGTCGTTGTGTTGGTGATGATGGAGGAGATGGTGGTGGTGAAGGTGGTTGTGTTGGTGGTGATGATGGAGATGACAGTGGTGGAGGTGGGGGTGGTAGTGGTTGTTAGGGTGGTTGTGTTGGTGATGATGGAGATGACAGTGGTGGAGATGGTGGTAGTGGTTGTTAGGGTGACTGTGTTGGTGATGATGCTGCTGGAGATGACAGTGGTGGAGGTAGTGGTTAAGGTGGTTGTGTTGGTGATGGAGATGATCGTGAAGGAGGTGGTGGTGGTAGTGGTTATTAGGGTGACTGTGCTGGTGATAATGATGGAGATGGTAGTGGCAGAGGTGGTTGTGCTGGTGATGATGGAGATGACAGTGGGGAAGGTGGTAGTGGTAGTGGTTAGGGTGGTTGTGCTGGTGATGATGATGGAGATGATAATGGTAAAGGTGGTGGTGGTAGTGGTTAGGGTGGTTGTGTTGGTGATGATGATAGAGATGATAGTGGTCGAGGTGGTGGTGATAGCAGTTGTTAGGGTGGTTGTGATGATGGTGGCAATTATGATAATGGTGAGGATGATGGAGATGACAGTGGTGGAGGTGGCAGAGGTGGTTGTGTTGGCGGTGGTGGTAGGTGGAGGTGATGATGATGGTAGAGCTCTGGGGGAACTGCAGGCAATGTTCAGGAATCATGAGAGTTGAGTTCTGGATGTATCCCTGACTTTAACTCCCTGAACGGTCCTGGAAAAGCTCCTGTCTACTGTCCTCATCTCCAAAGTAAGAGTAGCACTCAACCTAGTCACTGAACTGAATCTTATTTCTCTTCAGAAATACACGACAGGTAAAGATATAGAAGAAAGCAAGTCTCCAACTTCAGAGAGGGGCTCCTGAGTTAATGCAGGCAGAGCGCTACCTTGTGACAATGCTTTAGAAGGTATATTTCAGCTTTCTAAGGACAACTTGGGTATGCCAGGGAATGTCCATATGCTGGCATTCGAGCTGAAGTGACCTCTGACGTATCTTTCTTGTGTTTTGTTTTGATTTTCTTTAGTAACAATTTAGAAGTAACTAGAACAACACATACACCAGCATCTGTCTGGGAATGGGTAAAAACTCCAGATACGGTGCTCCAAGAGGTATTTGAGGTCAGCTAGTAGCAGCTACCAATTCCAGAAACATACTGATTTGGAGTATTATTTCTTGGTCATGTGAGGAAAAGTTTAGGTCTTCACTTTATTTTCTTAAACTCCTCAAATAAATGCAATGAATGGAAATCAAATGATACCTCAGAAGTCATATAAACCTGGATTTTTTAAATCTAGATTTTTTAATGTAGGAAAGAAAGCTCTAAGTCTATTTAGCAGTTATTATTTAATGACGCATAATTATAAAAATGTACTTATCTGCCGAGCTGCCCCCAACAAAGCACACAATTAATAAATCAAGAGAAATCCTGAATTTCTCTCCGTGGATTTTTATGCCAGGTGGGTAGGCTGCTGTCTTCCTGAGATCACAACACTGGAGGTGACAGACCAGCCCCACAACCTGCAACTGTGGCAGGGAAAGGCACCCGGAGAGAGGGAAGCGTGGCTCACCGAATCAGTGTCTGCGTGGGAACACATTGCGTTCGGCACTGCAGCAGTGCCTGGGAATGGCTACGCTTCCCGTGTGCCTACTATGTGTGGGGCACCGAGGCCGAGCCCCAGGGAGGCATGGGCTCCTGCAAAGCCCATGATTTCTACATGCTCACTGCGTGCTGGGCACGGATCCTGCCCTTAAGGGGCTCCACGTCTACACATGCAGGGCAGCGACAGGCCCTGAAAGATGCCGCACCCCACCCACGCCCTACAGGCCACCCCACACCTCAGTCTTTTCAAATTCAAGATTCTGGCATGGACATTTTGCCCCATCCCTCAAGGGAAGCGCAGTTTCCACAGAGGTTCGAGGGGTCTGCAGCCTCAGCCCTAAACCACTAGGGAGTCCCCGTCCTGGGAGCCTTGATCTCATGCTGTGAGGCCCCCCAACTACGCAGGGGCTGCAGTTGACAGCCTGGCTGTGGCAGCAAGAGATCACAGGAGCAAGAGTGACTGCTCAACTGGCTGTGCAGGACAACACCCTCGTGTTTAGTGTTCTATGGAGTTCTGGGATGTCTGCAAACTACCAGCAAGCAGTTGAAAAACAGCAGGTTGGGTGTGGTGGCTCATACCCATAATCCCAGCATTTTGGGAGGCTGAGGCAAGCGGATTGCTTGAGCTCAGGAGTTCGAAACCAGCCTGTGCAACAGGGCAAAACCCGGTCTCTATAAAAATAAAAAAATTAGCAGGTCGTGGTGGTGCACACCTGTAGTCCCAGCTACTCAGCAGGCTAAGGTGGCAGGATCGCTTGAACCTGGAGGCAGAGGCTGCAGTGAGCCGTGATTGCACCACTGCACTCCAGTCTTGACAACAGAGACTCTGTCTCCAAAAATAAAAAATTAAAATTAAAATTAAAAAACAGCAAATACACACTTATCCAAATAATAGGTTTCTGAGTGCAGATGCTCTTACACAATCTCGGCTCACTCATGCCTGGAGACTCCTGTGGCTGCAACACCACTTAGGCCGCTTGCAGTTCAAGATGCTCAACACAACCATTAACAATTGCGTGTCTTAAAGAGGCACAGCTATTAGTTTAAAAACCATCTTGTCAGGCTAGGTGTGGTGGCTCATGCCTGTAACCCCAGAACTTTGGGAGGCGGAGGCAGGTGGATCCCTTAAGCCAGGAGTTTAAGACCAGCCTGGGCAACATGGCAAAATCCTGTCTCTACAAAAAATACAAAAATCATCTAGGTGTGGTAGCACAAGCCTGTGGTCCCAGCCACCGGGAGGCTGAGGTAGGAGGATCGCCTAAGTCTAAGAGGCAGAGACTGCAGTGAGCCAAGATCACGCCACTGCACTCCAGCCTGGGCAACGGGGTGAGACTATGTCTCATCGATTAGATGGATGGATGGATGGATAGATACATAGATAGATACACAGATAGATACAGACAGACAGACAGACAGACAGCATCTTGGCTATGTTTAGCTGCATCCGTCCCTGTTAATCTTCACTGACACGTCAGGAACAAGACTGGAGGACAAGGATTCCCATCCTTGTGAACGTGACTGAAAAGCTCACCAGCCGGCCACGCCCACACACCAGCTCTTTCCTGAGGACGGTTCTTAACTGGGAGAATATCATACTGTACTCCAATTAGAACAACACATTTCCTATACTGTATGCAATCTAAATCCCCAAGAAAACAATTATCTGTAAAGAAATCAGACGGAGGAGGAAACGCTTTTCCTTCTGGAAAAGTGTTTCCCACTGAAACGCGTTAGAGATGTATGGTGTTCATCGGATGCCGTGTGGCTAGGGCGGCGTGTCACTGAGCGTGTGGCCACAGCACTCTCCATTCCCGGAGTGCCTGAGCCCAGCCATCTCCCCCGTGACTCCACCTGAAAAACCCTATGAAGAGCTGTGGTGTTTATGAGAGATACTGGTTTTGTCCCTGGTTCCTGGCCCGTAACTCCCACAGCCCTGGTTCGTCTCTTGTTATGATGCCAGGTGTGTGGGCCTCAGGGGCAGGCTCTCACCTTCTCTCACCCTCCTTTCACTCTTAACGATCCCCTGCTTGCTGACTGTGGGTCTTAAGACCCTCCCATGAGAGGGTCCCGCCCTAGACCCTGGGGAAGGAATGCTGATGTCACGAAGTTTCCATAAAAACCCAAGAAGGCGGGGTTCGGCGAGCTTCCAGGAAGCTGAACACGGGGTAGGTCCTGGAGGGTGGTGCCCAGGGAGGGCCTGGAAGCTCCATACCCCTTCCCCCATACCTCGCCTGACACATCTCCACATCTATAGCCTATGCAGTATCCTTTCTGATAATAAACACAGTGAATAAAAGTGCTTCCCTGAGCTCTGCAAGCCACTCCAGCAAATTAATCAAACTCGAAGACGGGTCGTAGGAAGCCCAACCTGAAGCAGGTCGGCCAGGAGTCCCGAGGCCCGAACTTGCGACTGGTGTGGTTGGGGGCAGTCCCGGGGACTGAGTCCTCGACCCGAAGGATCCGACGCTCTCTCCGTGTCGGAACTGAATTAGAGGACACCCAGCTGGTGTCCACTGCTTGCTGTGTCCAGAAAAAACCCACATTTGGTCCCTGTAGTCTTTTTGTGTGTTGACGATGGTCACAGTGTGAGAGCAGAGGAAAGACGTGGTCAGCAGAGCTTTCCCGACATGAGGGTCCAGTGTGCCGCACAGTCTCAAAGACCCCGCATTCCACACCTGACGAAGACACTGACTTTAGCGCCTTCAATTTTGAGGTCAGAATCTGTGGTGAGCCCCGATTCAATACCCAGAACACTGTTGGAAACCACCTCCTTTCTTTTAATCTGTGTGAGCGCCGCTGATTCAATGCCGAGAACACTGTTAGAATCGATGTCCTTTCTTCTGGCCCCTTCTTTCCTCCATTACTGAAATCCAACCTCCATATGGTGTCTGCGCTTTATTTAATTCTACAATTGTGCTGCAATCTCCTCAATGAGACAGATTCGTTATTTCTCCAAATGATTAGATACTTCTGGAAAATTATTTTTAGTTGGCTAAGTCTTCGATCACATCAAATTAATCAGAATCATAGCAAATGTACCTCTTACGACTTAAACTCTGGTAACTGACTATCCTCTATATGATATACCAAATTTCTGCTCACATTTCACTGTCCAAATTGAAAAACTGTTATGACAAAGTCAAGGCCAGCTGCTGAAGCCACACGAGTCAGAGGACCCGACCCAGCAGGCCTTGGTGGTCTTTGAGCAGGCCCTGCGTGTCCCACTACCCATCAGCTTTCCTGCCTTCCCCAGGGGACGGCCCCTAAGTCCCAGCGTTTGCTTCGGCCAAGCCTTTGCGGACCCTGTTAATCAGGGTTAACTTTAGACAGAATCTTCAAAATTGTTTCACGACAGTACATAGTCATAGCAGTGTAAAAAGCAAGCACAGTCACACCCAACATTTGGGTGCATTATTATCGCCAAGTACACCGAACATAGGAAGGAGCCCACCATGTACTACGTTCCTAGCTCACTGGTATTTTAAATCCTCTGAGGACCTGAACACGGTCTGCAGGAGTGGTCTGTGCTCTGTGGGGAGAATGGCTGCTCTGGGTGACTAGTAGGAGTACACTAGGGTTGTTCCCACTGAGAACATCAGACTCCAGCGAGGCCTGGCGCCCTGAATTACTGCCCTCCTGCACATGCTCTGGAAGAGCCTGGATTAGAATAAGGACACCACCCACAGCCATCCCAGCTCACACCCATGGGCACTGATCTTTGAGCTCGAATGAGGGCTGAAAGAACAGACATGCGCCATGTTCCATTCTACCAAGCCTGACTGACGCACACCCAGGCGAGGGGCCAAACTCGGCTTCCTGGTTCGGGGGAAGGAGCAAGGGCCATTCACTGACATGCATGAAAATGCTGCCTTGACTGAGACTCTGACTACCTAACGGAGATGTGGGGAGAAACTGTCAGTGTTCGCTAAGGAACTAGGCAAGCATTCTTGGCCCTTCCCCACCCTGGTGATATCGTACTTTGGGCCCCTCTCCACCCTGGTGTCCTGCATTATGTGATGCGCATCAAGCCCAAACTCCCAGCAGCCCCAGGAACTCTGGTTTGGGATTTTAAACAATACAAACAATGCCACCTCCCACCCAGGACCGCATGAGCTCACGGCTCCCTAAGATCACCAAAACACGTTCATGTGATATGGTTGTCTTTTTTTTTTTTTTTTTTTTTTTTTTTTGAGACGGAGTCTCGCTCTGTCACCCAGGCTGGAGTGCAGTGGTGCGATCTCGGCTCACTGCAAGCTCCACCTCCTGGGTTCACGCCATTCTCCTGCCTCAGCCTCACGAGTAGCTGGGACTATAGGCGCCCCCCACCGCGCTCGGCCAATTTTTTGTATTTTTTTATAGAGACGGGGTTTCACCATGTTAGCCAGGATGCTCTCAATCCCCTGACCTCGTGATCTGCCCGCCTCAGCCTCCTAAAGTGCTGGGACTACAAGCGTGAGCCACCGCGCCCGGCCAACGTGATACGGATTTTAAAGAACACAAACACAACACAGCGAAACCCTGTCTCTACTAAAAATACAAAAATTAGCCAGGTGCGGTGGCGGGCGCCTATAATCCCAGCTACTCAGGAGGCTGAGGCAGGAGAATTGCTTGAACCTGGGAGGCGGAGGTTGCAGTGAGCCGAGATTGCACCACTGCACTCCAGCCTGGGCAACAGAGGAAGAGTCCATCTCAAAACAAAAAAAAAAAATTAAAAACATTTAAAAAAAACATAAATGCCGACTCCCACCCAAGACTGCACGAGCTCACAGCTCCCTACGATCACCAGAGCACGTTACGTTCAGTGTTTCTTTACCACATCGTTTCATTCACATGAAAGAATGAATTTTGCAGTCCAGATTGCTTTACAGTGACGAGGTTCAGATGATCTGCTTTAAAAGGTTCAGTCCTGGTGATCATTTTCACAAGAGAATACTTCCTAGTTAATTAACTAATGCTTTGAGTATGCAGTTTTAAAACAGTATCTCTAAAATCACACACACACACATTCACACATGCAAAAGACAGAAGTGAAAGGCCGACCTCCGCATCAGGAGGCTCGAAGGGCCACAGTCCAGTGATGTCACTCAAATGAGCAGCTGTTACTCCTCGCACGTGTACAGGGTAAAGCTTCTGTCTGCAGACCACAGCCCATCTACTCACCACCTGGGCACCAGTGCTTGTGTGGTCAGTTTTTGAGGATTTGCACCGCCCCTCCCTGAGTGCTGGAGTGTGGACGGCACTCGCCAAGGGCAGCCCAGAGGCTGGTGAGTGCGAGGTGGACCATGTGCGCCCAGCGAAGCCCACCAACTTCCTAAGCAGCTGCTACTGCCACCCCACTGCGGTGAAGAGGGCACTGAAGCATGAGGAAGCGACACTGCCGCATCCCAAGACGACAGACACTGAGGGAGCAGCCGCCCCGAGACTGGGACCTGTGGCGACTCTCCCACCCCCCACCCATCCAGTTCTCTCCCTAAAGATCTGCCAACCACAGCCAGGCCCCTCATCTGTGGCCAAGAAGAGTATCTGAGGAGGCGGCCTCAGGGAGAAGAAAGGTGCTGTGGTCAGGGTGGCACCACACCTCCAATTCTCCACTCTACTCACAGGCTCCCCCACCTCTGGCTGGTCTGAGTGCCCAGCATAGCAGGGCTGTGTGGGGAGCGAGGGGAGCGCTTCTCTTCCGGGAATGAATGAGGGAGTCAGGCACGTTATATCCGACAGGTGCTGCAGAGGGAAGAAAGGTCCTTTCTGTTGCTGGAAGAGGCTGGGCTCTGGCCCCCAAGAGCTGCTCCCGCTGAGGCCCCTTGGTACAGCCCAGCTGCAACTGAAGCCTTCCTTTGGCCCCGGCCTCTTCTGCAAAAAACACTCAAATGCATGCACGGACAACTCTGTCAGAGGCTTGTGGATGGCGTGGTGGGGCGTGGACAGCCACAGCAAACATCACGCCATCTTCTGTCCCACACCCACCATATGACCAACAGAAAGCCAGCCACGCCAAAAACCTGACTGCAGTTCTCAGGGATACTTCATTCTAATGCCCAAGTGACACGGATAATCCTAATTTTCCTGATCTAGATGAAAAGCCCTGAGAAGCACGCTAAAAATTTTTTTTAACTAGCACGTTTATAATCATTTTCTTAAACTTGAATGTGATTTTTTTAAAAGCTTCCCAATTCAAGAAAATCTTTTGATTTATCAAAATATGAGAGGAAGAATATTAATATTTGCAGTGTAAACTTTATATAGTTGTAAGCTTTTAAAAAGTACTTAATTACACAGGTGCAGTGGTGCACACCTATAGTCCCAGCTACTCAATTACAACTCAGAACTACAAGCTCTTAAGGAAGAGACATTAACGATCATCTATTCCAGTATTTTTCAAAGTGTGGGTTGCAAAATCAATGCAATATGTCATAGCCAGTTTTCAAAGAGACAAAAAGGAAGAGAAACAGAAAAGCAGAACAGAAAACAGAATAAAAAGTATTAGTGCAATCAGCACACAGTAATACCGTTCTGTGGACCTGTTCTGACCATGTAAGTGCACACACGTGAGCGAGGGAGGAGGGCTCTGGAACGACAATGGAAAGTTGCCTTCTTGCTGTGGCCTGCTGTACTGTGGACCTGTTCTGACTGTGTGTGCACGCGCACAAGCGAGAGGGAAGGGTTCCAGAGCTGTAATGAAATGCTGCTTCCCGCTGTGGCTTGTGAAGATGCTGCTAGAGTCCAGCCATGTGGCCTGCGTGCACTCATCACTCCCAAGGCAGGCAGCATCGGCTGCAGAATGAGAGTTGGCCTTTACAGGGAGTCTGCCCAGGTCATGCAGCACTGGCTCAGGGTACCCATGGCAGCAAAGCAGCTGTACCAAGATGCAGGTATGACCAAACAGTGGTTCCCCTGCCAGCCCCCTGAAGTGGCCAACTGGTCTATCCGCCTTATGCAAAAGTTCCCATGACCTCATAAAAAAGTCATCAATTTTCATTTAAAATGCACTCAAAAATAAAGTCATCCACCTCCCTGCAAACTTCAATCCTTATGACTCTTAATTTTTAAGGGCTTTTTTTGTTTTTCAGAATCTTCTGAAAATCTGCGCCAAATTAAAGATTCTATTATACTTACCACTAACTGAAACTTGCAATTCCTTAGACAAGAAATTATTTTACACTCCTGGCATACATACACTCTGAACGTACTCTCCCCTCTGTGAATCGCCGGCACACCAGACTGCCTCTCCCAGCTCCAGGGAATTTCAGGGAATTCCAGATGTCCCCGATTCTGGTCTAATTTACTATACAAGGCCTGTCCTCTATTCCAACCAATTCTGCAATCCCTTAACCACATGGGCAGTAACACCTCCACTTACATCATTCCAAATTTCTACTATGACATCCTTATTTGATCTTCACGCCCAGGGCAGCAAATGATTAATTTCAAACACTCACTGAGCAACAAAGCCAACACCACGGGGATTGTCCAGTAGAGGAAAATGCTGCCCGGATGCCTCGCACCCCCAGTGAGGGAGGGACAAAAGAAATCAACACAGTGCCATCAGCTTACGAAGGAGCCATTTCTCCAGAACGCCACTCTCAACGAAGAAGCACCCAGAACACAGCCACAAACGCATCTAAACAGCCAAAGGCCCAGGCTCAGCTCCACGCTGCTCACACGAAGGAGCTACCCATGCCTGGAGCCATGACCAGAACCAGCCACTGCATCCTTAATTTCACCTCCAACAGCAGTGGCTGTTTGGCTTCTCTGGCAGCAGATTAGGTGCACAATGAGGAATGACGCGGACGCGGCAGTGCGCGGGAGGCGAGGAGGGCAGCACATGTCCACACACACAGGGCTCCGCTCCACAAAGCCCGAGGTGGAGACTCGTTAGGTGCCTCCCACAGCGACCAGAATGCTCTTTCTTATGTAAAGGTGTTATTCAGGAGGGAAGAAAATACACAACCTTTGAAACCAGCTGAAGTGGTTCAAAAGAATTTTTTAAATATTTTAATTTTTTGAAAAAAACATTGAATTGTAGACTTTATTTATTTTGAGACAGGTCTTGCTCTGTTGCCCAGGCATGAATGCAGTGGCACAATCACGGCTCACTGTAGCCTGGGCCTCCTGGACTCAAGCAATCCTCCTGCCTCAGCCTCATGAGTAGCTTGGGACTACAGGCACACATCACCAGACCTGGCTAATTTTTTTTTTTTTTTCTGTAGAGCCAGGGTCTCGCTATGTTGCCCAGCCTGGCATCAAACTCCTAAGCTCAAGCAATCCTCCCACCTCGGCCTCCCCAAAGTACTGGGATTACAGGTGTGAGCCAGCACAAAATATTTTTTTTTTTTTTTAAAGATTCAGCTGCGATTTCAATGTCAGTGTTCTAAGGAATCCCTTCACCTCCTCTTCCCTCTCCCAGCCAGCAATGCTGGAACACTGGGGAATGACAGCATGTGCACCTAGAGGTCAAAATAAACAATAAAGACAGAGAAAGGACTGGAGTGGAAACTGCTCATCACAGCTGGGCAGCTGGCAGAGCAGAGGCCACAGGGGCCCACAGCTGGGAGGAGGAAGTGAGCGCTCCTGGAGGGGAGGCTGAGACACAGCTGGAGGGCACAGCTCGGGGAGCAGGAAGCGGGCACCATGCAGCCAGCAGGTCCCCATACCTGCGCACCCGTCACCATCCCTGAACCTCATCTTCCCAAATGGCTCTTTATGAAGCCTCTGATGCTCTGCCAATCTTTCCAAACCTCTTGCCCACATTTGGGATGCACCGTCCGCTACTGCTACCCCCAACACTGGTCACAGGAGGCTGAGCACTGGGGGCTCCATCCAACCTCGCTGGACCTGGGTGCCCACGGCCTCCGGCCTTGCACAGGCAGTCACCCTCCCCACAGCTGTGCCATCTGCTGTCCTGAGGCCTTGGTGCAGGTGACGCTCCAGACTCCTACTATGTCTCTCATCCTCCTACTGCATCTCCCACCCACCTACTGCGTCTCCCACCCTCCTACTGTGTCTCAGGCTCTGTGGTTCCCGTGCACTCTCAGTGTGCCCAACAGGGCCTGAAATGGACTCTAATCAGTATTCCTTAGTGCAGGGTCACGCTCACCTGCACAGCACCTGTCAGCAGACGGCCTCAGCCAGGGGAGCTCTCCCAGAGTCAACGAACAGCTGTGAGTCCCACCCTGCCTGCAACCCAGCACCAGATGGGGCATTCCATCTCTCAGCAAGGAAGAAAAGCAAGGCCGCTAT
This sequence comes from Rhinopithecus bieti, assembly GCF_001698545.2. Taxonomy (NCBI): domain Eukaryota; kingdom Metazoa; phylum Chordata; class Mammalia; order Primates; family Cercopithecidae; genus Rhinopithecus; species Rhinopithecus bieti. The sequence continues at coordinate 1,219,241 of NW_016803937.1, forward strand.
GGACATGAAACTGACTTCAAATCACATGGCTTCAAATCATGCAATTCTTCATGTTTTCTATTCAGACAGCAAATGGCAACTATGGGATGTGACTAGAATCTCTCAGTATTTAATTTGAAGAAAACATGACTCAAAAAGGATGGCCCCCTGGCAGCCGGTGCCACAGGGTCACACCAACAACGCAGCACAATGGCGCTTCCCAGCACCATAGCCACCAGGGCCCTCCTGGAACTGAGGTTGCTGCTGGCTGCAGACACGGCCTCAAACCCACCGCCCCAGCAGCAATCCACAAGCACAGCGCACATCCCTCCCTCCATGGAACAAAGAACGGAGGCTATTTTCACAGAAGCTGTCCACTGATTCAGAAAATAATCAATTAACTGCAAGAAGTAACAGCAACAATCATCTCAGAAGTGGAACAGGAGGAAAACAGCAACAAGTGTGAGCCCAGCACAAAGAAAGAGGGCGGGGTGCAGGATGTGGGGCACGGGGCGCGGGGCGCAGGCCATAGGCCGCAGACCCCGGCCCCAGGATGGAAAACGAATGGCCAGAAGAGGGAAGGCCTGGCCACCCTCCCGAGAGGATTTCTAGCTGCTCTGTCAGATTCTGAGTCTGTTGCCACATAACCATTCTTAAATGGCAGCTGGAACTAGGGAATCAGATGGGAATACTAAGCTAATCCTCAGTGATCTAGGAACTTAAAGCAGCTGCATCCATTTCTTTGTGTTCTCTTACTCCAGATGGGGTGCTGTTCCTTGTCTTCCCTCAGCTTCCTGGAGCGAGCGTGGGCTGCAGGGTCTCCCATCAATCAAGCCAGTGCTCACAACCAGGGCAGGCCAAGGGCCTCCGGGACAGGACGGGGAGCTGAAAGGGCCTCTGGGACAGGATGGGGAGCTGAGCCATCTGCAGTGTCACATGAAGGATGCTTCTGAGGTCAAGTCTGGCTGGAGAAGAGAGAGCCTTAGACCCACGTGCACTATCCTCCTGTGGGCACAGGGGCGGGGAGGAGAGCGAATGGGCTGTGTGACCCCCCACACGGCTCGGGGCTTCTTAGCCCAGTAGATAACATGGAGTTGAGTGGGCTTCTCTGTGCTTTTCGAAACATCCTTCTGTCTCCCAAACTTGTGGCCAGCCCGGAGGACGAAGCCTGCATGAGCAGGGTGAAGCTCTGCAGGAATGAGAACTGGCCAAATGATGGAAAAAGAAAGAATTTCCACAAATGGAAGACGAGGGGTTGGCTACACAGATTTACCAGAAAAGGCAGCTTCAGATAACACAACGGTTTCTTTAAATCATACACCAGTTTCCTTCCAAAGAGAAGCAGGGGCCATCTACTGAGATTCTGCCTGCTACCCTGAGTGGTAGCACTGGCCTCTCCTGAAGCCGTCTTTGATTTGAGGTCCCACAAATGCAACTGATAATAGGAATCAGGAGGTGGGAAGAACATAGGAGAGTTCATAAGGGAAAAAAAAACAGGTGATTTATAAATTATTATTCGTTTCACATAAAAAGTGGTAGTACGACAGCTTTATTCATTCTGCAGTGAGGCCACTTAGAGTAGGGACTTGGAGGGGCCACGGCAGACACGGGAATGAGCAGCAGTTGCGACCCTGCTCGCAATGCAAAGACATGTGGGGCAGCAGCAGTGACGGAGGAACGAGAGACACCAGAACAGAGCCTTGTTCAGAGGATTCCACACAGCAACTCCTCCACCGTCAGCCCTGAGTCCTTCCTGAACTCAGATCTGTGCTGGAGTCAATGGGCCTCCACGCCTGCTGAGAAAAGCTGGAATCTCTGTCCTCACAATAGAGTTGGGAGGATTCTGTCTACAACCATAGACAGAAGCACTGCAGTAATACAGTGTAAAAAGCCTGGTTCTATCTTTAAAATTCCAAGTGGATTTTGTTCAGGGGCAGAGAGAGGAACAAGCGAATATCGAAGGTGACATGCCTTACAAAAATTTTCCTAGGAATTAAAGTCCAGCAGCGTTTTAACTATGATACAGTTCCACTACCAGCATAACCATAAACCACTATGTTGCACAAAACTAAGACGGACCACCGGCTGGGAGTCCTGTCCTCTGCTGCCCCAGTGACTGTGAGAACCATGGGGGAGAAAGGCACAGAGAACCAACCTGCACTGCACCGACCACAGCCTCATTACTCCAGCGGAATGAGCGCAAAGCCACAAGTGTGGATTTAAAAACTGCGCATTCCTTTGGCTCTTCTCCAAAGCAGCAACTGCATACTTACAGACGAGCGATGCGGCAGGACTACCTGAGAAAACTTCATGCTGATCTTTAAGAAGAAACTTTCCAACTAAGAAACACTGACATAAACCAGTTCTGGAGGGTCTGCAGCCCTTCTCCCAAGGTGCCTCTGAGGGGTCAAGGGAAAGCCCACGGGACGCACGTGTCCCTCAGTCCCCGTCATCTGTGAGGCACCTCCCTCCGGGGGTGTCCCGGGCTCAGACGGGTCAGAGATCCGCAGGGCCTGGCCTTGGCAAAGGGAACGCATGCAGGTTCCTCAAAGGACAGTGCGCTGTGGTTTTGAAAAATGAGTACAATCTTTCTACGCAGTGAGCTCTGCGTTTATGGTTCTCACTGCCAACCTCCCAGGTTCTGTTTTACGAAACGGGAAGATCACCCAGACTCTTCAATAATGATCCAGAGGTGACAGCCATCTCCTGAATAGAAAGGGTCTTCACCAGGACCTGGGAACACACAGCCTCAAAACCTCCAGCAAGTTCACTGTGTCCTGCATAGCAATGCCCTCCCCAGGACCCGCACTGTCAGGGCACATCATTTTGTAAAGACAATTCGTACCGGGGTGTTCAACGAATGGTCCCTCTTTTTGTCAAGGATTAGAAAGCAAGCAAGTGTGTGCGCTTGACGGCAATACACAGGACTGAAACCACCTTTTGCTACCAGAGCTATCTACTCAAACACGACCACCACCACCATCCACATGTGTGTGCAGAAAATAACCATCTACACGGGGTGGGGTTTGGGCTCGGAGGGGAGGCACGTTTCCACCAGAATACAAAAGCTACTGAAACCCTACAGAGCAGCAAATGTGACCCCCCAAGCGCCACCCTCCCCCTTCCAGGCCTGTGCATTGCCATGCTGAAGAAAGCCAGTCCTGCTCTGGGGCTCACACTGAGAGGCCTTCGCACCCTCGCTTCCTCCTGTGGCAGCCCCCATTCCTTGGCAGCACAATGGCCTGTATGTGACAGGGGGGCTGTGGCACTCACCTGACCATCCGCCCCCTCCAGTGAGAGCCCCACCCCTTGGCAGCGCAATGCCCACATGTGTGTGGAGACCAGGGCACACACCTGACCATCCCACCCCGTCCTGTGAGAGCCCCACCCCTCAGTAGCGCAATGCCTGTGTATATGTGTAAGGACTGGGGTCGCTCACCTGACCGTCTCACCCCCTCCCATGAGAGCCCTATCCCTTGGCAGCGCAATGCCCACATGTACATGGGGACCAGGGCACTCAACTGACCGTCCCACCCCCTCCTGTGAGAGCCCCACCCCTCAGCAGCGCAACTCCCGCACTGGGACACTCACCTGACCATCCTGCCCCACGTGATGAATCTGGAGGTTGCCCTGCAAAGAATGAGAGGAGGAGACGGTCATGAGCAGAAGCACGCCAAGACACCCGTAGACTCGGCAAACGCACCAAAACACATTACAGGCCATTTGAGAATAACAAGAAAAATGCTGGTTCTAAAAATTCAACCTCTAGTAGCAACAAAAGCACCAAAATAAAATATTTAGATTTTAGGTACTATGTATTATCTTAAAGACGAACAAACAACTCAAAAGCACTGTACCCATTCCCCCACCCTGACCCCAAATGAAAATGTCATTTTGGCTTCATTTTTTATTTTGAAAGAATTTGACTCACAAAAAATACAGAAAGTAGCAGAGAGAGGTCCTATGTGTGTGCCACCCAGCTTCCCCCAGTGAGGATGCTTTGCTGAGCTGTGCGGCATCACCATGCCGGGACACGGGCCGCACACAAGGAACCAACTCACTCAACCGCAGAGCTACCAAGAGCTCTCCAGCTAGAAATTCACTTTCAGTTGTTGTAAAAAGGAACTGTTTAAAGTCTGTTAGACCCTGCTAAATGTTTATTTGCAGATATCCTGTTTTAACAAAATAATTTTGAATGAACACGGTACGAATTTACGGTGAGGAGACTGCATACTGTCACTTATCACAAAGCCATCGTTAGCATTATCAGCAATTTCTAACTTACTGCATTCAATTCCTAAAGAAAAAAAAGACAATCACCTATACAAGATGGATTCAGTTTTGAAAACTGAAAAGAGGAAAACTAGTAATAAAAAATTGCAATTTGAGTAGTCAAGATTTTTTAGCATAAACTATAAAAAGCAAATGTGTGTTTTTTCTTTTGCTGCTGTTTCAATTTTCCTTCATTTCCAATGACTCTAAGGAAATTAAGCATTCCGACGAACTGCATGGACTTCCAGGTATTCAAGAACTCTGGCTGAGCTCTCTGACAGTGAGCTTAGCCTCCAGCCCCTACTTGTCTGTGCCTTGAGAAGCAAACCTTCCCCTGCCCCTCAAAGGCAGCTTCTGCACTAGAAGGTGCTGCTGGGATCCTGCACCTCGCAGCCGCTCAGGCCCCCGACTCCTGCCCCTGACCTCACTGAGCTGACTGGTGCATCTCCCGGCATCTCCACAGAGACGGTCCCTGACCCACCCACAGACACAGAACCAGGCCCTGCTCCTTCCTGGACACTCTGGCCTCCCGGGACCATCCCCCACCTGCCCCCCGCCCCAGTGCTTCCTTCCATCCATCCATCTGATCACATGTTTCTTAGTGACCTGGTCATCTTGCTGTGTGGATGAGCCCACTCATTCCCAGTTGCTCACGGCCCCCACAAGAATTCGTTCCTCCCCTTTCACCTCATCCTGATTCCACCCTCGGAATGCTTATGCATGTGCTTCTCTCTTAGGATAACCCACTGGGAACTGCTGGTGTCCAAATTAAAGCCACCGCCAGCAGACACATCTGAGTCCCTGGTACTCCTCATGCCACGGCATGCATGTGCCACAGTCTTGCTCACGGGCACTTGGGCAGGAGCCTCTGCGCCCACCGTGAATCCCTGAAGGCAGGGCTTCTCTCTCCTCCGCTCCCCGACAGCACCTGGCACCCAGCACGAGCTCCCGGGAGGCCTCGCATGCTAACATCTCCATGAGTCCCCTCGACCTCAGCATCCGAGCTTCCTAGACTCTGCTGCTGGTGTGTGTGGGGAAACCTGAGATCTTTGTAACGACACACTATCGTGCATCAAACACAACGCTGGTGCTATTGTCACGACCTAGAAACAGCCATGTTCCTCATCCCCCAGGGCGCACCACGGTCACTCAGTACAACACGTGTGTGCTGCTTAGTGCCCTGCGCCTGCTGCTGCCCGTGCTGCAGGAAACAGCCCAGAGTCGAAGAACAGTCACCAGCCACCCAGGAGACAGTCCTGCTGTGGCACGCAAACACGGAGCACCGCATCCGGCCATCCTCGGCTTTCCAAGAACTCAGACTGTCACTCCTGCCTTCACATTCCAGACCCCAACAGCAGCTGAGCCCACACTTCTGAGTGCATGGCCAGGTAGAGCTCCAGAAACTGAGACAACTGAGATAATCACAGACCCGGCAGGTGCGTCAAGGGCTATTCCCAGCTGGCAGCATCACCTCATGGGATACCCCACCGTCCCATGAAATCGGCACTAATCCCACAGAGGCCACGAGGAAGCTGGGGCCACATGGCAGGTGAGGGAGTATGTCAGGTCACCTGTGCAGGGGCAGACCACACCTCGGCCATACTGGGGGCCTCCCCTGACAGGAAGGACAGGACCAGACAGGGAGAGAAGGGTACTCAGAGGGCACTTCCAGCCAGGAGCAGAAACATCAACCCAGGAGATCTTTACCAAGACAGACCAGACGCTGTGGAGACCAACAGACAGGAGGGGAGGCAGTGAGGCCACAGAGACTGCAGGCCCGCCACGTGCACTCTGAAAGCAGAGTCCTGAAGCCCTTGCCCACGTTCCCCGTCCTCTGGGGCTCCCAGCTGCCCTCGCAGTGTGACACCGATGAAGGTCGAGAGCATGCGGGCACCGTGCCTGCAGGGACAGTGCTGTGGCCAGAAGTGACTCACCTCGCTGTCCTGCGTGATCTGGACTTGCTCCCCCTGCGGCACCTGGGCGATGTGGAGGTGTCCCTGTGGGATCCGCAGCAAGAGAAGACACCAAGAAGCATCAGAAGAAAATCAAAAGCAAAGGAAACAAGAAACGTCTTCCGGAATGTCTGTTCTTATCTGTTTATAATTCAAAAAGATAACTGAATCCTGAATAGTGCAACACAGTCTGTAGTCACCTCTTTAAGTTAAGCTTTTGGTTCACAGCAGTGCCCCCATCCATGAGGGTTTTGTTTCAAGAAGCGCCCCTCCCCCCACTACGTGCACACCAGAAACCGTGGATGGTGCTGAACCCCGTATATGCTATGCTTTCTCCTGCCCATACGTGCCACACAGCTTGGACATGCTGGACAAAGGAAGGACTCACATCCCGGATGGGACAGAGCAGGACGACCAGATTTCATCATGCTACTACCCAGAAGAATACGCAATCTGAAACTTACAAATTGTTTATTTCTGGAATTTCTCATCTAATATTTTCCGATCATAGTTGACCATGGGTAATTAAAACCTGGGAAAGTGAGGCATGGGTAAGGGGGGGCTACTGTGTAATATACACAGAACATCTTCCAGTACTTCACAAAGGAGCAATAGGTCCCAGGAAAGATATTTACATTTTTAAATGTTACTAAACAAGTAAATTTTAAAATGTGCCTGACACATAGAAAAGAGGGGAAACAGAAAATCAGAATGACACCTCTTTCCAAATGATCCGTTCAGCTCTCTGGGAATGCTGGGAGGCTACGCATGGAGCTTGTGGCTTAGAGCAGGGGAGCTATTCACATGCCTACACTCACAACAGGGCAGGCAACGTTTTTCAAATCAAAGAAACACTCATATGACTATTTAAACAGTTTGAGTAAACACTAATAAATGTGATTCAAAAAAAAAAAGTCAAAGAATCCAATGTTTATACATACAGGCAGACAAATAATTCCTATAAACCTATAAATGAAATGAATACTCCTTATCTTATTTGAAATTATCTCTTAGTCAAAATGGATCTTAAAGTCCTGTAGAATGTTCTATGTAAGGCTTATGGCAAAGTTATCTACTCTGGAACTCTTTCAAAGAACTTCTTACTAACAAGATGAGAGGAATTGCCGTTGTGAATGTCAAACAAATTAATAAATAAGCTTATTAAATAAGATTCACTATTCATAACTGTCTCATCTCCTTTGGAAGAGGAAGGGTAATGCCCCCTCTAAAAGCCCCAGAATTTTCTGGAAGCCTTCCCTCTTCCAGAGAGCTTGCTGAAGCCACACTGAGATGAGAGCCACGCCCCACTCTCAATAGCGAAGGACCTTGTTTCCAGGAGAAAGCCCTGGTGACACGGAGGCCCACAATGACCTCTGTCTTCAGAGGTCCCAAGGGCGCTGGTGCCACTAAAGACATCGGTGATGTCTACTGGTACACATAAAATTTCTAGTCACCCAGCAAAGCTTCCAGAAAAGTCTTCCTTCCTTCTCAGCCACCCCCTACTCTTGCGCCACAGAATCCAGGAGGTGTCTGTAGAGGGACTTCACCCGGGAGTCAGTCCCGAGCTCATCAGGCTGACCACAGCTTGGGCCACAAAACCCCAACAGAGAACTCTGCACGGGCAAGGCAGGACATTGACTCACTGCTGGGGCAGTGCCCGCCCAACCTAGGTGTGCTGAGTAACTCCAAGGCAAACGCTGATGGGAACAATGACCTCAAGCTTTTGCCACTGATCCTAGAAGGAAATGACTCTTTCCCTCAGGGAGAGGGGGCCTGCGCTTCTGAACTGAGAAATATTTCTGATGCTTCCCAGGAGCACGAGCTGGGACAGGCACCACCGCACAGCCTGACCCTCGGAGCTGACTGCCCGCCTGCCTGCTGGCAGGACTGAGGTGAGCTGGGCGCCTGCCCCACCATGTGCTTCAACCCCTAGGCTCTGCAGCAGCCGCCCCGACCTGTGAAACGTTAAGAGCGCATGGCTATGACGACCTCTACTTTAAATGGGGACCCTGTGCCTCCTCCCAAGCTATCACTGTGCTTCCGAAACAGTGGAACTGGTGGAAGCCGCCATGGCCCTGCCGAGGCCCGCCCTGCAGCCCCCTTTCCCAAGGTGCCAGGTGGAGAGGATACGTACTACTTGCACCTGTCCGTCTTCTCCGATCTGGTGGATCTGCACCTGCTGAGCGTTGGCCAGCGCGTAGTGCAGGGCCTGCGGCTGCGGCTGTGGCTGCGGGAGCTCGCTGGCGGGAGGTGGGGTGCTCATCATCGGCTCTGTGGGGGCGACAGGTGTGAACGGGGTGAATGAGAAGTTTCTTAGGCATTGCCTCTTGCGGCGTGTGTGCACCCCTGTCCCTCCCTCTTGACTCCCACAGCAGAGAAGAGGAAATGCTTCGTTTACTCCTCGACTCGCTGCGTCTCCCCTCTTCTGCAGAGATCGCTACGAGTGAGTCTGAGGAACTGAGGCTTCCCACACGGAAAGCAGAAGGACCTGAGAGTGGAGTGATGTCGCTGTGACAAAACCCCTTCCAGTCCCAACTTATTTAAATGAATAAAACTCTTCAAGTGGACATTAAAAGCTGTTTCAGGCTGGCAATATTTGTCCATGGATAATTAAACTAACAGGACAAAAGCCTCATCCATACACTTAAAGGTACATTTCCGATAAATTTTACTTGCTGTGTTTAATCAAAATGAGATACATTTGCTTTGATGTACTGTGTATTAATTTTCACTGTAATGATATCTCAATCTTAATTTTCGTAAACACTTAGAATATTAAGAGCGCAGAAAAAAAAAGAGCGCAGAAAAACTTTTTAATTTTCAATGTATACTCATAGCTTTGTTGCAGAGAATTACAATAACTAATTAAAAAAAACTTGTAAGCATAAAAATGTAGTAAGAAGGGCCGGGCACAGTGGCTCACACCTGTAATCCCAGCACTTCGTGAGGCCAAGGCAGGCAGATCACCTGAGGTCAGGAGTTCAAGACCAGCCTACCCAACATGGTAAAACCCCGTCTCTACTAAAAATACAAAAATTAGCCAGGTGTGGTGGCGCGCACCTGTAGTCCCAGCTACTTGGGAAGCTGAGGTAGGAGAATCACTTGAACCTGGGAGTCAGAGGTTTCAGTGAGGCAAGATCACACCATTACACTTAGCTCCAGGCAACAGAGCGAGGGGAGGGGAGGGGAAAGGGAAGGGGAGAAAAGAAAACTTTCCATGTATTTTTTACCAATAGCTAATGGTAGGTATTAAATTGCCATAGTACATGGATTCCACTGAAAACATTTTTTAAAGTAACAATAAAATGTTGGCTTTTTTTTTGAACCGTCTCGCTCTGTCACCCAGGCTGGAGTGTAGTGGTGTGATCTTGGCTCACTGCAACCTCTGCCTCCTCGGTTCAAGTGATTCTCTTGCCTCAGCCTTCCAAGTGGTTGGGATTACAGCCACCCACCACCATGCCCAGCTAATTTTTTTTGTATTTTTTGTAGAGAAGGGATTTCACCAGGTTGGCCAGGCTGGTTTAAAACTCCTGACCTCAAATGATCCACCTGCCTCAGTCTCCCAAAGTGCTGGGATTACAGATATGAGCCACTGTGCCCAGTCACATAATAAAATGTTGATACTTGCAATATGCTAGAAATTGCCCGGCTACACTAAATCAGAATCTGAATTTCACGAGATTCGAAGGTGGTCCTCCTGCATGTTGAACGTGGAGAGCTCGGCTCCAGCCAAAGACCCTGACTCCACCTGAGAACCTCCAGATGTGGGTCATGTCCCAAAGCAACCACCCCCAGGCAGTGCTGCACGCTCCACAGTGCATTCCTGTCTGCCTGAGCAGTTACAAAGCACTCAGCACCATAGGTCCTCCAGCAAGCCTTGTGGACCCCAGGAAGAAAATGACGAAATCCCAGTTGGGCTGAAGCCCATCTCCGCGGACCTGCTGTTCCTCCACTGACCCTCTCAACACCTACAAAACCAGCCTAATTCTTCACTGATGCGCTGCTTCTCCAGGCATCTAACCATTATCAAACCTTGTGAAATCTCAATTTCTAACTGTTTCCCCAAAGACAATGGTTTCCAGCCCACTGCCACCTTGACAGTCCCTGGAGAGCTCCTCCCAGCGGCTCCAAAACGCCCCACTGGGGCCACAGGGCAGACAAGCTAAGAATGGGTGTGCTCCAGAGTGCACCTTCCAACCGCACGGGCTCCAAGGAAGGTCCTGCACACCGGCGCAGCCAGCACAACACTCTGCTTCACACACTGCTACACCACCGTCTACTCCTGTGCAAATGTTTTGAGCCCACATTTCTTGCTATGAAATTTCAGCTCATTAAATTTACCCTTTCAAGATTTTAGTATCCTAATGACGCAGGCCAACATATCTGGCAGTCGTCAGGTTATATAACAACCGCTTCTTGCTCACTAAGGTCCTGGCAAGTAATTTAACTTGGGTTTTGATTCCCCATTGGATGAAACAGACCGCTAACCTTACCAAGTGCACGTACCTGGAACACATGGCAGGCAAGCCTGGAAACCACTCTCCTCGCTTTTCAAGTCTAGGAGTTCCCTGTTCTTTCTGATGTCTTCGATTTCTCTCCTTGCTATGTTCCTTTTTTCCTTTAAATTCTTGAATGTAATTTTAATAAATTTCAATGTCCCAGTCAGTTAATCCCAGCCAGGGTCCCTTCCTGTATTTAATAAATTTCAATGTCCCGGTCAGTTAATTCCAGACAGGGTCCCTTCCTATCTTCTGATTTTCTGATCACAGGTCACAATTTCCTGCTTCCTGGTACTTTTGACTGGATACTGGAGATGGTGAATTTTACTTTGTCGGGTGTCTATGTTTTGTTATCTTTCTTTTAAAAGTGTTGTTACTTGTGGTTCAGTGTGATCTTTCTCAGGCTGTTTTAAGCTCCGCCTTTACTCTGGGATAGGTTAGCCGCCAGTGGGCGTGGCCTGCTAGTGCGCGTGGCCTGCTAGTGCAGTGACTGATCACTGAGCATTCTCCACTACGGCTGCTGCGAATCCAATCGCCACCCAGCCTGGTGTGAGCTTAGGAACCATTCAGCTCATGCCTGCCTTGGAATCCCCCAAACACCCAAGGATGCCCCTGTGTAACCCTCTGCTCTTAAGAACTTGACTGCACTTTTAGCTGCCTCAGCCTCTCTCAACCCCAACCCACCTCCTCCACGTGGTGATGCAGCTGTGCTCTGCCTGGCATCCCCCATCCCTCCTCTGGTGTTCCCTCTCTCAGGATCACGGTCCTGTGCTGCTGCTTGTCTAATGTCTTAGGACAGCCGATTCACAGATTTTTCTCCAGATTTCGATGGCAAGAGAATTCAAACTGGTTCCTGCTACTATGCCTGACTAAAGTCAGAAATCTCCTCTCCTTGACATTTTTCTTTTTTCTTTTTTGAGACGGAGTCGGAGTCTTGCTCTGTAGCCCAGAGCTAGAGTGCAGTGGCGTGATCTCAGGCTCCTGCAAGGCTCCGCCTCCCAGGTTCACGCCATTCTCCTGCCCTTCAGCCTCCTGAGTAGCCGGGACTACAGGCCTACCACCAAGCCCGGCTAATTATTTTGGCATTTTTAGTGAGACAGGTCACCATGTTTAGCCAGGATGGTCTTGATCTCCCAGACCTCGTGATCCACCCGCCTCGCCTCCCAAAGTGCTGGGATTACAGGTGTGAAGCCACTGCGCCCGGCTCTTTTTTTTTTTGGGGGGGGGTGGGTGGGATGGTCGTCTCCGGCTCTGGCTGGAGTGCAGTGGTACAATCTCAGCTCACTGCAACCTTCGCCTCCTGGCTTCAAGTGATTCTCCTGCCTCAGCCTCCCAAGTAGCTGGGATTACAGGCATGCACCACCACACCCGGCTAATTTTTGTATTTTTAGTAGAGACAGGGTTTCACAATGTTCTCCAGGCTGGTCTCGAACTGCTGACCTCGGGTGATCAGTTCGCCTCAGCCTCCCAAAGTGCTGGGACTACAGGCGTAAGCCACCACACCCGGCCCCTTTGACTTTTAAACAACATTTTTTAAAACTATAAAACAAATGCAGTGCTTATTGGAATTAACTGAGAAACTACAATGAAAGACAAAGAGACAAATAAAAATTATCCTACTACCTAGAGACAGGCACTATAAAAATGATCACACATAAATGTTTAATCACCTTCCACATACACCTATATATTTACAATAAAAAAATGGTCTCATACCATAAGTCTAGTTCTCACGCCCACTCTCTGCCTAGCTATGAATATTCAAGAGCAGAATTCAAGTCATGAGCAATATTCCTCCAGCCCCATTTCAACAGCCACAGGTTACGTTGCTACATGGTATTTCAGTGAATGCCGTTAACCCCTCCCCCAGGACTGCTACCTCTCTAAAGTCCCAAGGCAGAATTCCTCATTGTAGTAGAAAGGCCTAGAATAGAAGAGCTTCTTCAACACAGGTCACTCAAGAAAGTGCTGCTTTAGGGACACAACTTGTGTGGCCCACTGCGGCCAGCCACCTCCCATCCTGGAGGCCCTGGGCAGCAACTGAGGCTGAGTATCTGATAACTACCAAAACAGCCCTGGAAAACCACTTCCTGAAGTCCGCTTCAGAAAGAGACCCCGGGAGAACTCCAGGTGATCTGGTCTGTAACTTGCAGGACCTTCCAGAACAAAGGGTTCTGGCCGACAAAGACTCCACTGAACGGGAGAGCTGGCCCTGCCCACGGCTGCCCTCGCATCCTGACCCCAGCCCCAATCAGAGCTCAAGTTCCAAGAGCCACTGCCAATGCAGCTACCGTGGGGAGCTTTAAAAGAATAGTTTTCATTCAAATACTTATTAAAATATTTTGAGATGTCTTGGGTGAAAGGCAATATCAAGTCACATTGTCATTCCTAGTGAAAATTCTCCCAAGGAGAAAATCCCCCCAGCGATGCCTGAGAGGCAACTGCAAGAGAACTGCTTCCATTATCTTGTGGATAAATCCAACTAAGGCCATGAACTCAAAGTAAAATAAAGCACAATTCAGAATCCACCCCACCCCTCACCCGGAGTCACCAGGCAAATCATGAGAATACAATGGCCGGCAGCCACACGCAAAGGCCTCGGCCTCCTTGCCCCATCCAGAAGACTTCCAGGAGGTCCAACAGGCCCTCTGTCCCTCACGGAGGAGCCTGGAGCAGGCCTGAGGCTGTCTGTGTGAAGGGTGCACAGGGCCAGGCACAGGTCCTGCGGCTCCACTGCTCTGCGTGCACCACACAAGCCCCTGGCCTCAGCTCCTGGCAACAGCTAGAGCCTCCGGCCACACTCCGGCTGCCCCTAAAATGCCACCAGGCCAGCTGCCCTAAGCAGGGGAGGGCGGCCTCTCCTGTGGCACGAGGCCTACCTGAGGGGCAGTAGGAAGATGAGTTCGGCGTTCTCCGCGAGAAGCTCTTGACCGCCAGGCTCTGGCCCCGCTGTTTGCGCCGCCACGCCGTGCGACACTTGGAGTCAATGCTCTGCTTGATTCGGTACCAGTCGGATTCCGTGATGCCAAATTTATAGAAAAGGTGACCTGGAAGGACACATCCAAGGAAAAGCGGTGAGGCCTGCTCAGGACGCCATCAGGAGCTGCCTGGCTGCAGAGCCGGGGCCCGCTGAAGAGGCCTCACCCAGGCACCCCAGCCGGCCAGGCTGGCCCCATCTTCCTACAAGGGTCCGGAAAGGCCCACTGCACAGAAGGTACTTAGCTGGCCCACAGGCGGGGCTCCCCATAAGATATAAATGATCCCTAAGGGGTCATGACATGCTCTTTCCATTTGTTTAACTTCTCGATCCCTCTGACTTGGTCTGCCCACACCAGGCGCACACTTGGGGCTCTCACAAGATTCCCAGACCGTCCACGCTCCAACTTCCCTCTGCCCTGAACTCACAGCAGCACCTAAGGTCCTGCATGCCCAGAAGTTGAGATCAGGGACCTCAACAATTGAACCAGAACTTGTCGGTCCGCTGCTTACTCACGCCTGCTCGGCCACCGCCCTCCCTTCCTTCATGTCTTGGCTCCACCATCCCTCTGGATAACCACCCAGCCCTCCCGCCCTCCTGGGCTCCCACCCTCCTCCCACTTGTTTTGTCAGAGCACTGACCACCTTCCAGCGTTTGGAGAATTCATGTATGCAGTTTACACTGTTCCCCTCACACACACAGTTGAGAATTCATGTGTGTATTGTTACTCTGCCCCGTCACAAACAGTTTGGTGTGTATTGTTACTCTGTTCCCCTCACAAACACAGTTTGGAGAACTCACATATGTATTGTTACTCTGTCCCCTCATAAACACAGGGGCCTTTGTTGTGTCCACCCATGTGGGTCAGGCACCCAGAACGTTCTCGTGCGCAGTGGCTGCTCCCGTGTAAACAGTGATTAAAACAGACTGTAAGACACCCTCCCATGGCTGCTCAAGACCGGGGCTTGCTTACGTCATTCCCGACACCTCTCTATCATGCCTTCTCAACCAGAGCACAACCTCCTCACGGGCAGGGCCTGTGTCCTCACCCCTGGAGTCCCTACACCACAAGCCGAGTGGGCACAACCTACTCTCACTGTGGGGCCAAAGCCAGGTGCATCGTCTTCCCGGGGCTCACCGTGCACACAGCAGAGAACTGTCCTGGGACCCCAGTTCTCTACAACCTGCACTACAGAGAGCTCTCAGCATGCCCTGAGTAGCATCCAGAGGTGCCCTGTATTCAATAAGGAGAAAACTGAGGATCCAAAGGCCACGGCGGAGCAGGTGACAGGATGGAGCCAGTGCCCTGCTGCATGCCCAGTCACTCCCCACTAGGCCCCAGGACCCCTTCCCTGTAGCGATGACGAATGTGGGGGCGGAGCAGGTGACAGGATGGAGCCAGTGCCCTGCTGCATGCCCAGTCACTTCCCACTAGGCCACAGGACCCCTTCCCTGTAGCGATGACGAATGTGGGNTGGGCAGCAACTGAGGCTGAGTATCTGATAACTACCAAAACAGCCCTGGAAAACCACTTCCTGAAGTCCGCTTCAGAAAGAGACCCCGGGAGAACTCCAGGTGATCTGGTCTGTAACTTGCAGGACCTTCCAGAACAAAGGGTTCTGGCCGACAAAGACTCCACTGAACGGGAGAGCTGGCCCTGCCCACGGCTGCCCTCGCATCCTGACCCCAGCCCCAATCAGAGCTCAAGTTCCAAGAGCCACTGCCAATGCAGCTACCGTGGGGAGCTTTAAAAGAATAGTTTTCATTCAAATACTTATTAAAATATTTTGAGATGTCTTGGGTGAAAGGCAATATCAAGTCACATTGTCATTCCTAGTGAAAATTCTCCCAAGGAGAAAAATCCCCCCAGCGATGCCTGAGAGGCAACTGCAAGAGAACTGCTTCCATTATCTTGTGGATAAATCCAACTAAGGCCATGAACTCAAAGTAAAAATAAAGCACAATTCAGAATCCACCCCACCCCTCACCCGGAGTCACCAGGCAAATCATGAGAATACAATGGCCGGCAGCCACACGCAAAGGCCTCGGCCTCCTTGCCCCCATCCAGAAGACTTCCAGGAGGTCCAACAGGCCCTCTGTCCCTCACGGAGGAGCCTGGAGCAGGCCTGAGGCTGTCTGTGTGAAGGGTGCACAGGGCCAGGCACAGGTCCTGCGGCTCCACTGCTCTGCGTGCACCACACAAGCCTCTGGCCTCAGCTCCTGGCAACAGCTAGAGCCTCCGGCCACACTCCGGCTGCCCCTAAAAATGCCACCAGGCCAGCTGCCCTAAGCAGGGGAGGGCGGCCTCTCCTGTGGCACGAGGCCTACCTGAGGGGCAGTAGGAAGATGAGTTCGGCGTTCTCCGCGAGAAGCTCTTGACCGCCAGGCTCTGGCCCCGCTGTTTGCGCCGCCACGCCGTGCGACACTTGGAGTCAATGCTCTGCTTGATTCGGTACCAGTCGGATTCCGTGATGCCAAATTTATAGAAAAGGTGACCTGGAAGGACACATCCAAGGAAAAGCGGTGAGGCCTGCTCAGGACGCCATCAGGAGCTGCCTGGCTGCAGAGCCGGGGCCCGCTGAAGAGGCCTCACCCAGGCACCCCAGCCGGCCAGGCTGGCCCCATCTTCCTACAAGGGTCCGGAAAGGCCCACTGCACAGAAGGTACTTAGCTGGCCCACAGGCGGGGCTCCCCATAAGATATAAATGATCCCTAAGGGGTCATGACATGCTCTTTCCATTTGTTTAACTTCTCGATCCCTCTGACTTGGTCTGCCCACACCAGGCGCACACTTGGGGCTCTCACAAGATTCCCAGACCGTCCACGCTCCAACTTCCCTCTGCCCTGAACTCACAGCAGCACCTAAGGTCCTGCATGCCCAGAAGTTGAGATCAGGGACCTCAACAATTGAACCAGAACTTGTCGGTCCGCTGCTTACTCACGCCTGCTCGGCCACCGCCCTCCCTTCCTTCATGTCTTGGCTCCACCATCCCTCTGGATAACCACCCAGCCCTCCCGCCCTCCTGGGCTCCCACCCTCCTCCCACTTGTTTTGTCAGAGCACTGACCACCTTCCAGCGTTTGGAGAATTCATGTATGCAGTTTACACTGTTCCCCTCACACACACAGTTGAGAATTCATGTGTGTATTGTTACTCTGCCCCCGTCACAAACAGTTTGGTGTGTATTGTTACTCTGTTCCCCTCACAAACACAGTTTGGAGAACTCACATATGTATTGTTACTCTGTCCCCCTCATAAACACAGGGGCCTTTGTTGTGTCCACCCATGTGGGTCAGGCACCCAGAACGTTCTCGTGCGCAGTGGCTGCTCCCGTGTAAACAGTGATTAAAACAGACTGTAAGACACCCTCCCATGGCTGCTCAAGACCGGGGCTTGCTTACGTCATTCCCGACACCTCTCTATCATGCCTTCTCAACCAGAGCACAACCTCCTCACGGGCAGGGCCTGTGTCCTCACCCCTGGAGTCCCTACACCACAAGCCGAGTGGGCACAACCTACTCTCACTGTGGGGCCAAAGCCAGGTGCATCGTCTTCCCGGGGCTCACCGTGCACACAGCAGAGAACTGTCCTGGGACCCCCAGTTCTCTACAACCTGCACTACAGAGAGCTCTCAGCATGCCCTGAGTAGCATCCAGAGGTGCCCTGTATTCAATAAGGAGAAAACTGAGGATCCAAAGGCCACGGCGGAGCAGGTGACAGGATGGAGCCAGTGCCCTGCTGCATGCCCAGTCACTCCCCACTAGGCCCCAGGACCCCTTCCCTGTAGCGATGACGAATGTGGGGGCGGAGCAGGTGACAGGATGGAGCCAGTGCCCTGCTGCATGCCCAGTCACTTCCCACTAGGCCACAGGACCCCTTCCCTGTAGCGATGACGAATGTGGGAATCATGGGAAGGGCTCTTCAACACACTGGCCTCTCTAGCTGGCTCATGCAACTTCACTAATTTACAGGAAAATACACGGATGGAATCCAGAATTGTAGTAATAAAAAGATGAAGCTGAAAAGTGTCCTGTTTCAACTACCAAGAGCCTCAAGTCTGGACTCTACTGCCCAAACCCTAAAAATCTGTTCCCATTGAGACTAAAATGGTAGAAACAATCGAAACAGAGGAAGAAGTGTTTGGGTTTTTTTTAAGTACTCTATTAGCTATTAAAAGTCCCTCGGGTTTTGGAAACTTGCCTCTTGACTTTTTTATCAGCAGATACTTGAGACACGTTTGACTCTCTGTATAATGACAACCAACCTGTCTGTACTATAGACAAAAAGAAACCAGCCAGGAGGGTGGGATTTGTAGGATCAGAGGGAAGAATAACCTAAAGTCGTTTTGGCAGCACGTTTTTATCCCCACGCATAAAAGAAATCATACGTGAAGCAGCAAGCTCTTTGGCTTCCAATTTTCGGGTCATCTCTAAAATAATCAGTCACCCTCAAATCTTGGCTAGGTGACGGGGACGCCTCAGGAAGCCCCAGGCTGAGCAACTTTAGTGACTCACAGAGGAAGCCAGCCACTGGCTGTGGTCATGGGAGAACCCAACCATTAAAATCACAATGAAATCCTTACAGGAGAGCCCAGCTACTGCCAGAGGTTGCACCATAGTTACCGTAAAACCCAGCTTTCAAACTCCACTTCAACAGTTTCAGGAGAGCCCAACTACTGACTTTAGATGCAGAGCAGCCCACCTGCTGCCACCAGGAGACAAGAAAAGAAACAGCCATGCCACCAGCAGGACAATGTCTTCGGAGCACGAGTCGATAAAAAGAAATGTCCTCAGAACCGCCCTCCTGTTACCCTCCCACCTTCACACTCCAGGAGAAAACTTCCATATACCTCAAAGGATTAATGAGTCCATACGCAATTTAAGAACAGGTTAGTAACAGGAAAGAAAATATACCTAAAACACCCAGGTGTACAGCTAAGAGAAATGAGTAAAAACATTAACATTTAAATTCAACTTTGTAAAAATCAAGTTGCCAGTTCAAACCCTTACTCATACCTTTTAAATTAAAAAATACATATTCATCTAGTTACCCGCCACGGAGTTTCCATTGTCCTCAGACATCAAATTACCTAATTCCTTCTGATCCACGCTCCAGGCCCCAGCCTGGGCAAATGCCCCCTGCTGGCCACCAAGGAGATCCAGAGAACAGACCAGCCGCCCAGGCACTGCCTGCAAAGCATGGTAGGTGAGGAGGGGGAGGATCTGAACATGCACAGATGGGTGCAGGAGTCGCCCGAAGACGCTACTGGACAGCAGCTGGGGCAAGCGCCCGCTTCTGGGCAGCCCTCGGGGCTCTGAGGGTCTGTGAGGGGCTCAGATTCCTTTACCTTTTGTGACAGCACTGAGCAGCTGCACTTAACAGAGGGAGCGGGAAAAATCCTATCATGATGGGATCAAAAGATCACCTTGAATTTAACTGTCATTTTCCACTTAAAGCATCTGATCTCATGTTATTTGATGGATTTTTTCTTAAAAGCCTCATAAAGTAGGAATGTCACTACTTTCACTTTGGTTTTGAGGCAAAAGCCAGAAAAAGGAGAAGTGATGTGTCCAAGTCCAATTGCTATAGTACTGAGCACCGGCCTTAAAGTGCAAGCTTCCTGGGCCCACCCAGGTGGAGAGGCAGTGGCCCTCATTGGATCCTGAGAACCCATGAGAGGCACTCGGGGAGATGGGAAGAACACGCGCAGCCCCGCACACGTGCCTCTGCTGTCCTGAGCTCCCTCAGCCCAAGGCACCCGCAGCCCCTGCTGCCAGGAGGCCTAGTCGGACTTCGATCGAGGCAGAAGTCTCCCCCACAGCAGTGCCCAGGACACAAGAAGAACAGAAGTGCTCGGCATCCAGCTGCTGAGGCTCATGGGATCCCCACAGCGCGGCGTCACCCGGGAGCAGAACACCCTGTCTGGCCTCAGTCCCTGCCTTCCACGCCATATCCCCACACCACGCCCATCGAGGCCCCTCGAGGCTGGGACAGGCTTGCCTTCCAGGCTCAGCCAGGCAGCACCCCTGCCACTGCCCACACCTCTATTTTCCTGATGAGCTGTCCTGCAGTTCCCAAAGAGCTGAAGAGTCCCCATTACCCCATTAGCTGCCTTCCCACTTTCCAGAATCCCTGTTACTGACTCTGGTGGTTCAAATCATAAACCGATTCCCAGCTTTCCGTCTGTGGGGCCATGAGAGGCACTGTGGGAAGCGAGATGAGAGAGCCAGGCGGGCTTGTCATCTTGCGCCTTGGTGGGTGGCACGGGGCTTTATCAGTCACAAAGGAATGAAGAGCACCACCCCTGCTAGTGCAATCTCAAGTGCAAGGGAAGGCAGCACAAAACTGAGTGCCAACAATTGATTTCTTGAAATCACAGACTCGACGTGATAGCGCTGCCTAGAAAAACAAAAGGCGTCTCAAAGCCTCTGCCCGATGGAAGCCAGCTGACACGCTCCCTCCCGGGGGAAGCACACGCAGCCCATACCCGAAGCACCTCACATGTCCAGCCTCCAGGCCAAGCTGACCGCCTTCTCCAAGCCTGCTGACTCACTCCTTTATGAGAAAAAACGATGGAGTGACACCTGTCCTCAGTCTGTTAGCAACAGAACCCCTCACAGCCACCTGCAGGACCACCTCCAGGTCACAGCATGTGGGTCAGCTGCTGAGGAGGCGGCTCCGCTCACTTTTCTGCCTGCAGCCCACACTGACCACACCTTCCTCCCAGCTCTCAGTCACCGTGAGGCGCTCAATGTCCCACGACAAACACCCGCCCCTGCGTGGAGTCCACATTCTGCCCTTCAGGACACACACAGAGCAGCCTCACCGAGAACCTGGAGAAGAGACAGCACTTGACCACCCGTGTCCCACAAAACTCATGTCCTGGCCCAGGACCCCGGAACGTGACCTGAAGGGGAACTAGGGTCTCTGCAGATGTGATTCCTTAGGTTGCAAGGAGGTCACCCTGCAGGAGAAGGGGCTCCAAATCCAGTGACTGTCCTCATAAGGAGAGGGACACAGAGGGAGACACGGGGAAGACAGCCGTGGGGGACGCGGGCAGAGATCGGAGGGATGTGGCCACCACCAGAAGCCGGGAGAGGGAAAGGCCTTCAGAGGCAGCGTGGCCACGCCCACACCCTCATCCCAGGCATCTGGCCTCCAGACCTGCGCAGGGTTCCACGCCAGCCAGACTGTGAGCTTTGTTCCAGCGGCCACAGGAACCTGAGGCACCCTGCAAGACACAACGGGGCCAGGACCACCTGCTCTTGGAGTGAATGATCTGAAAAGAACCACAATCATCTGACAGGTCAACCTTGAATGTACAACTTTTTACTCTGGGCAAGTGAATCCGGTCTCTCCGTAACTGCTAGGAGGTCTCGTGGGGATCTGCCATCCACAGTAGCATTCTTTAGATCACACGAGATCGGGTGTCTTCAAGGTGGCACGGCCGTAGACAGCATCTTTTAGAAAAGCCTTCAGATCCAGGGTCACCAGCTTGGATGCACAGTCCAAGCAGAGGCGTACATGAGCCGTGGATACAAATCCTAAGAACTAAACCAACTTCTCTTCACAGAGAAAAGAGGCGAATGCTGCTGTCCTAAGAGCACATTCCTTAGGAAAATGCCCCAAGGTTTTCCAAGTTGCAATAATATGCTACTTTTGCATAAAACACAAATTTGGTTAGCTGCCCAAATTTGGGGGGTCCACCAAACCTTGGGAACCCTAAGAAAGCCAACACCCCAAAAAGCAATAACCTCCCTCTTTCGATAACCTCATTTCGAAAAGGTGGTAGAGACATTACCTACTGCGTGTTTCAAAACGTAGCCTTTTTTCCTCCAGAAAAAGAAAGAAAATCTTTCTGCTGACAAATAAGGAGAAACTTAAATCAAAATCTTCTCCCTCGTGAGCTGCCTGGGTTGAGTGAGGACAGCCGCAGGCCTCTGACTGCTGAGGCTACAGGCGTCACCGCGGGCTCTGAAGCAACGCAGAGTGAGGTGGGGCGATGCAGCCAATTCCGCTCCTGCCACTGTTCAAGCTGGGGCCTGGGAGGTTTGGTCCATGCACTTATTTGATTTGTTTTGGTTTTTTGAGCAACAATCAGCAATAAGAATGAAACTGGGCCACAGAGAGAAAAGGTAAAGTAATGCTTTTAACATTTCAACAATTCCATCTAAGCATGAGCAACACAGGTACGCCTGGCCAGAGGTGGAGGGAGAAGGAAGGGCTCCTGTTCCAATCTCCCTCCAGATTTCACTCCAGAGGAAGGAAGCCCGGCAGGTGTCGCCCGCCGCCCTCAAGGGCTGCTGTGAGGGAAGGTCGTGCTCTCTCAGCCCACACAGCAAGGTTCCTCTCCATTTGGACACCAGAGGAGCTGGGCACAGGGAGGCACAGCAACGGCCTATGGTCACACAGGCCACAATTATAGACGCTGACTCAACCCTGTCAGCCCCTGCTCCTGTCCCACAAGACACTGCCTTGAGGCTGGGCATGGTGGCTCACGCCTGTAATTCCAACACTTTGGGAGGCTGAGGTGGGGAGTTCGAGACCAGCCTGGACAACATGGTGAAACCCCGTCTCTACTAAAAACATAAAAATTAGCCAGGCATGGGGACGGGTGCCTGTAATCCCAGCTACGTGCGAGGCTGACACAGGAGAATCGCTTGAACCCGGGAGGTGGAGGTTTCAGTGAGCCAAGATCAAGTCACCGCAATCCAACCTGGGTGACAGAGTGAGACTCCATCTTAAAAAAAAAGGACACTGCTTTGCTCATAGGCTGCCAAGGGGGCAGGTGAGTGCTAAGAAAGCCAGCTGCTCACAGAAGCTACCACCCTGGGGGAAAGGTGAGCAGACAGCAGTGTGTGGCCCACAGACTCCAGGCTCCTTTCCGCCCTGCCCGCCCCCTTCCCGGGGCTTCGCCGTGCAGCTCCAGCAGGATGGCTCGCTGGCCCCGCGTCCACACTGTCTAGCCACAAGGCCACTCGCTGGGCCCTCTGAAGGCCCAGGGTGGTTTCCCCTGCAACAGTGAAGACTCGGAATCTCCACCCACTGTAAATATCTGTAACAGACAGAGGCCCGGACCTGCCTGCCCAGCTCTCTACCTGGCAAGGACACAGCGGCCACCTCCCCACGAACGCTGCCCACACCTCTGGACAGCACAGACTCTACAGTCGCTCAACAACACAGCTCCTGCCAAGCAGCCAGCACATCCAGGCGTCACCAGTCCTGCTGGGGACACCACATACCTGGGGCTGCAGTCCAGGATGCTGGGTGAATGCCGCCAGCTCAGAGACACAGTGGAGCTCTGGAGACGGGCTGCAGCGAGCCACATCCATCTCCTCCTCTGTGGCCCCGTGACCTGCTCTCTGCACAGTGGCTTACCTGCCTGCCCACAACGCAGCTGCATGGATGCCGAGTGAGGGCATGGCGCACCTCTCCCCATGACGCCCTGAGCATGAATGCGGCATCTCAACGTTCTGAGACACTTACTCATGCTTTGTGAACTATTTAACAAATATGGCAAATACACACAGAATCAGGAATTCCTCTATTTTAAGAAAATGCACAGGTTTCTTGGCCTGAAAAAAAAAAAGGAAGCCGCACCTGTGAGGTGACAGAGCTCTGGCTGCTGACACAGCACCGTCCGCAGAGCTTGCCACCACCCCACCCACGGGCACTGGCAGGAACCCTCACAACCCCCACAGCCTCCCGCCGAAAACGCACACAAGCCCACCACGTGGGCTTCACGTAAACACAACTGTCTGTGGAATTCAGAAGTGTATGACAGCAGGTGGTGCCCACTACACAGAATGGGCCATCTCCCACAACCCACCACGATGACCGAACTCTAGAGTTCCTGTGAAGCCAAGCCTTGCCCACGTCTCCAGAATCCCCGCACCCCGGGCACCCCTGTTCCACAGCACAGCCCAGTCCATACCCAGCAGTGGCTCCAGGCCCCTCCACATGGCCCTGAGGACAGGTCAGCCTTCCTCACACAAAGTCACCCTGAAGGTCAGCCCCACCATGACCCTCCCAGAGCTCTGCTCAAGAGACCAGAATTCACCGGGCATCTCCAAGGGGCTGGGCGCTGGAAGCGAGCCCAGGAGCCACGCTCCGGAGGGACTTCCAGCAGAATGACAGTGCTAGCGGACGCCCCGGCCAGGGGACCGTGCTCCAGAGCCCAGCTCAGAGCCTGGGGAGGCAGGGCCCATGGGCCCCAAGCCATAAGGTCCAGCAGCCTGGTGAACACAGCCAGTGACCTCAGCTGTCTGGGGGCCAGCCCCGAAGCCAGTGGGTCCAGTGGAGAGGGTGGTGGCCCATGCCAGGTTCCCACTCCCCTCTCCGGCTTCCAAACCTCCACCAAGGGTGGCAGCACTTCCCAAGCAAGGAGAAGCTCAGCAGGGAAGGTCAGCTCACAGCCATCACACACAGGGAGTTGGGGCCTGCCCCATTCTGCCCCACACAGGGCCTTCCACCGCCCTACATGGACTTCCTGAGTACAGACACAGCCACCCCACCGCCATGGGCTCTGCTCTGAGTATTGCCCTGCCACGTCCTTGTCACCTCGCTGGAACATTCCCTGTGCCCGACCAAAAAAAGACCAATCGCAGCCAATGCCCTGAAAGCCCAGAATCCTTAGCCTGACATTCCAAGGCACCGTCTCCAAGGCAGAGCAGCCGGCCTCCAACCTCACATCTGAGGCCCCTGTCATCTTCCTGGAGGAGCAGGGACTCCTCACCTGGGAAGAGGGCCCAGCCCAGAAAGCCACTGCCCCACACAGCACAGCACGCTCATCCCACATGCCACCATCCTCTCCAAAGAGTACCCGCTCCTCTGTCCAGGCTGCGCCTCCAACTCATAGCCCAGACTGACACTGCAGCGACACCCCCCAATGCCACCTCTCAGGTTACAGACACTTCTATCTACCTGACTGCACACTCTGCTGTCGGGGCCGTTTCTCACTCGTCTATACATCTCAGCACACTCTACACTGTGATCCACACACCAATCACCAGCACAAAGCAACCCCCGGCTTTCAAGCTGGAAGCATATCACATGGTCGGGGCGCAGATGTGTGCTCTTGGCCACGCCATGCCCTAAAGCAGAGGGTGGAGAGGGCGGTGGGCCTGTTGCCCGCCTCTGAAGGCAGTGTCCTGCTGGAGCACAGCCACGGCCATGCGCTGACACCTCGTTTGTGGCTGCTTTCAGAGCTGAGCAGTTGAAGAGAGACCCCAGGACCTGCAAAGCCTGAAACATCTGCCACGTGGCCCTTCAGAAGAAGGCTGCAAGTGACCCCGACCCATGACCCTCTGATCCTTGTGACCTGCTTTACTCCACCACTGAGAAGCTGTGAGGAGGCCCCACGTGTGGTCTCCCAGGCAGTTATCTGAGACGACCCTCAGGGTCCAGGACGGGCGCCCACCAGTATTTGAGAGCTGGGGCACACGCCTGGGCCAAGATGTGGCTCATGGGAAGATGCCATGACCTGCTCACACGCGTGTGGGTGGGACCTGGCTCCACCTCTCAGCAGCTTCCAGGAAAATCTGCAGTCAGCACGACCCCCTTAGTCTTACTTAGACCCCATTTTCACAGCAGCTACTGAACAGCCGAGCCCTTCCCCTCCTCACTGCTCCTGACAAGAGGCTCACGGGCCACACCATGCTTCCCAGAGGAGCAAGGCTCTTTCCTGCTAGAACAGTGGCCCCTGCACGGTGAGACCCTGGACACCCTCTGCACAGTGAGATCCTGGACACTGAGGCTCCGCCTCGCTTGCCTTGTTGTGAGATCAGATTTACATTTCAGGCTCCCCTGTGGCGACGCTCCAGAGCCTGGACTGCCGGAGGCCGCTGCCCCTCCCACAGCTTCCCGCCAGGGGCCTCGTGTCTCTCCTGTTTGCTGCTGCTTCACTTTACATCTTCGCCAGAAGCCAGCAGGACAGCTTCTGAAGCAGACGGGCTCTGGAGCAAATGTACCCTGTATGCTGGCAAGGAGGACCTGAGCGCCCATCAAACACCATTGAAGGGCAACAGCACCATCGCCAACTGGAGCAAGTCCCGCTCTTCGGAAGGGAGGGAAACGTCACAGGCTGGGCTGGGCACGAACATCAGGCTTTGGAGCTCTCCTGGCTCCTATCCCAGCCAGGTCAGCACAGAGACCCAGGCACGGCTGCTGAGACCCAGCCCTCAAGGCAGGCGGCACTCCACCCGCTGCGGAGAGGTTCAGGAGGGCCTGGGTCAGCACGGCCAGGATGGCAGGGAAGGCCCCGGCTCTCCTCCTCCTCTCCCTTCCTCAAGAGTGGCCTACAGACAGGAGGCGAGGAGTTTTTACCTTTTAGGGGTGCACAGCAGGTATCTATATTACGGGGCGTGTGGGCTATTTTGGTATAGGCGTGCCAGGCGCAGTGAGCACATCAGGGTCAACCAGGCGTCCATCCCCTCGAGCACTGATCCTCAGGCTAGGATTTCAAACTGCTTGGAGCAACGCAGCCCTGTGCCAGTACTGCTGATGCCAGCGTCCTCAGCGATGCAATGTGGGTCCTGACTCAGCTCCCTGCACACCCCAGTCCCCCAAGGCGGGGCCCGACTTACACCGGATGCCATAGATGGTGAGCGGGTCCAGCTGCTTCTTCCCGTGCTTGCCCTGCCCCGAGAGGTTGGACACGGCCTGCACCTCGCGGTGAAAGAGGTAGTCCAGCAGTGTGAGCGCCATCTTCTCGGCTGTGCGGCAGTTGGTGCTGATGTGCAGCATGTCGGAGGGGATGATGGCGCAGCGCACCCGCATCTCAGGGTTGTTCTCGTCGCCCAGCCAGGTGCCATTGGGGTAATCCTCTGAAAAAGAGAAGACAGGGTCCTCAGATGGCCAAGGTTCACATAAGCTCACACTCAGGACAGCAGAGTGTTCTGCTCAGACACACCCAGGAAAGGTGCTCCGCGCAGGGCTGGGCAGATCCCTCCTGACTTGCGATGCAGTCACCAAGAGCACTGGAGCCTCCGACTGCTGCCCAAGAAAGAACGGACAAGGAGCGGAAACGATCCCACCACCCCCAGAAGCGGCTGAGGTGTCCTTCCATCCATTTCCCATGGATGAATGTGGCAGGCAGGCCGTGTCCTAGCAATCCTCCTTGCTCTGCACTGAAGGCCAGCCCCTCAGAGCTGAGCCTGCCCTGCTAACTCAGTGAAGCAAGCAGATCGCAGCACACCTAGCGCCCCCACATCTGAACCTCCCGGGATGGCCCTGCCTGCTGCTCGCAGAAGACTGGTGGGTGTGTGTCCAGCAGCAGGAGCCTCTGCAGCACCCAGGGGGAGCACAGGCCCAAGTCCGTCCTCAGGTCTGGAAGAGCTGACATCAAACAAGCTCTGGTCTCACACACCAGGTTCTCTTCACAGCCCCAGCAGGGTAAAAAGCTTTAAAAAAATAAAAATGTCAATGTTTGCCCACATCTGGAAAGAGACCACTTGGCACATCTGTCTCTGGGACAACAGAGAGCCAATGCTCCTTCCTGTGTTTAGAGGACTCTGCACTGAGAAGAGGCTGTTGGGCCCTCACCATGGTCCAAAGAGCCGAGCACGTTCTACCGCTCCCTCTGCGCTGTTGAGGGTCGGCCCGGCCCGGCGTGAGAAAATGGCTGTGTGGGACACATGGAGCTCCAAGGGGCTCTGCACTCCTCCCCGTAGAGTCCCGGCCACCACAGTGTTCTGGGTCACCGCCCTTTCATGCTCTGTAAGCCTCATGCCTCCCCGCTGGGCAGCTCCACAGAGAGCCTGGGGTCTGTGCACCGCACCTGCTCTGAACTCCTGCCCAGAGCACTGGAATTCCTTCCCCTTCTTGTAGCCAAATTTCCTTCCCTGCCACAGACGTCCCTTAACCACATGGAACACACCCCTTGTGATCTTGGGACCCCAAAGGTTACTAAAAACAGAAGGAGAAGCCAAGGCTGCGTCCGGAGGCAGGGCAGGGACACGAGAGCAGCAGGGCCAGGTGCCTGTGGGGCTGCGGGGCCTTGGGACCTGAGCGCCAACACAGTCACACACTCTGCTCATCCCGGACCCGGGACCCCAGCAATACCTCGCACACAGGTGGTACCTGCCCCAGCCACCTGCAGAGCGTTTGGAACCTTCCCTGGGGCCCCTCACACCTCACTGCCAGCCATGCTCTCCCACTGGCCAGCCACTCACACCAAGAAAGACGCAGAGGTAAGGGACTCCAGTGTCAGCAGCCGGCTTGCCGTCGCCCCCGTGCACACGATGCCAGTCCTTGCCTCTGCACAGAGTGTAAGTCACAGCATGCCCCGGATGCCAGCATTCTTAGGGCAGTTAAAATGCAGTTGCCCGGACCAGTGCATTCAGGTGTGGGAATGCGCCATGTTCCCACTGTCAGTGAGGCCACAGCAAGGACCCGTGGATAGGCCCACGCTCCGCACAGAGTAGACAGGGTGGCCAGGCACCTGGAGTGGCCTGAGCTTGCCAGCAAAGCACACTCCTGTGGCGACGGAGTGGGACTTCCCACCTGCCTGCCCAGGCAGTGACGCCCGCCAGTCCCTCTATACCTCTCTGCCTCCCTCCCTCCCAAGCATGGGCTCTCAGCTTCCTAGCGGACCCTTCACAAGTCACTGGTCTTCTCTGAACCACAGACTCCTTCTCTGTGTAACGGCGTCTCCGGGTTGTCCTCAGGTTGACCAAGTACAGTATGTGAAAGGCTTGGTGGCTTGTCAAACTCCCTGCTCAGAGCCTCCCCGTGTGACAGAAGAAAGCTCCACACGGGATCATAAATGGGAAAACTCGCACTCCTGCTTGGAAGCTCAGCAGCTTCCCAAACAATCTCTTCCGACCCTGAAGTTGAACCAAAGTGAGGCTACAAGAGTCTCCCTACCCCTGGCACGTCCTCCCCTGTGGAAGGGTGGAAACCTAAATACCCCCCACGAGGGGCCGGGACCTAGAAGGGACCCCACGCTATGCCAGAGTCTCCAAGGCCCAGGGCCAGGACCTAGGAGGGACGCCATGCTATGCCAGAGTCTCCGAGGCCCAGGGCCGGCTACAGTCATGCCACCCTGGGCATCGCTGCCTCAGAACGTCTGTGAGCTTTATTCTGAAATGTCCCAATATTGACTTTACGGCTCCTACAAGGGCAGCCAGCCCTGCCTACCGGGCCAGGAAGCCTGGAGCACAGCCAAGAAGCCAGTGGCTGCCAGGTGCTCCCAGTGTGCACAGTTCCCTCCACGGGCAGCCTTTCCCATTCCCCGAAACATAAGATTTCCATGAAATATCAGAGCAGGGCTGGTCACCCTGTCCTCACACACACACACTGTCACAGGCAGGGCAGTGTGGCTGGGCTCTTGGCTGTAGCTCAGGATAGAAAACAGCTCTAACTTTTGGAATTCAGGACAGAGATGAGTAAGAAGCATCGATGCTCAGAGGTGGTTCAGAAGTACAGGGATGCTGCTAGGAACATATGCTCAGACGTGCATTTTTTCAGAACATCTATCAGTCAGCCTCTATTACATTCCATCTGTATACGAGGAGCGAAACGGAAACGTGACCTCAAGACTAATGAACGGAGTCTCATGGCAGGGGCTGTCTAGAGGCCACAGTTAGAAAGCTAAGAGAATCCAACCTCCGGGTATTTTATCACTTTATCTACGAATCCTTATGGGACACCCAAGTGCCTGGCACTGGGTCTAAAGTTTGGCATCTAAGCCCGTGCTCAGGGTCACAGGCCAATGCCATAGAACACAGCAGTGCAGGCCCTGGCCAGCAGCAGTCCAGTCAGGAAGCAATGGGGAGGGGAAGGGCGGCACAGAGGGGGCATGTGAGGCAAGGCAGCAGTGGTCCAGTCTCTGAGATCTGACGCCACACGCTGCTCACACCATGGCTACAGAGGGTCATGGACTCCATGGGACTGAAGATTTAAATGGGAATCTGCAGGGGAAACCCAAGATGTGGAAGGACGGCAGCCGAGGCAGCTCTGGAGCACTGGCGCCTGCACCACGCATTTCCCAGCGCCACGTGCTTCTCCCGCACGGATGGGAGGCCCCAGACACAGCTCCCTGCTCATGCTGACCTTAGACCATGCCACAGATTTCCTGGTCAGATCTAACCTAAGGGGCTGAATCCTTCCCTGTGTCTGTCCTTGTGAAGGGAGGATTTTTAAAAATGTTCTGCCTTGGGGCCTGGGCAAGGGGCAGAGATTTGCTTGTGGCCCCTGCTGGCTGGGAAGCAGAGGCCGCACAGGCCCAGCTGGTGAATGGGAACTGTCCCACTGCAAGGTCTCCCTGACTCCTGCACCCGGGCTGGGCTCAAGCCAGGGTGACACCCTCAGATGCCATCCAGCGTGAATTGGGGCTGCAGGAATCAGCCTCGATCCCACACAGACGCTGTTCAACATGGGCTCCCAGCCCGGGCCAGCCAGGCCTCCTGGCAGCGCCAGTACAGAGCCCCAGGTAAAGGAGCACGAATGGAGTGAAAGCCGTTGAGGCCCTGGAGGAGCACCTGAGTACCTGAGTCCCTGCACAGCAGCCGCCCGGTAGCTCCTGGAGTGCGAGACCTCGGCCCTGCTCCTCCTGACTCCCAAGTGCCAGGGACAGTGGCCTGCAAGCGAACAGGGAGACAGGCAGGGGTACAGCTGACCTCAGACGAGAACGGGTGACCCCAAGCAGGGAAGGGGGAAGGAGCCACCCAGGGGAAGAACTCCAAAGAACATTCCAGAGTGGGGAGCAGCACCGACCTAGGCCAGGAGAGGCCACGTGCTCCAGGAAGGTAAGATAACTAGCGTGGCCAGAGCAGGGAACGTAGGGCAGAGGAGGGACACGGAAGGGTGGAGAACCAAGCAGGGCCCAGTCACCTAGGCAGCGAGCAGCGTGGTCCAAGCTGAACTGGCACGGACAGAGGGCACTGGCAGAGGGATAGGCAGAAGGGATGGGCAGAGGGTATGAGCTGAGGGGGCACAAGCTGAGGAGGCACAGGCAGAGGGCACGGGCAGAGGGAGCACGGACAGAGGGGATGGGCAGAGGGAGCATGGGCAAAGGGGACGGGCAGAGAACACGAGCTGAGGGGGCACGGGCAGGGGGCACGGGCAGAGGGCACAGGCAGCTGATTACAGGGCTGCTCAGTAATCCAAGAACGGCCGAGGACCTGGGGTCAGTAGGGCTCACAATGAGACCCACTAGCGTTCCTAGCACTGAGGTTCATTTAACGGGAACTCTGGGTAGATGAGGGTGGTCTCCAGCGACACCAAGCATCTCTGGACTTAGGACATGGAGATCCCAAACACAGGACCCGAGGCAGGCAGCAGGAAGGGCAGCAGCACCCTATGTCATTGGCCTCCCCAACCATCACCCACCCACACCAGGACATGGGCCATGCAGGGCCAGTGTGAGGACCGTGTGGGCACAGTGGGCAGGGGCTCTCAGCTGTAGCCACCAAGCTGCTAAAGATCCTGAAGCCTCTCTCAGGAACTGACAGTGCTGAAACACACTTAGCTGAGCTCTCACTGAAACGCAGTTAGCTGAGCTCTCTGTGGTGAGAGAGTATTTTTAAAGTGAACACTGGACAAGAGTTCAGTTGTTTTTCAAGCAGTGAGTCGAAATCATGTCAAAGTGTCACTGAGACCCTCCAGGAGGGATGACGTGGGCTCTCCAAGCCCAGACCGAGAATCTCCCTGACTTAGGGAGACAGCCGGCTCCTGGGGGGGCTGCCACCTGCCACCTCCGTCCTCCCCAGGCTCCCACCTCGAGGCAATGTGGGGGGAGCCGCTAAGCTCATCCTCTCGCAGGCTCAGGCCCCACCGAGGGCTGGTGTGCAAACGTCCAGACCCAGTGCACCCAAGGATGGCTGCGCCCTCCATCCCACACAGAGCTGCCCCAGCTCTGGGTGGCTCCTCCTGCACCGCAGGTCACAATGAGCCCTCGCTCCACAACCACTGGCCTTGTCCAGGCCTCAACACTTCTTCCTGACCTTTTTTCAGCACTGCAGGAGACTCTGACTCTAGACTCTGCCTCCACCAGAGTTACCCAAAGGCCACCTGGCCAGTCCTCCCAGGAATCTCCCCCCTCGAGCATCCAGCAGGACCCAGCTTGTGCCGGCCTCTCTGTGTTGGCAGCTCACAGCTCCACGCCCTGTGCTTCCTGCTCAGCACAGCCACATTATCAGTGCTGACCCACCCGTCTACTGGTTCCCATCCACACCTGTGTCCACGGATTTCCTACTGACAACATCACTCCCACTTCACTCCTCTAAGTGCTAGAGATTTTCAGGCATGTTCTCAGACCAGCAGCATCAGCAGTGACGGGGAACTTGCTGAAAATACTCATTCTCAGGCCCCACCAATCAGAGGCTGTGGGGTGGGCCCTGTTTAGCAAGGAGGTTCTGAGGCAAGGGGGTTCTCACCTGTACGAGGAGGGCCCCGTGTGTAGAGAGAGAACATGAAGGATACCACTCCAGGCAGGCTTCCCGCCTCCTGCACCAGGAGAACACAAAGGCCCGCTGAGCTCTGATGGGTGCGGGCAGCGGTCTAAGGACTAGGCAGGGGGCAGGCCCACGTCACACCGCACTGAGGGAGGGCCCGTCCTGTGAGGCAGGCTCCTGAATCCACACCTCCACCACTTCAGAGGGCTCATTTCCTCAGTCCTCACAGTAACTCCAGCAGCTGAGCCAGTCCACTATCCAACTTACAGGAGAAGTGCTCACACATCTGCAGAAATGAATGACCCTGATAGAGGTCGCAGGCCAAGTGAGAGGCAGACTGGGAAAGGAGGCAAACGCTCTAGGCCATGAGAAGTCCCTGCCTGCTAATGACCAGTGATTCACACATTTCCAGTGTCTCTTCCTAGAAAGCTGCCGACCCTCAAA
This sequence comes from Rhinopithecus bieti, assembly GCF_001698545.2. Classification (NCBI taxonomy): domain Eukaryota; kingdom Metazoa; phylum Chordata; class Mammalia; order Primates; family Cercopithecidae; genus Rhinopithecus; species Rhinopithecus bieti. Next base: position 1,251,759 of record NW_016803937.1, read on the forward strand.
GACTCTGAGTTTAAATGATGCCTTTTCTGCACTGACATGGAAGGCACTGTCTCATATCTGCTTCCTGATATAATCTGCTGGATTACTGGACTTTTATATATTCAGAATGCCCTCCTGGGGGTAAAAAGGGAAACAAAACAATGATTTAAAAATCCCAGCCTGGAATCTGTACTGTCAGACCACAGTGAACAGTTATTAATTTATCCTTTCTTCTTATGCAGTCTATAGAAAGGAATTAACCAATAATTGAAATAGTCTTTTTAAGATCCCTCTCTCTCCTACTTTCACTTGAATGCTGACTTCCCAAGAGCAGATGAAACAATTCCAATAAATGTTAGTCTGTGTGTTGTCCAAGACCAAAGCCCTAACTTCACACGAACACCCTGGGAAGTACAGTTCTACGGTCATTTTTCAGGCGATGGCTCAGGATTCCTGTCCCTGGGATTCCACACGTTAGTCCCCTGTAGTCACAGAGGTGACAAATGCCGGATTTCCGTCTCCGGCAGGACAGTGAACAAATCAGAAGGCCATCCTTTACAAGTCACTGGGCTGCAGGGTTGTTCAAAGCCTTAGAGCATGGTGTTAATTTCCACAACACAACCAACTCCACGTCAGTTCAGCTCAAGGTCAGCCTTACCATCTCCAGGTAAGTCTTCAGAGAACAGATTCATACTAGATATGCCATCCCTGCCAAAAATTAATTTTCAACTGGCTTTTGCAAAGGCTTACTCAAGCTGTTTATGAATTTCAAAAGCAACTCTGCATAATGGTTCCAACAATGGATAACACAGAGCAAACCCCCGTAGAATTCAAACCTAAAGGCAGCCCAGGCTGCGTGGTGACACACATCACAGCTCAAAATGCTTCCAGAGCCAGGACACGATTAACCGTAACTGTCAATAATTCATCTCTCCTATCCAAGGTGGAGAGTAAGAATTCTACGTGGAACGCATGAGACATTTCATCTGTTGGGCTCCTCATCATTATTTGCCCCACAAGAAAATACAATGTGTTGGGGTATGCCAGGATCCTGGGGGATAGGGACACCCCATAAAGGTAAAGCCACATTTGTCCCAAACACGCCAACTCTGGCCATCTACTGGCTAGATGTCTACGTCACGTATGGATGCTTCAAAAGAACCTCCATTCCCATCAGGTACTAGTGGATGCCTAATGAATATTTGGGATGGGAAAAGGGGAGCAGAAAGATCAAAAGGGGAGGGGAGGGGAAGAGAGGAGGTGTCCTGAGAAGCAAAAGTCCACGCGCCTGGAGGACAACTATGAAAACCAGGTGGGCTCCTGATAGGGTGGCCTCGCTCTACAATCAGGGACTTTATGATTATGTGACATCGTATTTGAGAATTTTAGACATCTGTAACACTGACATTTCACAAACTACACATTACAGAGACTTCAGTTTAGAAATGGAACACTGTACCATTTTCTTTCAAAATGCTTTTTTGGTGTGGGCTGCTTTGTTTTTTTCTGAGTGAGCTGTTTTCCATCAACAATTCTATTGTAAAGATTTTGCCTGTAACGCTTAAACATCTCTTCAAGTGAACAATAATTTAACCCTGAGTTAAAAGGATCCTGCGCCTCCGGGTCACGCAGAGAACCCGAGTCCAGCACCAGTCGGCGCCCGAGCTCCGGAGAGCTGAGCACCTCTAGCGCCTGAGAAGTTTGCTGTCCAAGCGTCTGGTCTTACAGGGCAGGATGGGAAGGGGGTCTTTCCGGGTGGAGGAGGTGGTGGGGAGGAGCCTGGGTGAACTCCTGACTGCTCAGCACCAACACGGTCATGGGTCAAGACTGCTCCCGACACCTCCATCCTAGGGCACAGGCTGTGCATCCAGAAACTCAACCCAAGCTGCTGAGACACCATCAACCCCACTCACTTACCCAGACTGCCCTTCTGGCCGCTCTGTGGCACACAGAGCCACGACTGTTCTCACACTGCTGTCTCCTGTTTCCCTTGGTTTTACTGTGGTCACTCATCTCTCTGCAGTCCTATTCTTATTAGCAATCACCTTAGGACTACCATGAAAAAGTTGTTTCCCTGTTACCTCACACATACAGCACTTATGTTGAAACCACATAAGATGAATTCTGTAAATAAATGTTTGAGGAATATTTGTAGCAAAATGTTCTTCTTTCCATGTGCACGGATGGCATCCCATGGACTGCAAGGTGTGTGAATCTGACCACACAGCACAGCATGGCTACGTGGCTACACATTCTCTTTTCCACGTGCATGGCTGACATTCGTGGACTGTGAGGTCTGTGAATCGGCACAGCACAGCGTGGCTACATGTTCTTATTTCCACATGCATGGCTGACGTTCCGTGGACAGCGAGGTCTGGGAATCTGACCACACAGCATGGCGTGCCAGCAGCAGCTGAAGGACGGCCGCAGCTGACAACTCTCACAGCTGCCCAACTCTCCCAGCTGTGCCTCACCAGCCTTCACCAGCATCATCAAGGGCTACCATGTAAGTCATTCTACTGACTGGGAGGTCCATGGGACCAATTCCTGGCAATAATTCAATTAGAATTCAATGACAATCCTTCCCCACTGAAATTAAGTACCTAACATTTTACGTGTAGGATTAGTCCATTTTGTAGGAATTAGCAAATGCATACACAGCAGGAATTTAAACTCTTGATTAACAACCTAACTAAATCCCTTAATGGACAAACAGATCCCACTCTAGGTCCATTTTAGCTCAACTTGTTTCTCTAACTCAGCTGGCAGCTTAGTCATTGAACAATGGGGCCCCACACACTTTCAAGTACAAAACAAAGCTATGAGCACACTAAGACCAAAACTACTGACAAAAGGCAAGCACAAGGACAAAGACACAGTCTACTGTTCCCTGCTTTCAACAGTCAGGAGCTACAGTCCTTCTTATTCCAATGCGACACAGTCTACTGTTCCCTGCTTTCAATAGTCAGGAGCTACCGTCCTTATTCCAATGAGACACAGTCTACTGTTCCCTGCTTTCAACAGTCAGGAGCTACAGTCCTTCTTATTCCAATGCGACACAGTCTACTGTTCCCTGCTTTCAATAGTC
>NW_016803937.1:1258863-1285485 GCF_001698545.2 Rhinopithecus bieti
TTTTTTTTTTTTTTTTTTTTGAGACAGAGTTTTGCTGTATTGCCCAGGCTGGAGTGCAATGGCACAATCTCAGCTCACTGCAACCTCCACTTCCCAGGTTCAAGCGATTCTCCTGCCTCAGCCTCCCAAGTAGCTGGGATTATAGGCACTTGCCACCACGCCTGGTTAATTTTGTATTTTCAGTAGAGACAGGGTTTCTCCATGTTGGTCAGGCTGGTCTTGAACTCCCGACTTCAGGTGATCCACCCGCCTCGGCCTCCCAAAGTGCTGGGATTACAGGCGTGAGCCACCGCACATGGCCACTGTATCACTTTTTAAAAAAACAACTAAATTAATTTCTAAAAAAGCAAAACAAACAAACAAAAATCCTACTGCTGCTCTGGCCAAGGAAAGAAGACGCCTGGGACGCACCTTCTGAGTTCAGAGTGATGAGGGTGACGTTGCTCCCAATGCTCTGGCTGCCCGCCTGTCCGCAGCTGGACACCGAGTCGCTGGCCTCCGAGCCGCTCTCCCCGTCTTCATGGTGGCTATCTTCTTGGCCCGGCACCTTCACCACAATGGTGTTCTGCCGACGCCCAGGCACAGCGCTGAACGGGAAAAAAACACACCAACCCAGTGTGGTAAGAGCCACAAGCAGCATGCGAAGGTCAGTGCTTTCCTTATCACAAAATCTAACTCTGCATGGACCAGTGGATCACACAGCCTTCCCATACCGCTCTCTCTACCAAGATTAATAGCAACTCCACAGGAGAAAATGGCCCGGGGCTAAACGAAACTGTATAAAATAAAACTTAACCATTTAAAGAAAATATTTGTATCCCAAAAGAAGTAAAATCGTAACTCACTGGGACTCAGTCCTAGTATGCTGCCTTCTGAGTTCAGCAGTCAACCTATAAAATGCTGGTAAGAGTCTTTTTTCAGGCAAGGTTAAAGGAAAGACTAAATCAGAAGACCGTGCCCAGAGGCCTGGGTCATTCGATCCATGCTGCTGGGCTTGCTGGAGATGGCTCCGCCTCTGCAAAGCAAGCAGCATCCCAAGTACGCCCACAGGCAAAAAACCCTGAAGGGGCTTAAAAAACCCACCGAGATCCCATCGGAGCTGCCATCATCCCAAGGGCTGCTGATGTGGAAAGACAGAACACTGCTAGCAAAGCAGGGCGAGGCCAGCTCCACAAGTGCTCAAAAAAAAGATGATTTAGAGACTTACTACTTCCCTTTTTTAATGACCCTTTCAACATCCCCTACCGTGGACTGCTATGCACCAGAAGAGAAAGGACCACAATTTCTCTATTTGCAAAGTCAAAAAAAGGGGTGCTGAAAACACTGGCCGCACCCAGAGGAGGCTGCACTCTGCACTTTCTGGCCTGGATTCTCCAGAGCGCTGTCCATGCTGAACCTGATCTCAACACTGGCTATGTGTCCGGCTGACCTCAGCGCAAAGTCCCCGAGGCACAGCTGACCCTGGTACCTCCTCACCACCCATCGCCAACTCCTCTCCCTTCACCCCACGTATCAGACCCTCGTGACCACAGCTGCGGCCCTGGAGAACTGAGCTAAGACAATACGGAAAGGGGACGAAGCTGGAGGAGGAGCAATCCACAAAGGAGACTGAGAGAAAAAGCAAATAGAACTTTGTGAAGACACAGATGGGAAAGAAAAAGCAACAGCATCCTCAGGGGTTCACGCAGCCCTAAGGGGCACTCCTGGGGACAGCAGGGCCCGGACGCCAGCCAGAGGCCACTGCACAGCCTTCCCCTCACACAGGGCAGGGATGGTGTCTCCTGTCCACTCCCACTTCTGACCCAAGTTCCGTTCAAAATGTCTCAAGAGAAAAAGGCATAAGAAAAAAGTCATAAACCCAACATGCCTGCACCACTTAGCAACCGTGGGAGAGGGTATCTGTTTGCCTGACACGCTCTGCACAGACAGACAGACGTGAGGACCACTGAGCTAGGTGGGAGGATGAATGCTTTCACTGACTGCTGTGAGGAGACAGAGCCAGCCCCCTCCACAACCCCAGCCAGCACGAGACACAGAAGTCCCTGGCGGCAGCTGCCCCCTGGTGTGGCTGGACTCAGCACTCAGCATCACCCAGCCTGCCCTCCCCGACCTCAGAGAGCTGGGGCGGTGCCTGCCAAGCTCAACCCTGTGACCACAGAGATGAAGTGCGTGCTGGACTGTGCCCTGGCTTGGGGACGTTGACTTATTCTCACGGGACTCCTCACAGTGGCAGGGAAAGGTGGGGTTGGTGCCGTGCTACTGACTTGCTAATGACATTTTCCAGGGAATCCGGTGCCCTGTTGCTCAAGGGGTCTTCCATCTTGGCTACAATGGCGTTCTGCCGATCATTGTTGAGTATTACTGTAGTCTGGGGGACGACGCTAGGGAACAAAAGAATCACAAAGAAAAAGAAGGCCTTAAAACAACAACATTCATGGTAAGAGCACATAAGAGTCATTCAACACAGTCCACTCCCAGGGACCCGCAGTGAGGGGGAGGCCTAAGAGTCATTCAACATAGTTCACTCCCAGGGACCTGTCCTGGGCGGGGGAGGAGCCCCAAACGCTAAGGAAGAATAAACTGGAGATGGGGTTTTTAACAGAGTGTAACTTTCCTAATTGTTGGTGTTCTGTCTGCACAACTGGATAGGCTCAGGACAGCTGGGCTGAGGATGCTGAACGTGTGACACAGAATAGACTGTGACTGCACCAGCTGTTATCACACCCAGTTAATAAAGCTTCTGGGGTGACACACTTGCATGAAAACTGGCTTGATATTTTCAGTCACTCCACCCCAAGTAATTCCTATGGGACAGATCTAATGTTCGTAACCATGTAAGTGTTGGTATCATTCCAAAATGGTAGCGCCCTAGAAAGAAAGGGGCAAACATCACACTGGATTGGGATGGAAGGACACACGTGCTGCCTCCAGGTTCTGCAGGAACATGTGTGAGCCACAACCAAAGGGCTCAAGGTTCTGCTTTGAAGGAAACAATTCTACCAAAGAACAAACCACGGCCCAGAAACCACCAAACCTGGTGCCACCCTGGAGGAAGCACTAGTGTGTTCAGACAGGTGGCAGCTAACACAGCTTCATCTCAAAGTGCAGACTCACCCACAGATTTCAACTGTGCATTTTTAAGCCTTAGCACTTTCTGGTCACAAGGGATATCTAAGGTACACTTTGTTGTGGAAAGGTGGGGAGAGAAAGAACTAGCACTTGAAATACAAAGTGGTTATCACCTGAGGATAAACACCATTCTTGAACTTCACTCTCCAAAAACCAACTTGGGAAGCCTGCCTTTCTGTGATTTGCACACCGGAAAATCCAACCTAGTATCCCTGTAACTGTCCCCACCTTGAGTGCAAGCACAGCGCCATGCCATGCCCAAGTAAATCACGGGACCACCAGGTTTTTTCCTAAAATAAAGGTATAATCAACTGCATTTCATTCAAAAATACTACTTTTAAAATTCCTCTACTTGTTATTGGTGACACCTAAAGTTAACACAACAAAACCTGATAAATGACCTACAGATCGGGTATGAAAAGCAGCCCAGGTGGCTGCTGGTTCGGTCACCACAGTCCAGGCTGCGACAGTCCTATACTCCTCAGAGATGTGGAACTGGAGAGGTTACCTGGCTTGCACGAGCTTGGTATGTTCCCCAAGTGGAGGCTATGGAACAATGGTGCCCCCGGGATCCTAGGCTCACAGCATGTGGGAAGGCTGGTACCCCCGGATCCTAGGCTCACAGCATGTGGGAAGGCTGGTGCTCCCGGGATCCTAGGCTCACAGCATGTCCACACACACATTCATTCTCTCTCTCCCCCCATGAGCAACTGAAGAAGGACAGTGCTGCTGAGTGACCAACAGTCCCCTCATGACTATTCACAGTGGCCACTGGCACATTAACGGTCTGAGAAGAAAGTTTAACAGAGTAAAATGTATTCAGGCCACCATTTGGCAAGGTCATTTGACCAATATACCTTTTTTCCCTTGAAGATCCTTATTAAGGTGAAGGAAATCATGTTCTAAGGCAACCAGCTCCCAGCTGGAATAATGTGCCCCTTGGGTGCCCCACAGCTTTCTGGGGCGCTCATGGATGCAGACAGCTCTCAGCAACGCAGTCTCCAGATCCCCACCTTCCAGAACGTCCTGTTTCCTAAAGTGGACTCTCCGTGAGCGAGCATCTCGATGTGTGTGTTCCCTTCCACAAAGCCCTTTTCCCACCTAAAAAACCACCTCTGCTCTGAGCACACTGGACGCACCATCCACCTAGGGTGCAGGCCCCAGGAGCCAGCACAGGGCCACCCGAACACTGGCATGGGTGTGACAAAACCAGCGCCTCGCCGGCTGACTACAAAGCCCTCGGTAAGTCAGCTGGGTTGCAATCCTTTGGTTTCAACAAAACAGATGGAGATCATCAAAAACAGTTTCTGAGAACGGACTACTGAGAGCCCTGGCACATAACTCAAGGAAGCTGAGGACTCCTTCCTCTCCCACATATTACTGGTGTGACCCGAGTTTCCCAGTACCCTAGAGCTACAAAAACCAAAAACAGCAGAACCAACGTGGAATCCTATCTCGTCTAAGCAGTCAAACATAATCAATCATCCATCGATACAATAATTAACCAAAAGGCCCCATCTAACTACTCAAAAATATATTCCCAGTATTTTATTATCAAGAATTAGTTCTAAGTGGGTGACACAGTCACGCTGTTTTGTTCAACCATTGTAGTAGGAACTCAACCCAGAAGGCTGTTTTTTAGCCCTTAGGGCCTTATGGTTAGGAACACAAACTTTTTCAGCTTCGATTTACATCCCTGTTTCTGTTGCGCAGGCACGTGACAGCCACACTAACAGGATGAAATTGTGAGGGAAATGAAACGGAAAGCAAAGTTCAAAGAACAGAAAGTGACAGAACATTCGACTGCCAAAAGCTTATGGGAGAGACGTTCAAAATGCATCATGATATTTACCTTATAATGGAAAATTAAAAAATAAAATAAACAAGTTTTGTTTTTAATGATCAATACTATAATGTGCTGTAAAAGTAATTTATTTTAATGTTTAAAAAACGCCAAAAACTACATGCTTTCAACTAACGCAATTTAAATCAACCTCAAATTGCACAAAAGAATACATTTTTTTTTAAATTATGGAACAGTAAGGAGAATGAAGTCCCTAACTAAGGACTGATGTGGAAAAAGTGCCACAACAATACTAAGCGACAAAAAACACAGGTAAGTACAGACGCGCATGTGTGTGCATCGAAATGTGTCTGTAAGGACAGTCAAGAAACTGAGAAGCAGGTCACTGAGCCTCATGAGACCGGCCCTGCAGCATCTTCACAGCACAGACAGCAGCCCACACAGAGAAGCTATTAACCTGCTCAAGGCCACAAAGCCAGTGAAAGGCAAAATCAGGTCTGAGGCCAAAGTCCTCCTGCGACAGGAGCTGACATTCCTAACCAAAACCACTCTGACCCACAGCCCTCAGCACCTTTCATCTGTTTTGCCATCTCCTTACTACGCTTTAGTTTTCCACGTGGCCTTCCCCTGTACAGGGTCCTTCTGTTCATCCAGTGGTGTCTCCCAAAGTCCCTAGAAGAATGCACAGGACATGGCTGAAGACTGTTCGGGACACGGAGGAATTCAAGAGTGAGCTTCCCATTTGAGTAAAATGCCTCTCGATCCGCTGGTTCACATGCTGCTGCTCTATATGCCAAAAGCAAAGACTGAGAATCCCGACCCAGAGCAGAACCCACCGAGCAGGATGCCAAAACGCAGCCTAGAATGTTCTCATCCACTGTGCAGGGTCAGTTCTGAATTCCACCAGGAGGTGCTAAACTAAAGGTGACTTAAAGTCTGAGGGCTGACTGGCGGGAGCCGGCAGCCAACATGAGACCCAGCCCGGAGTGGGCACTCGGGGACCCACCAGGAAGTAACAGTCTTCATTCTGCTGAGCTCAAGGAGTACTGAGTGCTTCGTGCACATGTCTCGCTCCCAGCCATCCGGGCTATTTTACCCGCTTTACCATGAAGACACTGGTGCTCAGAAAGATTAGGATCTGTCCCAGGTCTCACCACTTACCGGTGACAGAACCCGTGTTCAAAACTAAGTGTTTCTCATGCTTTTAGTCACCTGCTGGACAACAACGGCAATGATCCTATTTCAACTACTGCTACAACTCACCTTTTCAGTGTTTGAGTTTTTTAACTGTTTCACTTTGATGGATTTAAAACAAAACCTCTTCAACCAGGTGCGGTGGCTCTCACCTGTAATCCCAACACTTTGGGAAGCTGAGGTAGGCAGATGGCTTGAGCCCAGGAGTCCAAGACCAGCCTGGGCAACACGGTGAGACCCCATTTCTACAAATAAAACAAACTAAAATCTTCCACTCTGAAAGCTGTCATGGCAAACATTTTCCACGCTAAGCTTATAAAGTGGCCTTCCACTTCTCTTCTGCTTCAGGGAACCACCTCATCTCGGAGCCCCAAGCACCTGCCCCATGCTCTAGGCAACTGGCAGGGCAGCCCCTGTTGCTTGTGGACCACACATGTGAGCAGACATCAAGAGACTTTGTTCAAGCACATGCAAAACAAGCCGCCAAGATAAGACACAGCATTAAAAATCTTGAGAAATGCAAGATTTAAACTATTTTCACAGATTTGTGTTCGCCATGTTTTATTACAAAAGGAAATGAAAACTAAGTTATTATGAAGCAGAGACTTGAAGACTTGAAAATCTATGCGATGGTTCAGAGACAATGGCACGGGAAGGAGGGAAGGACAGGAGAGCAACGCTGAGGACCAGAGCCAGCCAGCACCCAGACAAGGGCCCAGCAACACTCAGGACCAGAACCCAGCTGGTACCTAGATGAGGGCCCAGTAACACTCAGGACCGTGCCCCACCAGCACCCAGGACGAGGGCCCAGCCAGCACTTCAGAGCAGCAGAACATCTGACTCATGCAGCCAGTGAGCAGAACCCGAGAACCCTCGCAGCAGAGGTTAGCATCGGAAGCCATCTCCAACTAACTGGCTCAGGCAGCTGAGACGCCGGGTGGGTCCCGGTCTGAGACTGGGGCTAGGCTCCATGAAAGCTGTCGAATGCGGAAACGACGAGGCGAGAGAGTCACCTGATCTGCAATGGTGACTCCAGACACCACCGTGGGTGCCTGCTGGACACACACCTCTGCCTGGGCACAAATGATCACAGGGCGGAGAAGAGACACGACTCTGTTCTCCGCCTAACCCTCAACTCACACAGAGATGCCGAGAGGACAATCTGAGGAGAAAGCAAGCACCAACCCTCCAAAGATGAGTTGAAACAACTTTCAAATGTCCCAGGGCCAAACCCGCTAAATATGCGCCTAACACATCTGCGCTGAATACTCAGCAAGTGAGAAGCCCACCCTGGGCACCGCAGGACCCCCAACCTCCAGGGGCTCCCGCTCCAGCTCACCGCGGGAACAAGGCCGGGCATGCTGCTTCCCCTCGGCGCCCCGCGGAGCCCAAGATCTTGACCCAGAGCTCATCACCTGTGGAGTCCAGTCACCGACCACTCCCATGCACGCCGCAATATCCGGCTGTTTTTCATGGCAGGGAAAGGAGGAACTCCACCGGGATATCTGACGTATATTTGAACAAAAACGAGCTTTTGTCTCCTTCCCACCGAGTGCAGCCTCACCACGTGACACGCTGCCGCCACGGGTAGGCATCCCTTTTATAATTCAAAGTAATTATTATCAAGTGCAGGTTAGAAAAGCTGATATTAGTTTTCTAATTTTATGAATTCTCTCAAGGAAAATATTTCAACAGCAAGGTAAAAAGAATTAAGTAATTTTTTCTGCTTTCTACTTATTAAGAAAAAATGGACAGATCTCTTTTAAACTCCAGTACCTGTTCCCAAAGAACATTTTCTCCCATGGATGTTTATGCTCCTACATAACACACAAGGACCAGGGCCAAACAAAAGAAGAAACTGGTTTGATGTAATGTGCTTACAAAAAGAGGAGTTGCTCAGAGCTTCAGCAGGAGGAAAAGCAGGCCCCCCGAAGTCCCCCAGGCCAGGGCAGCCCACAGCCCACTTCCCTTGCCATCAGGGCCTGTCCCAGGAGCCCCCGCACATCCAGACTGCATTTCCCAACCCCCTTCTGTGCACACACGGCCCTGTGGCCCGACTCCACCGATGGACTCTAACAGGCGAGAGGTGTGTCACTTCCAGGACACAGCTTTTAACAACAGGATGCACCTTTTCACGTCTCTCCCCTCCCCAGGCTGAGGACCCCAAGGCCACAGGGTGAGCACACGGTAGAAGGCTCAGGCATCAGAGGCACCCGGGGCAGCTGTGGGAGGACGAGAATCGCCCAAACTGCCCCCTGAACAAGCAAAATGCACCCTCCCACTGTGCTAATCACAAGTCCAGGGGACCCTCTACTGCCATGGCTCATGTCACCCAATCAATACTGTCAGCATTCAGACTAATCAAACATTTACTCAAGTATATTTCTACTGCTTGCAGGTTCCAGGGGTTTTTTATTTTATTTTATTTTAATACACGGGGTCTCCCTATGTTGCCCAGGCTGGTGTTCAATTCCTGGTCTCAAGTGATCCTCCCACCTCAGTCTCCTGAGTTGCTGGGATTATAGGCCTAAGTCACTGCGCCACGCTAAAGATTAAAAACTCATAAAAACATGATCTAACAAAAAATACCCAGGGGTAAAATAAATTGGCATTAAAATTTTCTTCCTAATGTCTAATGAAATAAGCAAAACAGAACATAAAGCCAACTCTCCAAATAACCACTGCCCCAGAGAAATGGGAGTAACCCTTAAAAAGTCACTGCTAAAGAAAGAAGCGTCTAGCTTCTGGCAATCACTCGGCTTTGAGAGGCTCCAGATCTAACTCCTCACGCTGCTGTCCCCAAGGAGCCATGCTTGTGCCCTGACAGAGATCTGTGACTTCAACCCAACAATCCCAAATCAGAAGGGCGAGCAGGTCAAGGATGTGTGTATTTTCTTTCTCTTTCCTAGAAGCTACAGAAATGACTACTAGTGAGAGAGGGAAGCAGCGTCAGAACTGACTCCACAGAAGTCAGCATGCCGCAGCGGCACAGGATGGGGGGGTTCCTAGGCAACATGTTTGGGTGAAAAGACACCCAGGACCTTTCGCATGCTCGGAGGACGCCGCGCACCGCATCCCGGTCTCTAACGCCAGGGCCCTCCTCGGCGCACCGCATCCCGGTCTCTAACGCCAGGGCCCTACGGCGCACCGCATCCTGGTCTCTTAACGCAGCCCTCCTCGGCGCACCGCATTCCCGGTCTCTAACGCCAGGGCCCTCCGCGCCCCCACCGCATCCTGGTCTCTAACGCCAGGGCCCCCTCGGCGCACCGCATCCCGGTCTCTAACGCCAGGGCCCTCCGCGCACCGCATCCTGGTCTCTAACGCCAGGGCCCTCCTCGGCGCACCGCATCCCGGTCTCTAACGCCAGGGCCCTCCGCGCACCGCATCCTGGTCTCTAACGCCAGGGCCCCTCTCGACGCACCGCATCCGGTCTCTCTAACGCCAGGGCCTCCTCGCGCTCCGCATTCCGGTCTCTAACGCCAGGGCCCTCGCGCACCGCCATCCTGCGGTCTCTAACGCCAGGGCCCTCGGCGCACCGCATCCTTGGTCTCTAACGCCAGGGCCCTCCTCGGCGCACGCATCCCGTGGTCTTCATTAACGCCAGGGGCCCTCCGCGCACCGCATCCTGGTATCTAACGCCAGGCCTCTCCTCGGCGCACCGCATCCCGGTCTTCTAACGCCCAGGGCCCTCCTCGGCCGCTCCGCATTCCCCGTCTCTAACGGCCAGGGCCCTCGGCGCACCCGCATCCTGGTCTCTAACGCCAGGGGCCCTCCGCACACCGCATCCTGGGTCTCTACGCCAGGGCCCTCCTCGGCGCAACGATCCCGGGTCTCTAACGACCAGGGCCCTGCCGCGCACCGCATCTCTTGGATCTCTAACGCAGGGGCCCTCCTCGGCGCACCGCATCCGGTCTCTAACGCCAGGGCCCTCCTTCGGCGCTCCGCATTCCTAGGTCTCTAACGCCAGGGCCCTCGGCGCACCGCATCCTGGTCTCTAACGTCATTTTTCAATTCACAGAGAAACAGCTGATTCTAGGCTGAGAAAGGCACTCACAATGAGCCGGGAGAAGCATTTGGTAGTGCTGTGCAAGTAAAAAGTACTCAGGCCAGGCATGGTGGCTCACATCTGTAATCCCAGCACTTTGGGAGGCCAAGGCAGGTGGATCACCTGAGGTCAGGAGTTCAAGACCAGCCTGGCCAACATGGTGAAACCCTGTTTCTAATATAAATACAAAATTAGCCGGGTGTGGTGGCAAGGCCTGTAATCCCAGCTACTTGGGAGGCTGAGGCAGGAGAACTGCTTGAACCCAGAAGGCGGAGGTTACAGTAAGAGATCGTCCCACTGCACTCCAGCCTGGGCACCAAGAGCAAAACTCTGTCTCAAAAGAAAAAAAAAAAAACACTAACGATGAAACACCTACAATGAAGAGGGAATGGAGGGAATGTCAAGGGGCACAGGAGCCAACTGACAAGCTGCCAGTGGCCAAAGCTGGAAGGATGTGAGCACCAGAATGAAGCAGAACTGGATTCTAACCCACAGTATAAAGTACATCTCCATGAGCAGACGTTGATGGAAACAGACAAGTGAATAAATGAATCACTGGGAAAGAAGAGACAAGCCTCCCGGGTAGACTAACAACAGTATCTGTGACACTCCACCCTCGAGGAGGCAGCACACAACTCACCACTCCACAACCGGGTGACGGGCATAGCGGCTTCCTTCCAAAGTACAGGATGAAAGTGGCAAGAGTCACCTGACTGTGGAAGATGCTGAAGAGCACACCGCAGCCAGGTGATCCACATCAGCATCAAGCACTGAGTCCTGCTGATGGTGCTGGCCGGGACAGGATGTGATGAGAAGGACTTCACCTCTGTGTCCTTCCTCCCCAAAACCCGTGACCCCAGTCTAGTCAGGAGACAAATTCCAACAGAAGCATATCCTACAAAATACCCGACCCAAAGATCCTCAAAAAGTCGCCAAAAACAAGGAAGTGTGAGAAACTGTCACGGATCAGAGGAGCCAGGGAGGCTTGGCAACGGAGCGTCCCATGGACCCACAGACATGAAAACATACAGTGTGTACCATGAGGAACAGTGTGTGGTGTTTCTATATTTATTAGAAACACCTATATTTATTAAAATAATTGAATTTATTATTAAAAACCTAGGCTTCACTGGGAAATTCTATCAAATTTTAAAAGAAATAAAATCCCACAGAAACATTTTCAGAAAATAGACAATGAGGGGCAGCTTCCCAGCTCCGTTGCTGAAGTCAGCATTATCCTGATAACAAAACAAAGACATGGTAAAAAAAAAAAAAAACAGTGCAGACTAACACATCCCACAAACAGACGCAAAAACTCTTCATTAAATATTAGAAAACTGATCGGCCAGGCGCAGTGACTCACGCCTGTAATCCCAACACCTTAGGAGGCCGAGGCGGGTGGATCACAAGGTCAGGAGATCAAGACCATCCTGGCTAACAGGGTGAAACCCTATCTCTACTAAAAATACAAAAAATTAGCCGGGCGTGGTGGCGGGCGCCTATAGTCCCAGCTGCTCGGGAGGCTGAGGCAGGAGAATGGTGTGAGCCCAGGAGGTGGAGCTTACAGTTTATATAAATATACACGTATAAACATCAATATAGCAAAAGCAGAATACACGGAGATCAAGTCAGGTTTATGATACTAGAAATGCAAGGTTCGGTTAGCATTCGAAATCGGTGTAATTCACTTTAACAAAAGAATCAGGCTGGGCGCGGTGGCTCAAGCCTGTAATCCCAGCACTTTGGGAGGCCGAGACGGGCGGATCACAAGGTCGGGAGATCGAGACCATCCTGACTAACACAGTGAAACCTTGTCTCTACTAAAAAATACAAAAAACTAGCTGGGCGAGGTGGCGGGCGCCTGTAGTCCCAGCTACTCGGGAGGCTGAGGCAGGAGAATGGCGTAAACCCGGGAGGCGGAGTTTGCAGTAAGCTGAGATCCGGCCACTGCACTCCAGCCTGGGCGACAGAGCAAGACTCTGTCACAAAAAAAAAAAAAAAAAAAAAAAAAAAAAAAAAACACACACACACAAAAGAATCAAAAAGGAACACCATACCATCATCTTGGGAAGATACAGAAAAGGCATGTGAAAATCCAATGTCCGTTCGTTCATGCGAAAAACTCCCATGAAACAAAGCACAGAAGGAAACTTCTTCAACCTGATAAACAGCATCTGGGAAAAAGGTACAGGCAGCATCAGACCTAATGGTGAAAGGCTGGATGCTTTCACTCAAAGATCAGGAATAAGGCAAAAATATTGTTATAAAGAAAATGCACCGAAATAAAGATCATGTCCAGCACATTAAAGGAAGGGAAGGTATAGAAATTCTATAGAAGAAGCAAAACTCTATTTAAAGGCAACATAATTATGTATATATTTTTTTTAAATCCTACAGAAAATATAAAACAAGTTCATTTAGAAATGGCACAGGATAAAGGTCAGTAAAGAAAAATCTATTGTACTGCTATATCTTTCCAATGAACAACTGGATACTGAAATGTAAAATACAATACCATTTATGATAGCATCTGTAAGTATGAAGTACTCAGAGATAAATGTAACGAAATATGTACAGGAATTGAACACTGAAAACTGTATAACACTGCTAAGATAAATTAAAGACCTGCATAAATGGAGAGACATACCATGTTCATGAATCAGAATACTCAATACTGTTAAGTTGGCAATTCCCCCAAATTGATCCACAGATTCAATACAATCCCAATGAGTTATGAGTTATTCTAAAACTAGAGAAGTGCTCCAAATTATTAGAATGTGCATTATCATTACAACATTTAAATTTATGTTTCTCATTAGTCTGGTTATTAGATTGTATCTCTAAAGCATACGATTATGTGAATAATTCCAGAAGTTGTATGTATGTAAACTGTATGTTTTCTTTGGCTAGTACTCAGCCCGAGCATGTAGAAGGTATCACAATTAGGTCATCAAAAATAGGCAGCTGTGCAAGGTACTCTAGTCCAGTCAGGAAGAGAAATCACATGTACACGAAATTAAATGCAAGCAACCAAAATTCAATGATTAAATAAGAAAAGAATTAAACAAAACCATCTTAGCTGAGACCAGACCATTTCTTCACAATTCAAGCAGCTCTCCCTTGAGTTTGTCAGATTCTAAAGACTATGAAATGCTATAATTTTGACTGGGAATGTCAGTGACCCAAAATTGAAAAGACTGGTTGACCCTGGCCAAGAACTCTGGTGCTCCCATGCCAGAACAGAGATGCTCAGAACGAGGCCTGGCTCTACACAACACCACAGCAGCCTTTCCATGAATATCTATCCACATAATAGATAAAAGACGCTCTAGGAAACAAAACAAAATAAAAGACCCTCTAGGAAATGAAACAGAGTCAGCAGCCAGCATACTAGAGGGAATTAAAAAAATCTTTCCTTAAGCAAATACTTCAATTCTCCACAGGTCAACAGTCAGTTCTGAGGAAAAGAACAATTTCTCCCCCATTGAGTCTTACATGACCCATCTCTGGAAGACATACTTTAAAAGAAATCACACTTTTAAAAATTTCCAGAACTAGTATTATACAGAAGCCTATGGTTTATAATTGTTGTAAAATTGTAGAAACATGCTAGTTCTTAATTCTTTAATGTTCTTAAAGACAAACATCTATGGCTTTAAAAGCAGATTTTAAAATCTATTTTTTAATTAAACTAAAATAAAATTAGCTTGTTTTTATTTTTAAAAATAATTTTGCGAGTCAGTCAGTATGTTCAGTTAATGAAAACAAAGCAGAAAATCCTGGGCTGTGAGCTGCAGTCTGAGCTGCCCAGCAGCCAACTCCACAGGTGTGCTGAGCACACAGAGCCCTGTCACCCGCCCTATGTCCTGGATGTGCACAGCCACGCGGGCCTGCATCCCCTGATGGGCAACACTCCATGCTCTGCTGCATCCTATTCACACCACTGTCTCTGTCCAGCTTGGAAGTACACAGACAAAGGATGCTAACATTTACTTGTATAAGTGTGAACATGTGCGTGCCCTGGATCCCTGCAGGCCATGTGACATAATGCCCCAACTGACCTGTCCACACTAGCATTCAGAGGACAGGCCCAAACATCTTTAAAGTTAAAATCTCAGGCTGCTACGCCAGAATTGCAATGAAGCAAAATTCTGCACACCTGCAGGAAGAAAATAAGCACCTACCTACAAAAATTAAAAGACCATTTTTCTTGCCCCAAGTGGATGATGGCTGTTGGATGAGGCCCATCCAGGTGACTCGCGTTTTATTACAATGATTCAACTTTAGCTTCAAATAAAAGAGCTTTCTTTTCTTTCCTTTGTTCTCGAAGTTATTTAAAGAATCTCATTCAGGTGTAGAACCCAAAAATCTGGATCCAAAATGCCAACTAAGGCAAGCGGTACTCCACTGCCTTTTTGTGTTCCAGAGAGTAAAAGGAAAAACTCATCAGCTCTCAGCACTGATAGCACAGACTAGCGCAAGTCAGTTTTAATGAGAAATAACCCACAGGTGGGGTGGATTTCCACACACAGACAGGGGGCCTCAGTGACGCCCCTGCTGCTGCAAGGCTGTGCCCGCCGTTGAAGGTTGGGCTGGCTCTGAGCAGATGCAGCCGCTCTAAACAGAAGGGCAAGTGACACCGCAGGGGGTAGCTTCTCGCCCTTTCTCCGGGGGCCTCATCACAACTCAAAGCCCCTTAAGGTGTCTGCATCTGTGCTGTAAGATTACACTCGGATTTCCCAGCTAATCCCTCACAGCAAGGACTGAGCCCTGGGAACCCTGGGCTATTTTAACAGCATATGATTTGGATATAATACTATCAGTGACTCACATACTCCTAATCTTCATTTAAAATACCTGAGTCCCGGCCGGGGGTGGTGGCTCACACCTGTAATCCCAGCACTTTGGGAGGCCGAGGCGGGCGGATCACGAGGTCAGGAGTTCGAGACCAGCCTGGCCAACATGGTAAAATCCCGTTTCTAATTAAAAAAAAAAAAATTAGCCAGGCGTGGTGGCGTGCGCCTGTAATCCCAGCTACTCAGGAGGCTGAGGCAGGAGAATCTCTTGAACCCAGGAGGCAGAGGTTGCAGTGAGCCGAGAGCATGCCATTACACTCCAGCCTGGGCGACAGAGCGAGACTCCCATCTCAAAATATCTGAGTCCCAAAATAAATAATCCATAGAAGCACCTTATTATTTGGAATGCTAACCAATTTTTAACTTTGTTCGGAGACTTTTCCTTTTCTAAGTTCCACTGCCCACATTTTAGACAGACAATTCTCATTCACTCATATGTGTTTACAAATTAGTAACTTTCTAATTTAAACATACTTTTTTTCATTGACATAATTGGGAGTAAGTTCTTATCTGCTACTTCTCTCCCACAATTTTCTGTCAACAGCTCTCAACTGTTGGCAATTTTTATTTCTAATTTTCAGGACTTATATGGAAAGATACCAGCCTGGCCAACATGGCAAAACCCCATCTCTATCAAAAAATACAAAAATTAGCCAGGCACAGTAGCATGCACCTATAGTTCCAGCTACTCGGGAGGCTGAGGTGGGAGAATCACTTGAACCTGGGAGGGAGAGGTTGCAGTGAGCCGAGATTGCACCACTGTACTCCAGCCTGCATGACAGAGTGAGACTGTCTTTTAAAAAGAACTTATATGGAAAGAAATGCCAGACTTAATAACACCCTTTTTGTTTTTGTTGTTTTTTTCTTTTTTTTGAGTTAGGGCCTCGCTCAGCCTGGAGTGCAATGGCACAGTCACAGCTCACCATAGTCTCACCCCCCCAGGCTCAAGCAATCCTCCCACCTCAGCCTCCTAAGGGATTATAGGCAGATGCCACTGTGCCAAGCTAATTCTTTTATTTTTTTGTAGAGATGGGAGTCTCAGTATGTTGCCCATGCTGGTCTGGAACTCCTGGGTTCAAGTGATCCTTCCATCTTGGCCTTCCAAAGTGCTGGAATTATAGGTGTGAGCCATGGCACCCAGCCTCCTCCTTTAAAAGTCATTCAAATATACCACATTTAAAACTTTCCACCAGGCATGGTGGCTCACACCTGTAATCACAGCACTTTGGGAGGCCAAGGAGGGTGGATCACCTAAGGTCAGGAGTTCAAGACCAGCCTGGCTAACGTGGTGAAACCCTGTCTCTTCTAAAATTACAAAAATTAGGCAGGCGGCGCGGTGCATGCCTGTAATCCCAGCTACTCGGGAGGCTGAGGCAGGAGAATTGCTTGAACCTGGGAAGCAGAGGTTGCAGTGAGCCAAGATCACACCACTGCCCTCCAGCCTGGGTGACAGAGCAGAGTCTCAAAAAAAAGGAAACCATTCCTCCATTTTCTTGTGATATTGCATAGGATATATTTTAAATAAGATTTCAAATAGAATATATTTTTATCCTATTTAAAGCTATGAGAAAATAGAAGAACGATTCTTCTATTAATCTTAATTTTTACAAATAATGGTTTTATTAGCAATATTAATAACCTCCATGCCGATATACAAAAAATATATTCTACAATAGGTTGATTTTGCCTTGCCAATACAGTGCTTTCAAACCAGAAGATCTCACACATCTGGGTTAACTGGATTGTGCATCTGAGTCAGTATTAGGCCACTTTACTCTTATTTCACTGCTCGTTGACACGCAGAGAGAAGCATGGGGGATTTCTGCCATGGCAGGTCTATGGCTAACACCCGCCCCATGGATGTGTTTTCGTAAGCACAGACACCGCTACCCTCAGAAAGCAGGAGGACCCTGGGCTGAAGCAGCCCCAGAGGAGCTCCAGGTCCTCTTCCTCTCATCTCCTTTTTAAAGATGAGGAAACTAGAAACTCAGATGGAAATGAATGCGTGACTTGGCCAAGGTCACCCCAGTGTCCGTCAGGGCAACTGTAGCAGCCGGAGGCCCGAGCTCCACCCCATGCAGATGGAACCCAACCACGGCACCCTCACGGCCGGCCCACGACGGAGACCATGCTCCAGCCTTTAGTGCTCCACACAGGCGCTTCTCTCCCTGTCACACGTCGGCAGTGGTGGAATCTCACCATCGATTCTGTCAACACTTTTCCCAAGTGGTGACAATGACCTGCCCAGCACTGGCACAAAGTGACAAGTGACACGTGATGGGCAGCCATCCTCCGGCACACAAGGCTCCAGGGACAGGAGAGGTTTGTTCATCCTTGTGTTTAATTCCTTAGAACAATGGTTCTCAATGCAGCCCGGGGTGCTTTGAGATCCCGTGGGACTCATTTGGTGGTCAAGATTCAGAGAGTACTGGAATTTGGCAGGCAGAAGTAAGGGAGGTTGAGACGTCCTTCAATGAGTGAGACAGTCTCACCCAACAAAAACTCTCCACGCACAAAACTTACAATGAACCAGAACTTCATGAGTGGAAAACAGGCTTCTAACTCTCTGAACTCAGAAACTTACTCTATTCAACATTTACACACAAAACATTTTTGCACGGTCTTACTATGACTTGAATTTTCCATGAATTCAACTATAACATAAGTCTAGAAAAAATCATAGTTTGCTTTATTTGAAAGTTCATTAGCAACTGCTCACTATTCTGTAACAATCCATCACCAGCGGGGGGCTGAACTCCCAGTGTCACACCTGGGTCCGTCTGCAGGGACCACCCCCCGGTCACCAGGACGCAACACACCAGGTGGGACGTCTGGCTTTTTCACGGCCGACCATCACCATGTTGAAATGTATTGTCTTATCACACAATACTATCACATTTATTCTCTATAGCTAGAGCAGTCTATTAATTTTAGGTTACAAATTACATTTTCTTTTTTCTTTTTTGAGACATAAGTTATATTTTCTAAACACTGCATTTTAGGGTAAGAGGACATTACCCCAAAAAACTATCCTTAAAAAAAAAGGCATTGGGTCCAACAGCTTTGCACAGCTGACCGGAGAGCCCAACAGCATCCCTGCACAGAGGGCACGGTAAACAGAGCTCTGCTGGGGGGAAACGCGTGAGTGACAGCATATGTGCAGAGTGAAGGCCCCGTCTCAGCAGAGCATGCGAACGCTCCCCACCTCCCGCCTGCGAACTGAAACGCCAATTCCACCACCAGCAGCAGAGCTTGGAGGGCGGGGCAGCGTTTCCTAAACCCCCGGCACGCCTGACAGTTCCAAGAGGCACCAGTGCTTCAGCGAGCACGGCAGCCATTATCTGCAGCTGCCCCCAGACAAGCCAGGACAGCCAGCCACCTCGGTACTAGGGTATGTTCATGAAAATCCCATGCCCAGCCAGCCAAGGAGCCCCTGCTCTCTCTTCCCACACTCCCTGGCAAGGTCCACAAAGCACCTAACCCAGCGCCAGCCGCCAGCACACATGGGCGGCAAGGTCCCAACAGTCCTCCCAGGCTTGCTGCGGCTCCCATTCCCTCGGCATCCACATGTCCACATGTCCCGGCCCCACCGCTGCCGTCCCATCATTCTCTCTCCTCCCAGACACACTGGGCAGAAGGCCGTGGCCAGACCAGGGAACCTGAAGACAGCAGCGCTCAGTCAAAAGGCCCCTCGTCAAGCACAAAGCCATGCCGTGTCCACGGCCTTAAGCAGGACTTCTTTCTGGCCAGGTGTGGGGAAGGCTAGCAACGCCAGAGCCTGAGCGTCAGCACAAGTTGCCAGCTGGAGCATCTGACACCAAGCAGCTCTGAGACTTTCTAAGACATCATAAAGGTTCTACTCAAGCAGTTCACAAACTACCACACAGCTTTCTAAGATTAGACTCTACTTTTAAAATAAGCAAAATAAAACTGCAGGCTTGAATGGAAAGTTTGGTATAGTCACGTGAAATGTATAAACACCACATATGAAGAAAAACATATCTAAAGACTAGCCAGGTAGAGTAGGAAAAAGGAAAGAAGCACATAAACATCTTCTAAGACTGGGTGGGTTAGTTCCAAAGAAAAGGTGCATGGGTCTGCTTTTTGTGGAAAGGACACGTGAGGATGACTTCAGGTCGTCCTGGCAGGATGCCACATGTTCGGTTTCGGTCTAACTAAACTCAGCTTTAGTTAGAAACTGCCGAGACTGCTGAGGCAGACACCGCGCATCTCCAGCAAACTGAGCTACTAAGCTGCGGGCCTGGGCGAGGAGGTGACCCGCTTCTCCCCAAGTGACCTGAAGGCCCCGGCACCCTGGTCTGTTCTTACCATCGCACTTTGTTGCACGTCTGGGTTGCCCCGAGAGGGGAGCCGGCCACCATGGGAACCTGGATGGGGCTGTGCTGCTTGTTCGTGACCAGATCCAGCTTTTCCTCTAAGGATTTACAAGTGGCCTCCAGGGCCTGCAACTTGGCTTCAATGCTATCCAGCCGCAAGCAGATTGTCTGGTTGATGGAATACAGGAATGACTGGAAGTGAAAAAAGACCGGCTTTAGGAAGGATCTCCTGAACTGTAAGAAGACAACCCCAAGAAACACCGAACAGCTATTTCCTGATCTCAACTCCATCGATTCGGACAGGACGATCTCCACACTGGAACTGGCTCGTTAGCTATGAGCCAGAAGCATGAGAGTAACGAGTTCCCACTTTACACACGAGTCACACGTCCTGTTTGAGATGTGAGGATTTAATCATGGTTTCACTTCTATGTGCAGTTGCAATTCTTAGTTAAGTCCACTTAATTTTTAAAAAGTATGTACTTTAATATGTTATTATTAACCAGTAAATTTACACAAAAACTAGTCAAATCTTCTCAATAAAAACAGATTACACCTAACATCAAAACAGCATAAAAGCCACAGGCCATGCACATTCACATCACACCCCGCTGCCTGATCGGAAGCTGCCTAATCGGAAACGGTGATTGGATCCCCTGTGGCCCTGACGGATTCGGTCCTGAGGCTCCCGTGGGGCTCCTGAGCGGCAAGCTTGCCACCTAGTGGTCGGCAAAGCCGGGCTCCACGTCTGACCTTTCCGGCTGAGTCTCCTCCAGATTCCTAACTCCAAGTAACCCCAGTGAGCAGTGATGTGTCGGACTCCAAACCCAAGGAACAGAGAAACACACAAAGCAGAAAGGGAAGAACTTCATTTCCCCAACGGCTGTCCCAGCCAGAAGCCGCCAGGACCACATGTGGAAACGTGTTAATCACGCAGGAATTCACTGGGCAAAAGAGACACCCTCTACCAGGTCTCACCAGCAGACAGAAGGACACTCCTTCGGGGCTAGGGAGGGGCAAGTTGGGGGAGTGCCCACCAGCCCTGCTTAGTAGTCAGGAAGGCTGGCACTTGCCTTAAGAATCAACAGCTAAAAATAGCACAGAATTTGTGTTTCGTCTTTTCTCTCTCCTTTTCTGCCCACGGCCTAAAGAGTGTGGGGCCCAAAGTGCACATCAGAAGGAAGGGGGAGGTAGGCGCGGGAGAGCAGGGGCGGCACTGCAGAAGCCACTGAGAGCTGGCTGTGGAGCTTGCACACAGGGGAGCAGGAGGCAGGCCCACATTCACTGGGGAGCGGGAGGCCGGCCCACATTCGCAGGGGAGTGGGAGGCCGGCCCACACTGGAGCTGGAACGGCTTTCCCACTAACTGCGGCTGACCTACAGCACTGCTTACGCCCACTCTCCTTTCTGATCTAAAGGGAATCTGCAGAGTATCAAAATTACAGTGATATCAAACATCATGTAAGCTGGCATGGAAACCTGGTGTACATAGTGGCAGGGACAGCACTGCAGGAGGGAAAATCCACATATTGGCCAACAACTCACCTTTTCTCAGGTCACCACCTCTCCTGGCAACATTCACCACCACTAGGCGCTGATATAGACAGGAGCTAAAGAAACCAAGTGAAATTCACCCTCCCTGACTGACTACTCTCTGTTGGAATGTGACACTGAAGGCCCATGTGACAGAGGGAAGGAGCCTCGGTGTCAGGTGGACCCAAGCCCACGGATGACACTCAGTCAGCTTACCTACAAATGAGCACGGTCCATGTCATGACAAACATGCGTCGTCTTGAAAAGCAACAATGGGTGGCTGAATCCCTGAATGGCCACTGACAACCCCACTATTTTCACCAAGTGGAGAACATCAAATGTTCGGCTCTCAAATTCTTTGAACAGTGCGCCCACATTATTTTAATTCTGAACTACAAATGATTCTGCCTGGGGTTTGGGGGAAAATCTCTCTTATATGCTAATAAAACAAC
Source organism: Rhinopithecus bieti (assembly GCF_001698545.2). Classification (NCBI taxonomy): domain Eukaryota; kingdom Metazoa; phylum Chordata; class Mammalia; order Primates; family Cercopithecidae; genus Rhinopithecus; species Rhinopithecus bieti. The sequence goes on from NW_016803937.1 coordinate 1,280,213, forward strand.
CTAGAGCCACACACGACTCTACGCAGGTCGCATTCAACCAGGGGCCCAACCTCTTCTCAACAGTGGGACAAGGACAAAGGCGGGGCCGCTTCCTGCCCACTTTATATATTTCTGTGCTGTGCGTAACAGGTGTGTCTTCTGCGATAAAATTACAACTGCATTTATTTAGGGGATGAAAACGCAGTGTTTACTAACAGAGTCGCATCGTATCGACTGGTTGGAAATGGGCATTTTACTGTGAACTTATTTTTAAGTTTTTCATACACATTTACACTGCTTCTCCTTGTTAATAAAACAAATTAAATATGACCAAGTAGAAACCCTGTGTAAGTAGAGGAATTATATGAAAAGTGACTTTGGTTTTGTGTTGCGCTCATAAACTTCTCACATGTGCTGGTGTTTACCTCTGTGACTCTGCAAATACTGGAACCAATCAAGCAAATTCAAAGATCCAAAAATAATTAACTGAATGAGGGGTTCTGAAGAACCCCATCCAGTAAACTTTAGAATCTAAGTGACTTAAATGGCAGACACAGAAGTCATTCATCACTGGTAGAAAGTTCACTTTCCTTCCATCCAAAATGGGCCTGCAGGTGTGTGGGAAGATGGCTCCTTCAGCAGCATCTCAAGGTAAACAATTCTTACTCTTCATGCTCCTCAAGAGAAAAAAAAATGGCTCACACTCTTCTGTAGTGGGCTGCCTGGTGATACAGCCACATCCTAAAATGTATATCCACATCCTAACCGCTAGAATCTACCCATGTGGTCTCTTCGGAATCTGTGCAGATGTAATTTGGATGTAAACTCTTTGGGTCTGTGCAGATGTAATTTAGTCAATGAGATCAACCTGGATTAGGGTGGGCCTTAAATTCAACGACAAGCCCTTACTAGAGGAAGAAGGGGAAACAGTCACAGACACACAAAGGCAGCAGCAACATGAAGCGGAAGGCAGAAGCTGGAAGGAGCCCCACAAGGTGAGGAAGGCCCGGAGCCACTAGAAGCTGGAAGAGGCAGGAAGGATCCACCTTCTAGAACCTTTGGAGGGAGCCAGACCTTGCCCGCATCTTGGTTTTGGATCTCTGGCCTCCACAGCTGAGAGGCTACATTTTTAGGCCATCCCGTTGATGGTGATTTGTTATAGCAGCCCTTGAAATCTGCAGTGCACTACACATTACAGAACAGAGTCAGATTTTTACCTTTATAGACGGATCCTGGCAATTGATTTCTAGTCGCTGGCGTTTCAAAGCAGGTTCATCTTCATCTGTCACTACATGATTCTCCAAAACAACTGAAATCGGTGACAGAGAAAAAAATGTTTAACATGAAAAGTTGTACAGAATTATTTTAACATTAAGATAGTAAACAGCGCTGACACCTTAAGGTTGAATGAGAAATAGCAGGACCTATTTCATATTTTACCTTTTTAAACTTATTCTCAATCAGGCAGAAAATAGGATAACTCCTTAATCCCAAGAAAAGCCCAGACACTGGGCAATTAATGTGCCACTGAGTCAATCCTAATTCCAAATCTGCAAGCTTCTGACTCAATGCTCTATGGGGCTGCCCTGTTTGGTTTGATAAAACCCAATCGATAATAATGATTTCTTCCCCACTTTAAAATAAAGCTGTATCTGTTGGTCACCTCATTCCAAAATCAAAGCCACTCTAACTGCAGGTCCAGAACTGAAAGAGGAAAAACAACACTGAATGTCACATCGTCATAGGTGCTAATAATCAAACCAGTCTCAACCTGAACACACTAAGTGACAGAACCCCAACCCTCCCGGCACAGCTGAGACCAGCTGCCCCCATCACACAGCCAGCCTCAGGTGATCACCACGGCTTCCCACAGGATAAGCAACTCGGCCCCAGCTCAGGGCGGCCACAGTCCGGTCCCAACCTCCTTCCTTTTGTCTAAAATTGACTACAAAAAGTCAAAGATAACCTCAAAAATCAAAGACCAAAATCGGCCACAACTGCCTCACCTCTGCAAACCACATGTCTATCTGTCTGTCACCCTTCTAGTCCTCTCTTTTCCTTTCACCTAGTCCATTTTAAAAACTTGACATATTTGCAGTTATAGACAGAAGTTTAAGGTCAACAGTTCTTGCTAAAGATTGTACATTGTGCCTTGAGTGTTTTTTCTTCTCATTTCCTTGCCTGAAATGACAGTGTGAACTGTCTAGTGCATTCCTACCACGCTCTAGTCTACACACTCTCACATCGAGATAAACAAAGGGCACATGCGGGAGGTGCGAGACCATCTACCTCATCAACAGGTCTGTCTGCAGCCTTCCTCCTCACTGAGCAACAAACATGGACTCTGGGTTAATAGTAATCTTTCTTTTTGGTTTGTTTGTTTTGTTTGTTTTTGTTTTTTAAGAGATGAGGTCTTGCTATGTCACCCAGGCTGGACTCAAACTCCTGTACTCAAGGGACCCTCCACCTCAGCCCCTGAGTAGCTGGAACTATCCAGGTTATAATATTAATAGCTTTAAGTTTTTAACAGTAATACCAGTGTGTGACTATTTACAAAAATGAATGCCAGTATATACGAATAGATGCTATATACATGCATACATATGAGCATGTTTCCTGTAACGCTCCTGGTAGAAAAAAATCCGATATCTGAATGAGGCCACTGGGAATACCCTTGAGCACATGCACACCTTTGGCACACCATCTGCTTTCAAGGCACCCACGCCACAGCCAAGCAGGATGACCTCACTGTGGCCAGATGACACCCGCCCCACTCTGCTGGTGTGGACTGTGCCCCAGCCCTTCCCATACTACCAACCCTCCAGCCGTCTCCACCAGGGAAATCTAACCACCTTCTGTCCAGCCCCACTCAAATGCCACCTTGTTCGGGAAGCCATTCCTGGAAGAGCCTCAGCTCACACCTGTTTATACTTTTATACCGTGACACCACCGAGGTGACAGCACCCACCCCGGAGCTGACCACCCTCCCAGCACCTTACACGCAAGGCTGCCCACAGATGTGGGCGAAGCACTCCTGGCTGGCGTTCAGATTCTCCAGGTGCTAGAGGAAAGCCAAGTGCAGAGGCCTCTCTGGTCCCTGCCTCCACCTCCACCAAAGCAACTCCCCTCAGAATTACATTGATTGACATTCCGAAGAAGATCTTAACAGGAAAACAAAAAAGAATGCCCATGCCTTTAAGCCTGTACACACTAGATAATTCTGCTCAAAACTCTGAAACTTAAAGATGCAGAATTGTCCCACAGTTCTAACAGGAACCTCTCACAGGTCCTAGGCAAAAGCAGCCAAATCTGATCTACCCAGTGGGAAATTATCCGAAGCCAAGGACTATTGTTGGCTCACAAGCAGCACATGGCCCTGCCTTCGGCCTCATGATTCCTCAGAGGCAGGGAGCGTGTCAACCATCACCACCTAAGCCTCTGCAGATGAATTCTCACGTAATGAAACTTTTCAAACTCCATGCCCGCAAGTGCCTGTGGTTAGTCAAAGGTTCTCAGGACCTCAGTCAAAGGCTCTTTACTCTCACTGGAAACTGGTCATCACACCAGGCCTGGAAGAACACAGAGAGACCCTCGCACTTATTACTCTAACCTTTTAGTTTGTTGAGAAGAAAACAAATCCAGAAAGGTTACAAAACTTCTCTGGGGTCACAGAGCTAGTTTCGTCATAAGGGCAGCAGACAGGCGTGCAGTAACTTCAGTAATGACTCCACAGGTAATGGGACAGCAAGTGACATTGATTTTCTTCTTTGTACTTCGCTGCTTTTTGTATGTGTTGCTTTTTATAATTTTGTATGCATTGCTTTTAGAATTAAAAGAACTCCTTGTTCATTTTTAAAATACCACAATCAGGCTGGGTGCAGTGGCTCACGCCTATAATCCCAGCACTTTGGGAGGCCGAGGTGAGTGGATTACCTGAGGTCAGGAGTTCGAGACCAGCCTGGCCAACATGGTGAAACCCCTGTCTCTACTGAAAATGCAAAAATTAGCCGGTCATGGTGGCAGGCGCCTGTAATCCCAGCTACTCGGGAAGCTGAGGCAGGAGAATCGCTTGAATCCAGGAGACAGAGGTTGCAGTGAGCCGAGATCACACCACTGTACTCCAGCCTGGCGACAGAGCAAAACTCTGTCTTAAATAAATAAATAAATAAAGATATCACAATCAATCAACTGCAATGACAGGCCTGATGCAAGTCACAATTTTTGCATTCAGACAGGTAGAGTTAGCACAAGCCATGGTCGGTACACACCAAGTCAGATGATCCTAGAAGTCTTTCTTTTAAATAAAAATAAGGAGAAATTGGAAAGACATACACAACAACAATTTAAAAGCTGCTACAACCAGTACGATTATGGAAAATTTTTATTTCTTCTACTTTCTTGACTATCCTGTTAAACTGTATTAGTTGTATACTTTCGAGACGAGGAAAGTACTTTAAAGCCACAATGAATGCAAACATGCGTGGCACACCAAGGTGCCTGCAGCTGTGCACACCTTCTCCCGGGTCAGAGACTGCAGGCTTTGTACTGGGGTAGGCCAAGGAGCTCTGTGCACAGTAGGCTTTTAACAAATACTCAAGAAATCATAGTTCTCAGGCATTTAAGGAACAGAGATGGAATAAAATCAAGATTCGAAATTATTTCTCTAAGCTTTTTTTGGGCCACAGTCTACAAAGAGAGATTTATTGGGGAAGTAGGCTGTCAGAACTTTAATGGTTCTGAAATCACTGGAAATGATGTAACTGGAACACTTTTCTTTTACAAGATTAAGTGTATGTTTTCTAAAGACAGTCATTTGCCTTCTAAACTAGAAACAGGGATTTGTAAAATAATGTGCAGTGATCATGTGGAAAACTAACCAACAGCACTCCTGAAACGCTGCCTTCATGTTCCCCTTGGACTGCTCACCTCACCCCAAAACTATTTCTATTTCCCTCCCCTTTCAGACTACAACTAGTCTCCAAAGGTAGTTTTCTCGACTAACAGAGCAAACAGATCATAGGAACGGACATCAGACTTCCTTTTGAGATTTCTGGAAATTCTCTCTTCTGGAGGAAGAAATTGTCAGCATTTCGATTGGAACATTCCTGAAAGAATAACCAGGCAACCGAAACACTCAGTGACTTCACTGTGGTGGGTTTGTCACTTCAAACTTCACAGAACAGTAAAACACATAATGCCACTTTATGGAAGAGGAAGAAGAAGAGGAAGAAGAGGAAGAAGAAGGGGGAGGAAGGAGGAGGAGGAAGGAGGAGGAGAAGGAGGAGGAGGAGGAG
>NW_016803937.1:1286000-1368597 GCF_001698545.2 Rhinopithecus bieti
GAGGATGAGGAGGAGGAAGAAGAAGCAGAGGAAGAAGAAAGAAGAAGAAGAAATCTCTTTAAAACAGTAAGTGTGGACAAAGTGTTTTCACAGATGAAGAGATGAAGTTCCTGATATTTAGGGTTTCATTTCTCAAGGGTCTCCTTTAAACAAGTTTATGATTTCAAAGTAGACATGTGCCTTTAACATCATTTTTAAAAATTACCAGCCTTAGCAAAGGTGTAGAAAAAAACGTGTTCTCAAGCACTGTCAGTGGAAGAATTAGTAAAACATTTCTAGAGAACCTCTCAGTGTCTTAACAAAATTTTAAACACACGTAGCAATTTTACTTCTGGGAACTTCTCTATTTGCCAAGATACATATGCAAGGATCTTCCCTATAGGGTTGTGTATAAAGGAAAAATCAGACAGACTATGCCAGGAGCCCCGTGGAAGGGAAAAGTCAACTGTGGAGGGGGCACCTGTGAATGAATTCTGTGGAGTTGCTAACAGAGCAGACTTACACACACAACATGGTAAGGGTCCACGACGCCGCACACAGGGGATTACACACACAACATGGTAAGGGTCCACGACGCCGCACACAGGGATGGTGCAGGGGAGAGGGTGTAGAACACACACACACACCCAAGGAGCAGGAGCAGAGACAGCCCTCGAGACCAAGTGTCACAGGGGCCCCCTCCAGAAGGGACGTGGGGCTGAGGCTGCAGGGGCCAGGGAAGGGGGGGCCGACAGTGTTCACATCTCTAGGATTCAAACTTTTCATATACAGCATGCATTACTTTGACTTCTGCTTAAAGAAAAGAAAATAACTGGAGCAGCTTTTGGTTTTTCAAGAATAATGAGAATAATATTTCACCTACTGTCCCACAGCTCTGTACCTGGGTGGTCAGGGCTCAGGTCTTCCACTGCAATCTGAACCACATCCGCCAGGTCGTGTTCAGACATCATCCAGAGCACAGGAGAGTGGCTGGTCAACACGCAAGAGTTCAACTCCAAGAGGGGCTGGCTTTTGGTCACCTACGAAACAGAAGCAAAGGAGGAGGAGAGGACATTAACCATCACCACATGTGAAATGATGAAAACCACGAGCCGTGCACATGTATGCAAAAGGCCGTGAATGTCTGTGGATTTTTACATGCAGGGTTCTTCTTGCCTCAAACCACCAAAAGGTTAGTTTCTTTGAAAATTAACAAATAGTTGAAAACGCCACCTGCTGCCTCATTCCTTAACCACTGGACAAGTCACCAGGGCCTCTCCATTTCCAGTGCGTTCCTCATGCCCTTCCAAAGCCACCTTCCCAACACTGGCTGGGAAACATCCTCTCCCTCAGCCCAAGTCTCCAGTGGGGCCTGACTGCCTACAGCAAACGTCCTGTCACTTCCTGCTCCCGTGGGGCCTCAGCCCTGCTACACTCACCACACCCCAGAAAGCAGCATCCCACCCACACCACACCACTGGTCTCCATGGTGATATACCATCTCTCCTCCCAAATCTCTCCCAACTGACCCCACTGGTCTCCATGGTGATACGTCATCTCTCTCCTCCCAAATCTCTCCCAACTGCACGCTTCCATCTAGACTATAACCCATACTCCGTTTCTGCTACCCCACAGGCCGGCGGAGTGGCAGCACCTCTGTTCTGCTTTCTTTCTGCTCTCAGGTTCTGTCCTGAACCCAAGCAGCATCGTGCCACCATGTCCAAGGGGGAACCATCTGTCCTGTCCACAACTGTGCTGTCCAGGGTGGGGCTATCCCCGAGCCTGGCACAGTGTCTGAAACACAGTCAGGGGCTTTCCCCCAGCTCCTGTGACTCTGATTAGGCCTCAAGAGAACTTATTTTCCAAAGTAAAAATGAGGCTGCATCATTCAAACTATGGTCTATGGACACACAGATTCAAATATAGGACTCCAAATATATGATGTCGTTGAAATGAGGAATGAATGTGACCATATTTTTTTTATCACATTATACTTTATATTTTAATTATTGACACATAAATGGTATAAAGTAAACTGTCTTCCCTGAACTACACTATACACTTCTTAAGCGCAGAAACCCTGTGCCCAGCTCTGTACAGCACAGCTCCTTTCATCAGGAAGAGTCCGTTCACTGTCCCTAACCAAACCCCATTGCAGAAGGAAAAGTGGGGTTTTTAGGTCACACGGTTTCGTTTCAACTCGAGTTCTCATTCACAACTATCTGTTTAATTGGATAGGTACCCAACACAGGAATGAAATCACCAACGCAGGCCTCACTCGTGTCCTTAAATCCAATAAAAAATGCAATTTCTCCTCTCCTTTGCACGGTTAAATTTTACAGCTTAAATGGCAACAGCTCTAGATTTCTTTTTTCTTTTCTTTTTTTTTTTTTTTTTTTTTTGAGACGGAGTCCTCGCTGCTGTCACCCAGGCTGGAGTGCAGTGCCAGATCTCAGCCTCACTGCAAGCTCCGCCTCCCGGGTCCCGCCATTCTCCTGCCTCAGCCTCCGAGTACTGGGACTACAGGCGCAGCCACCTCGCCGGCTTAGTTTTGTATTTTTTAGTAGAGACGGGTTTCACCCGTGTTAGCCAGGATGGAGTCGATCTCCACTGACTCTTTTTGCCTGGGCTCTGCTCGAAACTCCTGGGCTCAAGCGATCCTCCCACCTCGGCCTCGTATCCGCCCGTCTCGCCTCCCAAAGTGCTTGGGATTACAGGCGTTGAGCCACCGCGCCCGCCCTCTTTTTTTTTTTTTTTTTTTTGAGATGGAGTTTTGTTTTTGTTGTCCAGGCTGGAGTGCAATGGCACGATCTCGGCTTACCACAACCTCCGCCTCCTGGATTCAAGTGATTTGCCTGCCTCAGCTTCCTGAGTAGCTGTGATTACAGGCATGCACCACCACACCCAGCTAATTTTGTATTTTTAGCAGAGTCAGGGTTTCTCCATGTTGGTCAGGCTAGTCTTGAACTCCCGAGCTCAGGTGATCCACCTGCCTCGGCCTCCCAAGGTGCTGGGATTACAGGTGTGAGTCACTGTACCTGACCTCAGTTCTAGAATTTCTTGGGGATAACAATTCGTGGAAGAAGGAGCCAAGTGCTGTCTTAAATCTTCCTTTATTAGTAAAGGCAATATTTTTCACAAATGTGTGATCAAATACAAGATCTATAAAATAACAAAGGTATTGTTATTCCCACCTTATAACTTTACACAAGATTAGATGAACTGAGGAAACATAAATTAATTGTCCTTAACAAAAAAAAAAGAGCTGATGACAAATAACTGGAGGGGGAGACACAAAGCCTCAGAGGGACCAGCGCTGAACCTCTAAAAAGTCCAGCTGAGAAAGACGGAATGAGACAGATGTTTAATCTCCCTAAATCCTCCCATACAGACACACAGAGCTCCAACGATAGCAAAACCAAAATCCAGGTCAATACTGCCAACAGAACGAGGTTACAGGATATTCCTCAAGAACCCCAAACACAAGCAGATGGGGACATTGGAAGCCACAAGGTCAGCATGGCACACGGGCGTAGGACGGAGGAAGCAGAGGGAAGCAGGAGCCGGGCTGAGAGCAGCAGCTGTTGGATCCACCAGGAGACCCACACAGGGGCCTGCGGGGCTGACCCAGAGGCCCAAGTGTTCTGGACCCCAAGCCCTCTCAAAACTCATTATCCAAAGCTCCCTTTTAGGCCAAACACATTGAAAAGAAACGGCCTGGAATTGAATACAAAATGTGCAGGGCATGGAAACTAGAGACCAAGGAACATGAAAGCTAATGAAAGGTGGGAGGGGAGAATGGAGCCTAGAGAGCTGAGAAAATAAGTTGCTGCATTTTTAAAACTTTCAAAAAACAACACAGGAAAGAACCCCAAAACACTGAAATTACAGAAACGATTCTAAACCAAGCCTCCGTTCTGAGCATTCAGAAAAGAAAAGTCATATAAAATGAGCAACAGAAAGTACTGAGGCCAAATATCATGCAAAAATAACATATTTCTTAAAAGAATAAGAAGCAAAATAACATCACTGCAGACAATGAAAACATTCTAGAAACATATGTCCCCAAAAGATGAAAACTAAAAAAAAAAAAAAAAAAATCCTGATAATTCAAAACAAACTGAAATACATTAAACACATAACATACCATTAACCAGAAACCAGCATTAGAAAAACTCAGAAACAAGGTGCTAGAACTCAGAATATATTAGAAAGAAAAGAAAAAATAACTTCAGAAATGAAGCCTAAACTAGAAGAACCTTAGAACAAATAAACACAATGGTGCCTTAAGAAAAACAAAATGACAAAATTTTCAAGAATAAAAAAGAAGTGAAAGAGATGAAAAAAGCTCAAGAAAAAGTAGCATATAAGACAGGAAAAGAAGACCCAACACATGTATAATAGGAGATGCTAACGATGAAAACTGGCCAGGCACAGTGCCTCACGCCTGTAATCCCAATACTTTGGGAGGCTGAGGCAGGAGGATTATTTGAGGTCAGTAATTCAAGATCAGCCTGGACATGTACTGAGGCCCTGACTCTACAACATATTTTTTAAATTAACTAGGTACAATGGCACGTGCCTGTGGTCCCAGCTACTCAGGAGGCTAAGGCGGGAAAGTCACTTGAGTCTGGGAGGGCAAGGCTGACTCCACCCTGGACAACAGACCAAGACCCTGTCTCGAAAACAGGCGAAAACTAAGCAGTGAAATGGAATACTAAAAACTGTAATTCCAGAAAACTCTCCAGGAAACAGGAGGGAAGGCACTTGAAACTACGCATTAAAAGGATACACCGGCCGGGCGCGGTGGCTCAAGCCTGTAATTCCAGCACTTTGGGAGGCCGAGACGGGCGGATCACGAGGTCAGGAGATCGAGACCATCCTGGCTAACACGGTGAAACCCCGTCTCTACTAAAAAATACGAAAAACTAGCCAGGCGAGGTGGCGGGTGCCTGTAGTCCCAGCTACTCAGGAGGCTGAGCCAGAAGAACGGCGTAAACCCCGGAGGCGGACTTGCAGTGAGCAGAGATCGCGCCACTGCACTCCAGCCTGGGTGACAGAGCGAGACTCAGTCTCAAAAAAAAAAAAAAAAAAAAAGGATACACCACAACCTAGGGGAAAAAACAAAAACAGAATCACCAACACCAAGATCCAGCCCAACAAAACATTATTTAAAGAAAAATTCCTTTAGCCATCCAAGCAAAAGATTAGGTGACTTATAATGGAAAGAAAATTAGATTATCAAACTCCAACAGAAAAAAGAATTAACATATTTAAGACACACAAGGAAAGAAATGTGAGCCAAAAATTTTATATCCAGACAAAACTACTTTCAAGTATAAAGGCAGCATCCAGTCCTCAGAGGACAATATTCCCAAAATCCCCTCGTGAAGGCACTAGCAACAAACAAGCTTCGGAAAACCAAACCACTGGAGAGGCATCAGGAAGAGCGGCTAGCGGAGCGCCCTATCTCCAGACAGAACTGAGACAGAGGAGATGAAGGAGCGGTATGCAAGGCTATGTGCTAAACGCAGACACAAGGTAACTGCTTGAAACTGGGAGGAACTGGGAGTACATATAAAAAACAAATGTAACAACTTTCAAAACTAACAAAACCAATGTTACAATGTTCATTCAGTGGCCATACCAAGTGGTAGAGTTCTTTCTTTTTTTTTTTTTTTTTTTAGATAAGAGTCTCACTCTGTTGCCCAGGCTGGAGTGCAGTGGCAGGATCTCAGCTCAAGGAAACCTCTCCCGGGTTCAAGCGATTCTCCAGCCTCAGCCTCCCGAATAGCTGTGATTAAAGGTGCCCAACAGCACACCTGGCTACTTTTTGTATCTTAGTAGAGATGGGGTTTCACTATGTGGCCAGGGTGGTCTCAAACTCCCAACCTCAGGTGATCCGCCCACCTCAGCCTCCCAAAGTGCTGGGATGGGGATGACAGGCGTGAGTCACTGTGCCCGGCCGGTAGAGTTCTTTCTGAGAACACCTTGCCTTGTGTGCAATTCTGTCATCCCTGATGCCCTTGTGAACAAGGAAAAGCAGACTATCAATAACGGTAACAACTTCACTGGATTGAAAGGGAAATATTTTTAAAATCATGAGCTCACAATATTATTAAGCCTTTAATTTTTTAATGGTAATAAAATCAAGCATTTATTCTGCCTTTCTATACAAATCATATCACTGAAAAACCAAATCATAAGCAACAGAATGTTTCTCTGTATAAAAGTATTCCAACAAAAGAACAGTCATCATTTTGCAATCCCTGATGAATCAAGAATCTAGGTAACAGAGGCAGCTGTTACCATCAGAAAAAGAAAAACACACACTACCCTGCCTCATTAATGAAGAATTCAACACCATCTATGTGGGAGGTTCCCCTACCAAACTAACAAACAAAAATGCTCAATCTAATTAAGCTTCTAGAATCCTAATACTTCCTAAGTGACAGGAAATACAGAGGCCAGAAGAACATGCTAAACTACACCACAGAAATGCAAATATGACAATCAAAATCAAAACTAGGAAACTCGGCCAGGCATGGTGGCTCACATCTGTCATCCCAGCACTTTGGGAGGTCAAGGCGGGTGGATCACCTGAGGTCAGGAGTTCAAGATCAGCCTGGCCAACATGGCGAAACCCTGTCTCTACTAAAAATACAAAAATTAGCAGGGCATGGTGGTACACGCCTGTAATCCCAGCTACTAGGGAGGCTGAGAAAGGAGAATTGCTTAAATCTAGGAGGCGGAGGTTGCAGTGAGCTGAGATCGCACCACTGCACTCCAGCCTGGGCAACACAGCGAGACTCCGTAAAAAAAAAAAAAAAAAAAAAAAAAAAAAAAAAAAAAAAAAAATCAACCTAATCAAAAATAAGCATAACGAAATGAAAATGAAATTCCAGAAAAAGAAGTTATGTAAAGATAGTCAGGCCGGGCATGGTGGCTCACGCCTGTAATCCAGCACTGTGGGAGGCCAAGGTAGGCGGATCACGAGGTCAGGAGTTCGAGACCAGCCTGGCCAACATGGTGAAACCCCATCTCTACTAAAGATACAAAAAATTAGACGGGAGTGGCAGCGCGCACTTGTAGTCCTAGCTACTCGGGAGGCTGAGGCAGGAGAATCACTTGAACCGTGGAGGCAGAGGTTGCAGTGAGCTGAGATCACACCACTGCACTCCAGACTGGGTAACAGGATGAGACTCCGTCTCAAAAAAGAAAAGAAAAAAAAAAAGAAAGTCAATCTGTTGTGTAATTTTTTTTAAAAAATTTAAATAAGACACCATTTTTCACCAATCAGACTGGCAAAAACCACAAAGTATGATACACTTAGCCAGAAGATATCAGAAAACATGGCTGTTGCACTTCTGCTGGGGGTGTAAATGGGTACAACCTCTTTGAAGGGCAATAGCTATCAAAATGCTAAATGGCCACAGCCCTTAACCTGGTCATGCCCCACACAGCATTCAGCCAGCACATACATTCACATATGTGTGCAAAGACCTACATACAAAAAAAAAAAAAAAAAACCATAACAAAACAACTTAAGGCATTGTTTTTAGCAGCAAAAGAATGGATGTCAGCATTGCACAGCTAAGGATGAATATACCACGCACATCTTCAGGTGTCAACAAGAGCCCCTGAGAAGTGGCTCCCAAGGTGCAGGATCCTGTGAATATCAACAGGGCAGGGCAGTGTGGACGAGGGCAGTGCAGATGACATGCTTTATTTTTAAGAAGTATGTTAGATATGCACAGAGTATTTCTGGGTTAAGATATACAAGACCAACAACAGCCTGGGACATGGGTGAAAGGAAATTATTTTTCACTTTTCATCCTTTAATAATGTTTCCATTTTATCATGTGCATTTATTACCTTTTCAAAAGAAAAGAAGTATACTTCTAAAAAAGGATCGGACAGGAAAATATACAGATCTAAGCTGTGGGGGTAGGGTCCATTCCAACTCCACCTACGCACGCTCACGTTCTTCAAACACTGGTGCTAAGATCAACACTGGGGTCGTGCTCAGCCTTCGGAGCTGCTCCAGGGAAGCAGAAGCCGCACGGCCTGACTGAGGTGCCCTGGCAGGCGCAACTAGCGTGAAACTTATGTGGTGACGCTACACCTGTGTCCTCTGAAGAGGACCTTTCAGCTCAGAGTCGCTGGTAGTCAGCTTGAAGATCAAAGCTACATGTCACCAACACAGCTGCCTTTTTTCCAAATTAAGAACCAGAAGCAAAGATTATTAAAGGGATAAAACTAAACCTTTTTTTTTTTTTTTTTTTTTGAGACAGAATTTCACTCTTGTTGCCCAGGCTGGAGTGCAATGGCAAGATCTCGGCTCACCGCAACCTCCGCCTCCTGGGTTTAAGAAATTCTCCTGCCTCAGTCTCCCGAGTAGCTGGGATTACAGGCACGCGTCACCACGCCTGGCTAATTTTGTATTTTTAGTAGAGACGGGGTTTCACCACGTTGATCAGGCTGGTCTCGAACTCCCAGCCTCAGGTGAGTCGCCCACCTCGGCCTCCCAAAGTGCTGGGATTATAGGAATGAGCCGCCGTACCCAGCCAACTAAACTTCTTAATGAAACCAGTAGTCCTCAGTCAAAAACCACCCAACCAACCTTGGCATTGGTGCATTTAAAACATTTTGGGGTCACAGATTGCTTTCAGAACCTTAAAAAAAAAAAGAAAAAAAAAACACTACAGAACCTTTTCGGGCCAGGTGTGCTGACTCACGCCTGTAATCCCAGCACTTTGGGAGGCCAAGGTGGGCAGATCACCTGAGGTCGTAGTTCAAGACCAGCCTGACCAACATGGTGAACCTATCTCTACTAAAAATACAAAAAAAAAAAAAAAAAAAAAAAAGCCAGGCGCGGAGGCTCACACCTGCTAATCCCAGCACTTTGGGGGACTCAGGCAAGGCACAGATCATGAGGTCAAGAGTTCAAGACCAGCCTGACCAACATGGTGAAACCCCATCTCTACTAAAAACACAAAAATTAGCTGGGCGTGATGGCGCACTCCTGTAATCCCAGCTACTCGGGAGGCCAAGGCAGGAGAATCACTTGAACCCAGGAGGCAGACGGTGCAGTGAGCCGAGATCGTGCCCCTGCACTCCAGCCTCGTTGACAGAGCGAGATCTGTCTCAAAAAAACCAAAACAAAAACCAAAAAACAATAAAATTAAAATAAAATAAAATAAAATGTACAATTATATTATTATTGCCAGCCGAGTGCAGTGGCTCACATCTGTAATCCCAGCACTTTAGGAGGAGGAGGTGGGCGGATCACCTGAGGTCGGAGTTGGAGAGCAGCCTGGCTAACAGTGAAACCCCATCTCTACTTAAAATACAAAAAAAAAAAGAACCTTTTCCAGGAAAAAGTACAGACAAAACTTTGCAGTTTCAGAGGCTCCCCTAATCCCAGAGACTCCTGGCTGCTGGTGCCAGTAACTGCTCTCCCCAGAGCTCATGGAAGAGCACTTGACATCTAGGTGTGCGGGGCATCAGACATGGACTTCCCTTGCCAGCCTGTCCCACAGCAGGCTGCGACACAAGCCTGGAAGTGGCATACGGAAGCCCCCGGGGAAACCTCCTTCAGGGGCCCTGGCCTCTGGCCTTGTCCCTTCTTCCTTGCTCCTCCTCCCACTGGTGCCAGGCATGGAAAGAGACAGCAGGAGCTGGCACCGAGGAGCAAAGCCCTGGAAGGAAGGAGCCCAGGCCTCTCCCATCCAGGGAGCTGCCACACAGGCCCAGGCTGTCTGCCTTGGACTTCCTCAAAGCACGGGAAACCAACCAACCACCTGGTTCAAAACAGGGTATTCTGGAGCCCACCACACGCAGCCAGACTAAAGCCAAGGATATGCCCTGAGGCACTTCCACAAACATTTGGCCCTGGGTCCCCAGAGTCCAGGTTAAATTCCTGCCTCCCTTAAGGGGCTGGTGGAAATAGCTTTAAATGTCCAATTCAAGCTTTTTTCTAGTTTCTAAAAGCTCTGCAAGTAGCTTCAGAAACTACTCTGCATTCACCATAAAATCCTGAATCCTAACCTCTTCCAAATGAGGACACCACACACTATTCAAGTTGTTTACTCAGAACGCCTCTGTTGCCAGGATCGAGTCATTTAAAATTCTGCTAACAGTAAAGATTTCAATAGAAAAAACTAGGGCAACAAGCCCAAGAAAACTGGAACACAGCAATGCCTGTGGTTGCTATTTTGGCAAATTAAATTTGCCATTTCTCAGAAGTCCTGGGGATAGTCCAGTCTTAATACAATAAAACAGCTGGACTGAGACTAATGCTCAAGCAAGCCTCTTACTGTGACGACTATTCAGAACCCTACCAAGTCCACCAAAAGGTGCAGGACTCAGGGCACATATGGAAAAGCAGGGCCTACAGCCCAGAGTAACACCCTGAACGTCCAGTAGAACGGGAGTGGTGAAGAACCCATGCCCACCCAGACTGCCAGACTCCACAGAGTCATTCATATGGATGAGACCGATGTCATCACGGGAAGCAAAAGGAAAGGTCTCCAGAATATGACAGCGACAGGAAGGCATACAAGTGGAAAGTTGCACAGCAGTGCAGACGATATGATCCCAACTCTGCTTCCAAAACATGGTGTCCACGTGTGGTCATCTGTCCATGTGTGCAAACACGTACAAGACAGTCGGGGATGACGAACAGCAAACCTCAGGCTACCCACAGCAGGGAAGCTCCAACCGCGCGAGCCCCACTCTCCTGTCCACTCCGCCCTCCTGGACTGCTGAGCTTTCCATAGGCCTTATTTATTTATTACCTGTGAAACTGTTTCTAAAACAAAGTGATGTGTCTACAGACAAGGTCAACGACATCAAATCCTGATAAACTTTACAGAACCACCTTTAACCTGGCCTTAAATCCACCTCTCAGCCACCAAGGCATGGGGACCCACACATCCGGGCAGGGATAGGGAGAGAATCCACAGCCAATCAACCTCAGGTGTGCCTGATGCCACGAGCCCCGCCCAGCCTGCCCAGCCCTGCCCAGCCCTGCAAACTCTCCCTGCTCCTGGACCCTCTGCGCCTCAGGCTCAGTGGGTGATCCTGCTCTTCTCCCTCTCAGTTCCCAAGAACGCTCCTCCGGCATGTGCCCCGCACCCAGTCAGCACCCCTCCCCCTGGTCCCTCAGCATCACCCTCACACACCCTTCCCCCACGTTGCCTGCCGCCCTCCTTCCTGCCCCTCCAGCCGCGGCCCCATTTCGCTGTTCCTTTTCAGATAAAATTCCTCAGACACCCCCCACCTGTACTTGCGGTCTCCATTTTCGGTGCTCACATCCCCTCAAGATCCCCCGCTTCGGGCTGTCACTCAGTTACTCCCCAAACACTGCTCCAGCCCAAATGCTGCCCGTACTCTCCCCACCCCAAGGCCTGAGGGTCTCATTCCAGCTCCTCCCCATGCTGTCCTCCCTGCCTGGCCCCCACTCCTCTACTCTCTCTGCTGGTCCCACATCCACTTCCTAACTTGAGGATACCCAGGGCATGGCCCTGGGACCTCTGCTCAGTCAGCACTGACCCAGCGGCTCATCAACCTGTGGCTTCAGATACATCTCCACGCCAATGGCGCATACGGCTCAGACCTCGCACGTGAACTCCAAGCCACACAGCATACCACTTACTAGGCGCCTCCCCTAGGGGGTCGTCTCCATTCTAACATGTCCAAACTGAACTCCTGGCACCCACCCCAAACCAACCTGCTTCTCCCACACTTTCCACCTCAATTTAAAGCAACACCCACTTCCCAGATGTTCAGGCCAAAACTTCAGTCCTCCTGGGTTCTCCTCTCCCTCACCCTGATCCGGCCTCGTCTTCCCAGCCCAGCACTCCTAACCTAGACCCAGGCCAGCCCCTGGCTCACACGCGGCCATCTCACTGTCACCTGCACCTTTGCTGTGATCACAATAAAGAGTGCTCAAGGCGTCATATAAAAATAAAAACACACGCCAGGCTACGTCCCTTATCTGCTCCAAGCCCTCTGAGGGTTTCCCATCTCATGGGCCCTCTGCAGTGCCTCGGGCTCTCCTCCCCACCACGTTCGGCGCCTGCATTTGGGCCTCCGAACCGTGCTTCTCAGGGACACACCCAGCTCAGGGCCCTACCACGGGGCTGGCTGCCCCTGCACGCCTCCTGGATGCCTCGGCAACACTGATGTGCACAAACAGCCTTTCCGGCTCTACTGTCTGACTTACTACACATCTGAAAGGTTTCTCTTGCTTAGTGTCTCCTGCTAGAAGGTGAGCTTCACGAGGACAGGAATCGGCATGGCTGTGTTCACGGCCGGGCACCGGGCCCGGCCTGCACCACACCCAGTGAATATGTCTGTGATGAGTCCAGTGAGAACGCACCACTGACGTCATTCCCCAATGCACAATGATGAATGTCAGAAATTCTATTTAAAAACCAAGGATTAAGGTTTTCAAAGTGTGTTGTGCCCATGTCCTGATTTCAGTAAGGACTGTGCTGTAATTAAGTGACAAATCTAACTGCTCAGTTCATGAACGTGGAATCAGTGTGACCGACACACCTGACAGTGCCCATCCACTGTCAGCGAAGGCTAACGGCAGCTGGTCACTTGGTGAAACACACAGCTGCAAAGGTATTGAATTTCGCTATTACTATTTCAAAAATATTGGACACCCATAAAACAAAGCCACAAAGCCATTAGAAGAGGAATAAAAGGAAACCCACTGTAACTGGGCATAAAACTTGGCTTTAACAGTAAAAGTTAAAAACAAACTGCTATAGATTATCAGTATCACATGAAAAACAGCGGCAAGGAAAGTCAAGCAAGGCTCCCTGTGTTCAACACCGGGGCCTCCTTCAACACCAGGATCTCCTCCGCCGCTGTCTAAGCCACATCACAGGCATCATTAGGGGCTCTTATAATGTAACGGGTTTGTTCCCATCAGTACTTTTAGAGCAGACATTCTTCATAGAGCTGTTTCTTCTATCAACCCTTCAGAAAAGCCCTAAGGCTGCATCTGACTTGGACGCAGTTATTTCCACAGGAAGTGGAACAATATAGCCCAGATGTGTCACCTCCCAGAGTGGGGCTCTGACGTGGTGTGAATCACAGTACCTACCGTCACCAGATCCAAGCAGAGCAGCCAGTCTAAAAAGATGCATTCCACAGCCATTGATACTCCTTACATGTCTTAAAGGGACCTACCTCACTTTATGGATGACAAAAATATGAACTGAGTATATTCCCTGCTGGCAAAAAGTTAGCACAGGGCCCGCACTGCACTCAGGAACTGAGTGGGGAACGCCCAGGAACATGCACGAGTGAGGCGCCATCCTAAGCAGTCACAGTGCCTGCGACCGGGGAGGGAAGATGCCTGAGACAGTAAAGTGACAAGGAGGGACCACAGTAAAGTGACAAGGAGGGACCACAGCCACCAAGCTCCCAGCGCGTCCCCAGCTCGTCCTACCGCCCTTCTCCTCGGATGGCTCCCGTGTGGAGACTCCCAGGCCACCTGAGTTGGAATGGCAAGTCCAAAGAGCCATAAAAATCAGGACAGGAACTCCCATTTAAAGACGAGACTGAGCAGTACCTGGTAAAAAGCTAAATCTCCAGAAACGAGGAAACTGCCAAGACATTAATCATTCCATTTAGTCAAATCCTCTTGGGATGTAAGTCTAGAAACAAAGAAATAATGAGAAAGGCAGGATGAACTGACACGAAGAAGTCAATTTTTATTAAACCGAGATACGTGAAAAAGTCTCAGCTTACTTCTTTTGCCCTAAATCAGTCTGAAGTGGAACGTACAAGAATGAGATGGGAAATAACAGGAAAGAAGACTGGAAATGGCCGATTAGATACTAGGTAAGCAGGCAATCAGAAAGAAGCAAGAACATTTCTCCCGACGGCTTCCACTTATTCTTGGCATCATTCGGGCAGCGTGGCTGTTTCTTTAAGACGGCCCTCCGAACGTGTGCTTGCGGGGGAAAGGGGAGAAAAATTCAAATGTGTAAGTGAGTGGTCAAATTCCAAACCTGAACATATTAGCATGCATACCTTCACCTGAGCATGCATAATTTCTAGGGATACATCTTAAGAAACGTGTAGGCTCTAAGGCAGTAGTTCTGACTTTCCGGCCTCAGGGTCCTCTTCACCATCCTAAAGCTACTGAGGGTCCCGAAGAGCTTGTACTTGTATAAATTATACCTATCAATATTTGCCATATTTGAAATTAGAACAAAAAATGTTTGAATATTTGTTAATTCATTTAAAAATCATACAAATCAACACATTACATATCAACACTGCCTTAGTCCATTTTCTGTTGCTATAACTGAATATCTGAGACTGGTAATTTATTACATCAAGGAAAGAAATTTATTTTTTTTTTTTTGTGAGATCAAGTCTCGCTCTGCAGCCCAGACTGGAGTGCAATGGCATGATCTCAGCTCACTGCAACCTCCACCTCCCGGGTTCAAGTGATTCTCCTGCCTCAGCCTCCAGAGTAGCTGGGATTACGGATGCATGTGACTGCACCAGGTTAATTTTTTTATTTTTAGTAGAGACAGGGTTTCACCATGTTGGTCAGGCTGGTCTTGAACTCCCGACCTCAGCTAATACGCCCGCCTCGTCCTCCCAAACTGCTGGGATTACAGGCATGAGCCACTGTGCCCGGCCTAAGAAATGTATTTCTTATAGTTCAGGAGGCTGGGAAGTCCAAGCTCCCAGGGCCCCATCTGGGGTGCCTTCCTGCTGGTGGAGATACAAGAGACACCCAAACTGGCTTTTATTACAGACCCCCCTCATGATCACTAACCCACCACAAGGAGAGCTCATTAGTCTATAATTGCACTAATGCATTCCTGAGGGCTGAGCCCCCGGGATCCAATCACCTCTTAACAGACCCACCTCTTAACACTGTGACACTGGGGACCAACTTTGAACACAAGTTTGAAAGGGGACAAACATTCATAAGACATACAAAACAAGTTTTATGAAAAATAACTATAGCTTCCAAAGAACAACAACAAAACCGTAGTGAGAAGAGGGACACTGTTTTACATGTTTACAAATCTCTAATGCCCGGCTTAACTGAAAACAACTAGAGTTTCCGATCTGCTTCCACTTGTGGTCTGCTGTGATACCTTGTTTTGGTCGACGCGTATGACAAAAATGCAGCCTCGCCGGGCAAAGTGGCTCATGCCTGTAATCCCAGCACTTTGAGAGGCCCGGGGGGCAGATTCTATGAGTCCAGGAGTTCAAGACCAATCTGGGCAACATGGCAAAACCCTGTCTCTACAAAAAGTACAAAATAAAACAAAATAAAATGCAGCCTCACAAGGAGATGCAGTTTGACAAGGGAAAAGTATTTTAACAGCCTCTTCAAATAATTGTGGAGATTCTTCTTTAACACCACACCAAAACGCAACAAGTGTGTTTTATTTTTCCTAAAGGCTGTTTGCAATGTGGAATCTGAACTGTATCCATGAGCTTCTGCACTTTATGGCTTTAAAATCCATTGGCTTGACTTGTAGTGGAAACGGTTCTTTTACCCAGGCATGATCCTGCATCAATCGTCTGGAAAATGCTGGTTCACCGAATTAGGCAGCTCTTGCGAATTCTGTTCAGTCTCTAATACCAAAGGCATAGAGTCCGTCAGCACTAGCACTGGCATCCTCTTTACTGGGAGCTCTCGGGCTCATGGTGGCAGAGACAAACTTTCCAAAATTCCAACTTTACTTGACAGCTCAAACTTTATCACTGGCAACAAACACTGTTAGTTGACTTCTTTGAGGTCACAGGCTAACTTCATTCATTTAGTAAGAGACGTCAATAATTCGTCAATTATTCTCTTACAGTGTTGCATGAAAAAAGCCGCTAGTTCCACTAGCAACTCAAATAATCCCTCAACAATCACCAACTTCAAAATACAACGAAAGTGCTTTCCGTGGACTTTCCGTTTTATCAGAGCAGAATCACTGGCTTCGTGACACAGCTCACCTGCTGAGTCAGCTGGGCATGCCCAACGCTGTGCCGGGAACTGCGGTCAGGCGTCTTGTCAACAACAGGAGAAACTGGGCTACTCCCTACGCTCTCTCTGCCACATATGTACACATCTCAAACTGTTCCAAAATAAAAGGTTTGCAAATAAGTATGTCTTTAGGATAAAAACAGCAAAACCCTCCCAATACACGATGTGAGCCACCTGCTACGACCAAATCCTTGCCTGCCAAACTCTTCAGGCATGTTCCAAACCCTCACCTAAGCCCAACCTCAAGTGCGGTCTCTTCCCACTCACTGCTGAATCCCAAGCAAGCCATCTAGATCCAGATCCACCGTCAGACGGAAATTCATCTCCCAGGTGTCAGACACGAGCCCTACAGGCAAGCTCCTGGCTGCGTGGGCAACTGCACTTGGCAAGTGTTTCACACCTCCCCTCCCTGCAGCCATCCTCATGGTCCCCGGGGCCTCTGCTCTGCTCCAGAAGCCCCCAGAAGGTGGGCAGCGGTTTTGGCTGACGTGCATGAGGGCCAGCCCGCAGTGAAGGTGCCCCTGGGGACCATCTCCCAGGTTGGGGGTAGGAAGTGCCAGGGGCACCTGTCACCCCCAGGTCTTCATCTCCTGCCTTGACCTCTCACCGGCACTTTCTTCAGTCCAGGGTTAAAACCCCGTCTAGGCCATGGTCACTCGGATCAGTCATCCCAGCACCTCCACAGCTGAACCCTCCTCACTTCCGCGATCTTTCTCCCCAAGAATACCACCAGAAGTCCCACCAGGGCACCTCCCTGCGGCCCCGCCCTCATCACCCTGCTCTCCTCTTGCCCTTCCGCATCCCAAGGCTTCTCCCTCCCTGACTCGCCCTCGGCCCACCCCCTCACCTGGGACCTGGCCTCTCACCAAGTACCCTGACGCTCATGGCTCTGAAGGGAGGCATCACCCCTCTGCCACACACACTCCGATCTGGCCGTCTCTTTGTCCCCCAGTGCTCTGTGCATCCCTCCCAAAATCACACAGACTGCAGCAGGAAGACCATAGCTGCCAAGCCCTCCTGCGGCTGAGGCCAGCGCTGTTCCCCCACAGGGCCTCCTCCCCAGACAGCCTGCTAGTACCAAGCCTGGTCAGCCACCTCCCTTGCAGGCAGCCTCACACCTCAGCTCCTCTGTGCAGGGCCCAGGCCTCTCCCCATTCAGCCACTGCCTCGCTACACAACCTCGTTTTATTCCTTCCCAGGGCAAACACGCTCTAGGTCAGGGGGTGGCACGCAAGGGTCCACAACCCAGCCCAGCTCTCCACCTGCTTCTATGCAGCCTGTGAGCCAGGAATGGGTTTTACATTTTAAAACAGAAAAATAACAAAAGAACAACATTTCATGATGAGAAAATTACATAAAACTCAAATGTCAGTGTCCACAAATAAGATGCCTGCTTTTCAGCACGACAGCAGAGCGAGCGGCTTCACAGCGGCATGAGACATCCCACGCCCCACACGGCCAGAAACACACTCTGACCCCTCGCAGAAAAGGATGCCATACCGTTCTGGGCCTTTGGGATCCATCCGTGAACTCCACAAAGATCCCCACCCTCGTGGGCATGCATGGTGTCACCACCCAGTCCCCGGGGTACGTGCGAACATCATGCTGAGGTTGCTCCTCTCACTCCCAAGGAGCCGCAAGGTTCTCCCTCCCCTGTGAGAATTCTCTCGGCAAAGGATGGATCCCGAAGCCCCCAAGCATTCTGGGCCTTCCCCTCTGCAAACACTGCTGGGCTGTGAGTTCCCCTCTGCAAACACTGCTGGGCTGTGAGTGTGTGCCGCTGAGCTCGCTGGTGGGTTTTCTACTGTGAGGTTCCTAGTCTGATCACCACAGATTAAAATGAACTTGGATGAGAGGCCACATGTTCAATTACAGCCAGCCCTAAGCCAGTGGCTTCAGGGGAATAGCTTTTGTTCGTTTTTTTCTTGAGACAGGGTCTCACTCTGCTACCCAGGCGGGAGTGCAGTGGCACAATCACGGCTCACTGCAGCCCTGCAGCCTCCAATTCCTGGGCTCAAGTGATCCTCCAGCTTCCGCCTTCCAAAGCACTGGGATTACAGGCATAAGCCACCATGCCTGGCCCAGTGAATGGTCTTTTAAAAAATACTTTATACACTACATCCAGAGTTACCCAAATTCAGTCAAATGCTGTGCGTAACTATCCGCTAGTAGACACACATCACAGAAGAGTGGTTTCCACGCTCTCGACTGGGGCTACGATAAGTTCATACACTCATCACTGCAAGTTTCCTGAGTCGATACCTACCCCTTAGCCACTCCGAGTCACGCTCCTTTTTATCCAAGACACGTTCCTTTTTACCCAGTATTCTTAATGCTGGCCATGGCCCACTCAATTGATTTGGGTTCATACCCAAAGTTTGAAAAATAATGCACTCAAAGACCAGTGCCTGTTTCTAGGGACTCAGAATTCAAGAACACG
Source organism: Rhinopithecus bieti (assembly GCF_001698545.2). Lineage (NCBI taxonomy): Eukaryota > Metazoa > Chordata > Mammalia > Primates > Cercopithecidae > Rhinopithecus > Rhinopithecus bieti. The sequence goes on from NW_016803937.1 coordinate 1,304,453, forward strand.
AGGGCATGTGGCACAAGTAACCAAGGACCACCACCTAACATGACCTACACCACAAAGAGGAGAACCAGAAATTATGAGACAACAGGGCAATTATTGCAAACTGTGTTTGCCCACTGACAGCCACAACAACTGTTAGCTGGGAAACAGGGCACCCAGTCTTCTGTGTCAGAGTCAGTCTGAAAACGCGTAGGGTGTGAACTTTTTGAATCTTAGGGAAGCGTTCCAGCACAAAATGCAGGCTGGCGGTGGCGACACTCTGCTCAGGGACCCAACCCCAGCTCTCACTGACACAAGAGCTGAGCTCACATGAGGATACGCGTTGGCAGTGGTTGTCCGCACCCTGGCCACCACCACCCACGGAGCTTGTAGCGTGCCATGATGACAGTAGGGACCATGGCCCAATTCCCCCCTGCCGCGTCTTTTGGTGAACGGTGAAGACGTTCTGTCACATTTACGGGAAGTGCATTCACACCAGCAAGGAAATGCCAAGCACACACCAAGTTCTCCCTCCCGGCTCCATGCAAACACGTTTCTACTTTCAGAAAGATTAAGTTTTGCTTCCAGATAGTTGATGACTTTTCATCTCGAGGGAAAAGGAAAATCACTACAGGCCACAACGGCCTTCTCTCAGACACAGAAGGCAACTGGTTATTAGCGAAAAGTTTGTTAGTGCAGGGCCCTGCTGCAGGCCTCCGTGGGCTTGGTTCAAAACCGCCCCAGGTCGCCTGACAGGACTCCACACCGGCCCACCCGGTCCACACAGGATCTGGTCTCAACGACGACAGAACGTGGACACAGACAAGCAGAGGGGAGGTGACCATGGCCAATATCCACCCCCGCTCCATTCTGCCCAGCTTTCCCAGGTATTTCACTGGAGCCTCCTCTCCATGTATCCTTCCACAGCTCCCACGCTGTAAGCTGGTAACCTGTGGGTTCCGACTGGAGCACTGCGGCATCTTCCATCACCACTGACCCCCTCCCCAGAGAGACACCTCACATGGGAGCAGCGAGTCCTGGAGCCTGCTCCACCATGGACGGTGACAATCCAAAACGTTTCATCAAATTGGACAGTTCTTGACTGAGTGTAGTCGCAAAAGAGGCAGAGCGGCTCTTTCACAACAGGCATCAAGTTCATGTGACCTCACAGTATCTCGGCACGCCATCTGCTGGCAGCTTAGGAGTTAACACTTCCTACACATTTTAACCAAAGACACTCACAGGCTCCTGTCACAGAGGCCCCGGGGTGCTCCTCTCTGAGACTTATGGCACCCGCGAGAGAGGGCGTCTGGAACGCGCTTCATCCCCTGCATGGGGGTCAGGATGGAGGATGGGGGAGAGTGTTTCTCTACTCCTTGAGGATGGAGGCATCCTGTCTCCCAAAGGGGCGTGCAGAGTCGAGTCTTGTACAGCAGACAAAGGGGAGTCCCAGGCGAGCCCACCAGGACGTGCAGACGCGGCAACCTGAGCTTGCCTACGATTACAACCAACGCAGGCAGCTCTGCGGCCGGGAAGGCTGTGTACCAATCGCTGGCCCCATTCTTCTCCTGCCAGGTCTGATGGGCCCCAGGTGCAGCTGACGAACAAAACAAGTGTAGCTTTTTCAGAGCAAACCGCAACAGTGCAATTCCACCCAATCATGTTTTCAACTTCCTGAAACTCCTTCCCACAGCCCCCGAAGTTCCGGATGGTTCAGAGCACTTCTGCTGACCAAGCCAAATGATGTCATCCTTTCACCCCCATCACCCGTGTGAAGAGAAAACATAGATGTTTATCTACCTCAGGCAGAGGGAGGGCTTTCTAAAGCTTTCATCTCAGACATTCTCATTGAGACCCTCGAATTTACTTTCCCCCAGAAGGCTTTCCTTCCAAATGAGGAAATGTTTAGTTTCTCTAGATTTCAGTGCTAAACTGGTGCTGTGAGTTACACGGACATTTTCAACTCAGCCTTGCGACGCCATGTCATGCAAATCACTTAATCATATAACCAGAGTTTTTGGGATTTGTACAGTATCAACGAAGACAACAAGGAACCCAAAGGCTAACAAGCGTGACAGGGGAGCTACAAGACCACTGAGGCCCACCGCCCAGCACCTGTGCCTGGAGCCCCCAACCCCTACTCCTTCACCTCCCTCAAGGCTGAGGGAGGCCCCTCCGTGTGGACCAGGGTGCACACATCACCTAGCCACCTGCCCACAAGACATTCGGAGCCTCCCTGTCTTCCGAGCCCCGGACACTTGAGAGGCACTGGCAAGGACTGTGGTGAGCACCCCTCGGTTTGAGTGCAGCATTTTCTCATGATGAGACTGCATTTCTGGCAACACTGCCAGAGAAGCGATGTGTCTCACTGGGTCCTTGGTGTCAACATCTTATGACTGATGGTGTTACCCTGATCACTTGCTTCATGCAATATCTGCTGGGTTTTTCCACCGAGAGGCTACAATTTTATTTCTCCCTTTGTGATGTACATCCTGGGGGAGATACTTTGTGACTATGTAAATATCACAGACAGAAGGACATTGTGTGGGGTCCCGGAGGGGATCCCAAAACAGCAAGAGGACACTGGTGCAAAACCGAAGTTCGAATAAGGTCTGTCATTTAGGCAATAAAGCTGTGAACTTTCTGGTATTTATATGGACGCCTGGTTACATAAGATGTCAACATTAGGGGAAGCAGATGAAGAGAACAGGGAAGCTCAGTGAAATATTTTTTCCATCTTTTCTGTAAAGTCAAAAACTACCTGAAAATTAAAAGCTAACCAAGCTGCAGTCTGATTCTGCATGAGAACCTGGGTGGGGTCTGAAAAGTCTGTGTTTCTCACCAATACCCAAGTGACACTGATGGATGCTGCCGGCCCCTGGACCGCTCTGCTAGCAAGGCTCTGGCAGACAGAAGACAGAGCCCACCTCACCACTCACAACTTCCCAGTGACAGTCAGCTACCAGGCAGCAAGATCATGCTCCCAGTACGCTCGCCACTGCTTCACTGCAGGCCTGGAAACCAGCAGGGCAGACAGCCCGCTTGGCACACTGACCCAGCGAGGAGCCAAAGTCAGGATCTCTGCTACCATACGGGTCTGCCAGGCCTTGCCCAGGTACGCTGGCAGCCCTCCAAGGCCACAGGGCCACAGCCACCAGCCCACGCCACAATTCGCAGGCAGCTGTGGAACAGTGGCTTGGCACCTCATCCCATCGACTGTGAGCAACTACCAAGGCCACGAGGCAGCGGGAAGGTGGGGTGAATAGAACGGGCTTTCAAACTGCTGCTCAAGGGGAGTGACTGGCCACACGGGTGACCTCCTCCCACCGCATTAACATCATCTTTAATCGAGTGTTATAAACCCACAAGAAAGAACACACTCCTGACAGATGCAGAGAACCCAATTAGGGCAAAGGGAAAGCACTGGGGGCACAGGCGTGGGGCTCCAGGCCTCACAGAGCCCTGCGGACAGGCCAAACCTGCACCTGCCAAGTCGGTCCCACACAGGAGAGAGAACTCCCCCACAGCCAGCAAAGGGGCTTCCCAAAGAAGCGGAGCAGCCCAGAGAAAGTATCTGCAAGTTGGCACTCCAGGTCCCACAGTGACAGGTTCCCAATCACGCAAGGGAAAACTGGACTCTTTCAAAAGCACCCCACAGACCCGGGGCTCTCCGCCAGCTTCCTCCTGCCTCAGACAACAGTAAATATCAGTATTTGAGGAGGACCTGCCATACAGAGCAAGAAGCCAACAGTCTTTTTTAAGTGACATTAGTGGAAACAAGAAATCAGAACAAAGAGGACTGGAAAGAATCCTTATTAGTTTCCTTAGAGTCATGGAGATGAGGCGTTTGTAAAACAATAAGCTACTATGAAAAAGGAACAACAAATACATGCTTGGAAATTAAAAATTTGATTGTGAAGACATATTAAAGCCCTCTCCCAGAAGTGAGAGTGAACAAGGCACAGAAGGAAGGATAAAGACGCAACTCCGGGGTCCATCGAGAACGTCCATCACAAACCAACAGGAACTCCTAAGACAGAAGAGCAGAGCTGGAGAGGAAGAACTTCTCAGACAGAACAAGGGAACTGCCCAGAGCTGAAGGACAAGGCACCAGAGTCAAAGAGTCCCCGGAGTAGGAATCCACACACCTCAGCACATGGTAAAATGTCATGAACACCAAAGAGAGGATCCAAGAGCGTTCAGGGAGGGAGAAGGCTCTCCACAGAGGAAGAGCACCTGCCAGAGGGTCCTGTGGAAATGAACAAAGCCGAGATGAAAATATTCCTGAACACACCCAGCCATAGAAGAAAGGAAAGTATCAGGTTGGCTCGTCTGCAGGCTAAAGAATAACCCATCCAGATGAGAAAAAGGTTAGGGGCTGAAGGAGGAAGGGGACCTGACACTATCCTTGAGATCATTTAAAACAATGTAAGGAGTCGATGGGAACAGAAAGTGCCAAGAGAAAAGCCATGACTAACGGAAAAAAAATACGCTGTACAGGAAGAGAAACAATTTGTCTGTGAAGAGAACAGTATTTACATAGGCCTGACACAGACAGTCCAAGGGATAGAAGAGGTGGGACATGACAGAAGGGCTCCATCACCCCATCATAACAGAAAGTCAAGGCTGTGTAAAACCAAGTATCAGCTTAGAACTAGGTGCAGTCGCTCACACTTGTATTAACAGCTACTAAGGAGGCTGAGGATCACTTGAACTCAGGAGTTCAAGTACAGCCTGGCCAACATCTGGGGATCCTATCTCAGGAAAAAAAGGAGAAAGATCAGCTTACTTAGAGCTATGGAGAATGACCTAAAGAAACCATTCAAGATGTAAACCTCTTTGAAGAATGGGGCTGAGAGGTGGGGCAGGGGACCACTGCTTTTCACTGTTAAGTCTTTAATTGATGTTCCTATTGTATACATTATATTAATTAAAATACTAAATCTATAGGCTTCAAACAGAATGAATTTGAACCCTGGCTCTGTACATCTGAGCAGGTCCCTTAGTGTCTGCGGGCCTGGCCACCTCATCTATAAAGTGGGGGCAGCCTCTGCCTCCTGGGTCATGGTGAAGCACCGGAGATGTTGAGCTGCCCCCGCGCAGCGTGGAATCACAAATGGAAGCTCTTTTAAAAAAGGTTAAAGGCCCAGCCTGGGCAACAAGTGAAACCCCTCTAAAATGCAAAAATACAAAAATTAGCCAGGGGTGGTGGTGCCTGTGGTCCCAGCTACTCGGGAGGCTGCGGTGGGAGGATCACTTGAGCCAGGGAGGCCGAGGCTGCAGTGAGCCAAGATCACCACACTGCATTCCAGCCTGGGGGACAGAGTGAAACCCTATCTCCAAAAAATAAAAATACTAAAGCCAATGATGACAGAATCCAACATCGCAAGAATACATTCTTCTTTTAATTGCCAGACACGCGAAGCGGACCTACATACAGAATTTTACCGCGTTTTGCTGTTTTCTTCTAGCACTGGATATTTGCAAGCTGCGTGTTAAATGACCAGATCCAGTTTTTCTTTGATGTTTCCTAAGCTTACTCAGAACCACTCACTACTCCCAAGTTATTTTCTGTCCCCAAGAACTTCCAGCTAAAAGTGGCCCCTACGACTGCCTCCTCTTTTTATTTACTATAGTTCTGCCATCGCCATCAGGCCCTGGAGTACATTCCCGAGCAGAACAGGCAACTCCAAACAGGGCAATTACCTGTTCCACATCAACAACTGTGTGACCCGTGCCCTCCCCGGTCAGGGTGCAAGCTCGCTACCCTTCAAAGCCCACACTCGCTCCACTTGCTCACAGTTCTTCAGGGATGACGTATTTCTCCAACAGCAAGGCAACCCCTACTATCTCATCAGTGAAAAACATCAGTCCTCTATCAAGGTACTCTCTCCAATTTGCTCACACAGTGTGGATGGAATGTCATCTACTTTCTGCATCCTAGGGGGAAAAAAAAAAACGGCCACCTTTCTTAAGGACTAGATCACAGAAATCGCACAAACGTGCTGGGGAGGGGGCACCCCGAAGTCCTCGCTCATCGGGGCCCCTAGGGGAACGGGCTGGGGTCCTCGCCGGGGTCGGCGGTCGCCCCGGGATCGTCCCTTCCGCTGCCTCGCCAGAGACTTGCGTGTGCGAGTCCCGGGCTATGGGGCTCCAGTCCACAGCCACGGAGGTGGCACAAAAACGGTGCCTGTCGCTCCTGGCTGGCTGGCAGGAGCGACCCCTTGGGAGACTCGGTCCCCAGAGGAGCCCGGGCGCGGTTCTAGGCCTTTCCAGTCTCCCCGCCGTGGCCCCGGGTCCTTCCCGCGGGACGAGGCCCGGGGCAGAGGTCGGGAGCGCGAGCCCCGCGCGGGGTGCGCAGCCGCGGCTCAACGGACGCCGGGGCGCGGCGGCCGGGGAGTGCAGAAGCGAGGAAGCGGGACCCCTCTTCCGGGCGCGGCCGGACGGGAGCGGCGGGCCTGGGGGGCGCTCGCGCGGGCCCGGGTGGTTGGAGCGGGGCTTGCGCGCGGCGGCCCGGCGGGGCGGAGGGAGAGGGAGGAGGGAGATCTCGGCTCTCGCTCTCGCCCCGCGGGAAGGGGAGGCGGAGGCGCCGACCGGCTGCGGAGCTGCAATTTACCGTGTGGGCGTGCGGAATGTCTCAGAAAAAAGGGTCCTGCCCGGCGGCCTGTGTTGTCGGGGAGATGCGAGAATGGCGTTCGTCCGTCGCGAGAGAAGCCCGCCGCTCTGCGCAGGCGCCGCGAGGCCGCCTTCCCCGCGACGCGTCTGCCCCCGCCCTCCGCGCAGGCTCACCGGGAGGCGCGGCCGGGGCGGGGCTTGGGCCTGCGGGCAGCGAGACCAGCTGCGCGCGCTTTTCCCGCTCGGCCTCCCGGTGAGCATGCGCAGGCGGCCTTCTTCCGCAACGGTACCGGCTTCCCAGGGCTTTTTCTCCCCGTTTTTCGCCCAGGCCCGTGGCCTGCCTGAGAAAAATCGCCTCAGTGGACCGTGTGAGGAATTTGCATCTTCTTTGAGACGGAATGAATAGGCATTAGCTCCCTCAACGACTACACCTCCCAGGGTGCCCTGCGCAGGCGAGGAGCCATGCATTCGGGGACTCGTAGTCCCTTCGTCTGGGCCATGCCTGCCGGGACTTGTAGTCTCTCCGGACTCCGGTAGTCCGTCCTGTCCCCGCACCAAGGGTTGCTGGGACTTGTAGTTACAATGTCTCAGGTGGGCTGTGCGCCCCCAGCGGGTCCTGCCTGCTGCTGCGGCGGATCCTGCCCTGAGGTTCCGGAGCGCTTGGTGGCGTTTTCCCAGACATAAGTGGTCAGGGGTCCCCAGCGTCTGTCCAGAGGGGCCTGAGTGCACGCGCGCAGGAGTTAGCACGCGCAGCAGTGACTATGGTCTTAGATGTGTCCTACAGGTAACACATAATATAAATAAGTGATGGCGGCCGGGCACGGTGGCTCGCGCCAGTAATCCCAGCCCTTTGGGAGGCCGAGGCGGGCGGATCACCTGAGGTAGAGGTTCGAGACCAGCCTGGCCAACATGGCGAAACCCCCCCCCCCACACTAAAAATACAAAAATTATGCCTGGCCTGGTGGCGCGCACCTTGTAATCCCAACTACTCAGGAGGCTGAGGCAGGAGAATCGCTTGAGCCCGGGAGTCGGAGGTTGCAGTGAGCCGAGATCGCGCCACAGCACTCCAGTCTGGCGACGGAGCGAGACTCTGTCTCAAAAAAAAAAGTGATGGCGTGAATGTGCACACGTTATCGTTTATGTAGAATAAATGTGCATTTTTGGTTAATCATAGGAAAAAATTCCCAAACTATAGGGCAATTCCCAGAAATGTCATTCCTGGTTATCTCCCTCTGCTTATCTAGAATTACCTTGCCTTTCATTTTCTTCTTTATACTCCCTCTGTTTTCTGAATTATTTGCAATGAGCAAGAAAGCCTTTGATCTCCCAAACACAGGGCAAGGGAGCTATTTTCACTGGGAAAAACAAAATGCTTTACCTTGAATTTCCTGCACAACTCCCTTTTGCCAATAATAAAAACAGGATTTGGCGCAGTCATGGGCTATGCGACCTTGGGCAACCTTACCGAGTTAAAGTCTCCTCTAGAATTAGGCTCGGAGGTTCCACTGAGGCCGGTGGCTGGGTTACTTCGCAGTAAAAGTGACTTACAGACACTCCAAGGAGGAGCCTTGACAGAATGGCATCACTGGGACAGGTGTCTATCTGAAGATGGGACCTGTCCTTTTTCAACATGAAGATCGGCTCCAAAGAGATTAGAAAAATTGCCCAGTGAGGCCACAGGGCTGGAGAGAGGCACAAGCTGAGTTTGCAATACAGAACACCTTGCTTAGAGTGTGGAGTCCACTCACATGGAGGGAAAGGGTGCATGCGGGAGCTGCCACGGAATATTCCCTCCGGCAGTGGGGACAAAACATGTTCTAGGGAGACACGCCTTTTGTCTCCACCTCCACCTCAATCACGGCTGCATTCAAATATTAATACTTGCCCATGTAAGAATTCTTAGGCCGGGCGCGGTGGCTCACGCCTGTAATCCCAACACTTTGGGAGGCCGAGACGGGCGGATCACGAGGTCAGGAGATCGAGACCATCCTGGCTAACACGGTGAAACCCCGTCTCTACTAAAAATACAAAAAATTAGCCGGGCATGGCAGTGGGCGCCTGTAGTCCCAGCTACTTGGGAGGCTGAGGCAGGAGAATGGCATGAACCTGGGAGGCAGAGCTTGCAGTGAGCCGAGATGGCGCCACTGCACTCCAGCCTGGGCGGCAGAGCGAGACTCCGTCTAAAAAAAAAAAAAAAAAGAATTCTTAGCATCCATGCCTGAATATCTGGCTCGAAAACAGACCAACTTAGGGTGATGTTGTTCGTATTATTTCAAAACATCCCCAAGTCTGTGTCTGGAGCTGCCTTTTCCCTATCCCCAGGCCTTGTGCAATGCTGGGCCCAGCGTCATGAACAGGTGTGAGTGGACGAGAGAAGGAACCTGGGGGCAAAGGTGAATCTATCTGTGACCATCCAACAAGCTACAGTGAGATTTGTTGAAGGCCACTGCTGACTAGGTCATGATCAGAAATGAAGCCAATCAAAACTATGATTGTGCCTATGCTGCAGTTGTTGATTGCTTTGTTTTGTTTTGTTTTGTTTTGTTTGCATCAGGGTCTTGCTCTGTCATCCAGGCTGGGGTGTGGTGGTACAATCATAGTTCACTGCAGCCTCCACCTCTCGGGCTTAAGTGAGCTTCCCACCTGAGCCTCCGGAGTAGCCAGGACTACAGGCACGCACCACTATCATTGCCTAATTTTTTTGTTTTTTGTAGAGTTAGAGGTCTCAATACGTTGTCCAGGCTGGTCTTGAACTCCTGGACTCAAGTGATCCTCCCACCTTAGCCTCCCAAAATGTTAGGGTTACAGGCATGAGCTACTACACGTTTTGTTTTGATGGTTTTGATTTAGTTTTTATTTTGCTGCTCGGGAAGCTAAAATAGAGGAAGACACTGTTCCATATTGGCATATAGTTGATTCACTGTAATTTTTTAAAAATGAAGTAGCTAGTCATCAGCAAAGACAGCTGTCTATAGTGAAGGTTCACTTACCAGTCGGTACAAGGATCCAATCTGGTCCCCTGGAGTTAATGCAGTTACAGTCACATTAGTGAGGGCGTTATAAGAGGAGCGGGAAGTGCGCTCTGGCCTGTGTGGCACCAGCTATGGGGGCCACTTAACGTGTGTGCACTAGGCCATTCGTAAAGGTCACAGAGGTCTTTTCGTCAACACCTCAAAACACCCACGTCAAGAAAACTCTGAAACCTTCCGACGGTTCCTGTCTCTGAAAATGTCACTAGGGTGGAGAAAGAGAAATTATCCACGATGCACTCAGTGGCCCAGGAAAAGCCTAGGAGGCCGAGTGGAATGCTGGGACGCTGAGCCTGGCTGCCCTTAAGTGTGAGAACTTGCAGTTTGCCCGGCCAGGGCTTAGAGTCTCAGCCTTCTCTTGGCAAGTTGCTGAGGCTCTCAAGCCTCGGCTTCCCACTCTGGGAACTGGTGTTCAGATCTCACAGCTCACAGGGATGTTGGGAGGGGTCCATGGCATGGAGGTGACGAAGCGTTTAGTAGAGGGTCTGATTCCAGATGTGCTCATGTTACCACGGGCTGAGTGGCCACGAGCTGGGCACATTTCACTGTAGTCCCGGTTCTTTGTGAAGAACGGGAAGATAAGAGTGGTTGAGTGGTACACCTGGGGTCACACAGCCATAGTGGGGGTAGAGAGGAGAGGAGGCAGGTGCTGAGATGTGGCAGCAAAGGGAGTGAAGGTGCAACTGCGTCCTTGTCAGCGAGGAAGGGGTGTCGTCTTGTTCCTGCGGCAACGGGGAAGACTTCGCAAAGTTTGGGGCCAGAGTGGGTAGGATCAGATTTGTGTTTTGAGGAGTCCATCTGGCGGCCAGGCGCGGTGGCTCACACCTGTAATCCTAGCACTTTGGGAGGCCGAGGCGGGCAGATCGCCTGAGGTCGGGAGTATGCAACCAGCCCAACCAACATGGTGACACCCCATCTCTACTAAAAATACAAAATTAGCTGGGTGTGGTGGCGCACGGCTGTCATCCCAGCTACTTGGGAGGCTAAGGCAGAAGAATCGCTTGAACCCGGGAGGTGGAGGTTGCGGTGAGCCAAGATCACACCACTGCACTCCAGCCTCGGCAACAAGAGTAAGACTCTGTCTCAAAAAAAAAAAACAAAAGCCTGTCTGGCTGGAGCCCTGGAAGAGGAATGCGGGGAGGGAATATATTATCCTGCATGAATTTGGGGAGAGCAGTGGAGAACACTGTGGCAGGCTCCAAGTGAGACGGAGAGAGACAGAGGCTTGCTGCAGTGCGGACGGGATGAAGAGAAATGGACAGATTGGAGAGGTTCCACGGGGTGAAATCCACAGGACTTGCCCATGAGTCCAGTGCTGGGGACGGCCAAGGGAGAGGGGGTGTCCAGGTGCCATACTGGATGGTGGACGCACAGCTCCTGGAAGTGGGAAACCAGACATCATGGCCACCGCCCATGGTCGTGGGGACTGTCCCTGAAAAAACATCTTTGCAATTGTTCCTCGGGGGGGCTCCTTCTGTAATTCGCCCTCCACTCTCCCCATCCCCCCAACTTTGCCACTTCATGCAGGGGCACCGTAAGGGTTTGAAGGTCTCACCGGAAGAGGTCAGCTTTGGGGTGAACTAGAGCCCTGAAAGGAGACCCCATTGGGAAACATGATGATCCAGAGGTGACAGGAGGGGGTGGCCATCAGCAGCACTCAGCCCCACCTGGCATGGATCCCACCTGCTCCAGGGACAGGCCACACACTCTGGGCTGTCGAGAGAGACCAGGACCCTACCCAGTCACTGCTGTGTGGATACGGTGCCCTCTGAAACTGGAGAAACACCCTAGGCTTCCTGTGCCTTCCTCCCTTGTAGAGTGGGGTCAGCAAGGCTCAGATATGGGGGCCACTTACACGTGTGTGCGCTAGGCCATTTGCAAAGGTCACAGAGGCCCTTACTCTCTGCGTAGTAACATGCATTTGAGAGAGAGAGAGAGAGAGAGAGAGAGAGAGAGAGAGAGAGAGAGAGAGAGAGAGACCGAGACCTTGCTTTGGCCTAGCACTTTGACTGACTTGTCTTGTCCAGACAAACATACGGCCAAGCAGCCTTCGTGGTCGGTTCTCAATCTGGGCTGATGTGAGACCCTCTGAAAACACCAAAGCCTGCCCCTCCAGGACTGGGGCCAGGTTCACCGGCTCCAGAAACCCCCGGGAGTCCACCGCACAGACTCCCTCATCTCTGTCTCTGACTCTCTCTGATTCTCTCTCCACCCCGCCCTTCTCATCTTTGGGCTTGGTTTTTCCCCATTTTTGTTTTTTTTAAAGCAGAGTCTCGCTGTGTCACCCAGGCTGGAGTGCAATGGCGCGATCTTGGCTCACTGCCACCTCCGCCTCCCGAGTTCAAGCGATTCTCCTTCCTCAGCCTCCCGAGTTGCTGGGATTACAGGCGCCTGCCGCCAAGCCTGGCTATAATTTTCGTATTTTTTTAGTAGAGACAGGGTTTCACCATATTGGCCAGGCTGGTCTAGAACTCCTGGGCTCAAGTGATTCTCCCACCTCGGCATACCAAAGTGCTGGGATTATAGGCATGAACCACCTCGCCTGGCTGGTTTTTCTCCATTCTTGAGCGGGATCTCCCGAAGGGGTCCCAGCAACTACCAACAGGTTTTTCCAGTTCAGCCATCCCCTGGAAGAGAGAGGATCTCTTTCCTCATCATTCCAGCAAGACTCCCGGGGCAACGCTTACTGGCCAGCCTGTGTACCCCGCAATGACCATCACTCCGAGTGGCCAGTCCTGAGACACGTCCGGGGGAAGGGTCAGCCTGGTCCAGCCTCATGGAGGGCGGGTGGGGAGGGCTGGTCTCCCAGAGCAAACCCAGCAGCTGCCAGGGAGAAGAGCTGGGTGTGTGCAAGCAGAAACAGCATCGGTCCCCAGCGGGGTCCCCCAGGGCTCTCCTCCTGCCTGCGTGAATGCTGACGTCAGCAATGACGTTCTGTCGGGCGGCAGCTCTGTCCTGTCTGAGAATGGGAGCAGCCGTTGATGCAAACTCCCCAGGAGAGGCTGCGTATGGTGCAATGAATCCAGGTCGCCCAAGCCAGACAGCTGATGAGCATCTCAACGGGGGCTACTGGGCATTCGAGTCCTTATTAATGAGAAGTTGCTGCTATGAAGCAGGTGGGGGAAACAGGTGTACAAATCCATGCAATCAGTAAAAACACCTGCAGGAAATGGACCCATAAAAAAATCCAGTGGCAGTGACAGTAGCCCAGCGTGCCAGGGAGCCCTTGCTTTTCCAACTCGCTCTCTTCCAGGCTCTGTCAGTGGTCGGCATGGCCCGTGGAAATCAATGAGAACTTGCCTGCCAGAAAACACGAAGAAAACCCAGGAAATTAGTAGGGAAGAAGAACAGAGGATAGCTTGACCACCGCTCAGAGACAGCAGGGGGCTCTGAGATCATACAACAAAACAGAAGACAGCTAATGAGAAATCTGTGCAGACAAGAGAGAAGTGGTAACTGGCTATTTGGAAAACCTGGGTGGTCCTGCCGGCTGGGTGTATCATAAGCGCTAAGAGTAAGATTTTGTAGAGTGAACAGTCATTACATATAACTTATCCTGTAAAAAGATTTTAAACTTTACCTTTCAGATTGACTTAGTGTGATGTTTTAGAAGCATTCTTCAAAGAGTAAAACACAAACCATGAAGAAAAAAAAAAGTCCAGTGGCTCAGCAAAAGAAATTACTGTGAACAAAACTTGTGCAGAAACTTTCATGTGTTTTCAAGGATTTTGTCCATTGCAAGTTTTTCCTATTTGATTTTTTCACCTAAAATAGCATTTATTCATGGACAGTGTATCATTTTGACATCACGGAGTACTATGGAGAGCAGTCAGTGCATTTATAAATGACTTTCAATTTCTGGCTGGGCGCAGTGGCTCACACCTATAATCCCAGCACTTTGGGAGACCAAGGTGGGCAGGTCACCTGAGGTCGGGAGTTCACGACCAGACTGACCAACATGGAGAAACCCCGTCTCTACTGAAAATACAAAATTAGCCTGGTGTGGTGGCTCATGCTTGTAATCCCAGCTACTTGGGAGGCTGAGGCAGGAGAATCACTTGAACCCAGGAGGAGGAGGTTGCAGTGAGCCGAGATCACACCACTGTACTCTAGCCTGGGCAACAAGAGCGAAATTCTGTCTCAAAAAAAAGAAAAAAAAAGAAATGACTTTCAATTTCTATCACATGAGAATAAAGCCCTATTTCAAAAAGTGATGCAGAGAAATTTGAGGGTTCTCAGAGAATGGTGGGCTCCAGGCTTCTCTCACTCACTCCAGTAAAAAGCCTTTCACACACACTTGCCATGAACATACATATATGTAAATTTATATCTGTGTGTTAGGTACTAATGTAGTGTGTGCTCTGCGGAACATATGAAAAATAGAAAATCTTAACAGGTGAGAAAAAATAAGAATAGAAATTTCAATCTTCTGCACATGGAAGGGTTATCTGTGTACACAGGGTCCATTTTAGAAAAAATCAATTAAAGAAGGTTTGACTTAAACATTTTGGGTTCAAATATGAAGAATGTTTGTAAACAGACAGAGGAGCAGTTTCTTGATCTCTTACCTTCTAATTTAAGAAATGAAGGCCGGGTGCAGTGGCTCACGCCTGTAATCCCAGCACTTTGGGAGGCTGAGGCAGGTGGGTCATGAGGTCAGGAGTTCAAGACCAGCCTGGCCAACAGGGTGAAACCCCGTCTCTACTAAAAATACAAAAATCAGCTGGGCATGGTGGCGGGCACCTGTAATCCCAGCTACTAGGGAGACTGAGGCAGGAGAATTGCTTGAACCAGAACCCGAGAGGCGGAGGTTGCAGTAAGCCGAGATCACACCACTGCACTCCAGCCTGGGCTACAGAGTGAGACTCCATCTCAAAAAGAAAAGAAAAAAAAAGAATGAAAAAATCTCCTTTAGTTATGAATTTTTATTAACTCCTGTATTACTTAAGGTTCTCCACAGAAACAGGCCAACAGGATGTGTGTGAATGTGTGTGTGTGTGTAAGTAAACCTACAGCTAGCTACCTATCTATCTATACATTGGGAGAGAGAGGGAGATTTGTCACATGTATCTTGAGGAATTACCCTATGCAACTGGGGAGGCTTGACAAGCCCAAAATCTGACGAGGTGGCCAGCAGGTTGGAGACTCAAGGAAGAGTCGCGATTCAAGTCCAAAGGGCACCTGCTGGCAGAATTCCTTCTCACTGGGGGGCAGGAGGGGGTTTGGGGAATAGGGAGGGAGGTCAGTCTCTTCTATTAAGGCCTTCAGCTGATCAGATGGGAGCCACCAACACTGTGGAGAGCCATCTGCTTTATTCCATGTTCACTGAGGTATAAATGTTAATCACATTCAAAAAAACTCATTCATGGAAACATCTAGAATAATGGTCCACCAAATATCTGGGCACATGGCCCAGCCAGGTTGACAAAAGTAACCATCATGACTCCGCATCAGACATTTTCAACTCTGGCGGAAAGTTACAGACCATAGGAAGCCCACCGATTGGTGTTTTCTGTGGGAGGTAGAAACTAAGAAATTAGAAAGTGGGCCGGGCGCGGTGGCTCAAGCCTGTAATCCCAGCACTTCTTTGGAGCCAAGCTGCGGAGCTCGATCCAGGAGGTCAGGAGAATCGGAGACCATCCTGGCATAACACAGGAAACGTCTTCTAACTAAAAAAATACAAAAAACTAGCCGGGGACCGGTGGCGGGCGACCTGTAGTCCCAGCTACTCGGAGGCTGGAGGCAGCGAGAATGGGCGTTAAACCCGGTTTTGAGGCCGGCGGAGGTTTGCAGGGGTGAGCTGGATCTGGCACTGCACTCCAGCCTGGGGCTGACAGAGCGAGGTCGGACGCTCCTTTCGGCAAAAAGAAAAAAAAAGAGAGAAAGGTGTTGGGTTTGATCCCAGCACTTGGAGGCCGGAGACAGGGTGGGATCACGATTGGTCAGAGAGGGGTCGAGACGCCATCCTGGTGCTACACGGTGAAGCCCCGGCGTCACTACTAAAAAATACAAAAAAAAACTAGCCAGCGCCACGGTGGCGGGACCTGGTAAGGCCCAGCTACTTTTGGGAGGCTGAGCAGGAGAATGGCCGTAAACCCTGGGAGGCGGAGCCTTGCAGTGAGCTGAGATCGGGTCACTACACTCCAGCCTGCGTTCGCCAATAAGAGCGAGACTCCGTTCTCAAAAAAAAAAAAAAGTGGTTGGGTTGGATAATATGAGACATTTTGCGCCCAGAATACAAGGGTAAGGGACCAGGTGAGAACTCAATTCCTTGATTGTAGCTACTTGGGCACACTCTATCAGCAGTTCAATGGATTTACCCTGTTGATCCTATGTCTGTCAAAATCTAGGAATTTCATTCAAGGATGTTCACGGGTTCAGTGGCGAGTGTATAATTATAAGACCAAAAAAAACCAAAAAACAGAAAAACTAGAAAAACAGGCTCGCACAAATGGCTCATGCCTGCTAATCCCAGCATGTGGGAGGGGCCGAGGCGGGCAGATCACTTGAGGCCAGGGGTTTGCATACCCAGCCTGGCAACATGGTGAAACCCTGTCTTTACTAAAAATACAAAAATGAGCCCAGGTGTGGTGGAAGCCTGTAATCCCAGCCCTACGTGGGGAGACTGAGGCAGGGAAAATCGCGGTTGAGCCCGGGAGGGCGCGAGGTTGCCACTGAAACCCAGATCACACCATGCACTCCAGCCTGGGTTGACAGAGCAAGACTGTCTCAGGCAAAAAAAAAAGGAAAAACACTGTATAAATTAATTTAAAATTAGATTACATACTATATATACCTTTACTACTAGTATATATTATTTTTTTTTTTTTTTTTTTTTTTTAAAGACAGGGTTTTGCTCTGTCACCCAGGCTGGAGTGCAGTGGTGCGATCTGGGCTCACTGCAACCTCCACCTCCCGGGCTCAAGTGATTCTCCTGCCTCAGCCTCCTAAGTAGCTGGGATCACAGGTGCGCGGCACCACACCCGGCTCATTTTTGTATTTTTAGTAAAGGCGGGGTTTCACCATGTTGCCCAGGCTGGTCTCAAACCCCTGGCCTCAAGTGATCCACCCACTTTGGCCTCCCAAAGTGCTGGGATTACAGGCATGAGCCACCACACCCAGCTGATACTTATTTTAGTGGAACATTCTGTAGTTATTTCTTTAAAAGAAGAGCTATGTACACCATCTATAAGAGAACTAATTTAATAAATTATGATACATATTTCAGTGGAATTTTTTTTTTTTTTGAGATGGAGTCTTGCTCTGTTGCCCAGGCTGGAGTGCAGTGGCGCGATCTCGGCTCACTGCAAGCTCCGCTTCCCGGGTTCATGCCATTCTCCTCCCTCAGCCTCCCAAGTAGCTGGGACTACAGGCGCCCGCCACGTCGCCCGGCTAATTTTTTGTATTTTTAGTAGAGACAGGGTTTCACTGTGTTAGCCAGGATGGTCTTGATCTCCTGACCTCGTGATCTGCCCGTCTCGGCCTCCCAAAGTGCTGGGATTACAGGCATGAGCCACCGTGCCCGGGCTTCAGTGGAATATTTTGTAGTTATTTCTCTAAAAGAAGAGAAGAGCTATATACACTGATATAAAAATTATTCCAGATAAATTAGTAGGTGGCATACATATGCGTATCTATATGTGCATGTCCTCTATACATAATTCTTTCCTGTATTTAAAAAGAGAATACATATGTGAGAGATTTCTGGCTGGCCTGAACATTGTCATCAGAACATTGTCATCAGGGCTCTTGAGTCACTTGCTTGTTCTTTTGTTGCTTTGTTTGTGTGTTTTGCTCAATTCTTTAACATGCCAAGAACCTGGACCACTCAAAATTAAGACTTTCCATGTGGTAACATGTCTGTCTTTCATCTATCATCTGTCTATCATCTGTCATCTAGCTATCATCTACCTACCATCCATCTACCTACCATCCACCTACCAATCATCTTTCTTCCTCTATACTTTATCTATCATCTATCTAGCTATGTATCTACCTATCTATCTATTGTCTATCATCTGCCTACCTATCTAGCTATCATCTATCTCTAATCTATCATCTATCTATCTATCTATCTATCTATCTATCTATCATCTCTTTCTCTCTCTCTTTCTCTAATTTATCTATCTGTCTGTCTGTCCCATTGGTTCTGTCTCTCTGGAGAACCCTGACTAATACACTGGGGCTGGTGATATTCTGTAAGTAAAGCAGAGTCCTGCCATGGGGCAGCAGGGAGATGAGGAAGAGAGGGAGACCCCCAGCCCATGGGTACCGCTGCAACACAGTCAACCTAAACTAGGCAGGCTGAAGAGGGCAGGACAGCTGAGGATGGCAGAGGACATACCCCAGGAGCCTGTGGGGCATCATCAGTTGCCCAGGTGAGCATCCCCAGGAGATGCCACAGCTCACATGGGGCTGGCAAGGCCTGGGGTGGGAGCTTGGCCTGCAGCAATGGAAGTGCCATTATCATGTATGATGGAATCCTAGAATCTTCCCTACTTTACAGATAAGGAAATGAAGGCAAAAGCCAATGAATGAATGAGTAAATGAATGAGTGAATGAATGAATGAGTGAATGAATGAGTGCATGAGTGAATGAATGAGTGAACGAGTGAATGAGTGACTGAATGAGTGAGCAAATGAATGAATGAGGGAATGAATGAGTGAGTGAATGAATGATTGAGTGAATGAATGAGTTAGTGAATGAGTGAATGAATGAGTGAGTGAGTGAATGAATGAGTGAGTGAGTGAATGAGTGAGTGAGTGAGTGAATGAGTGAGTGAGTGAATCAATGAGTGAGTGAATGAATCAGACTTCTCAAGGGTGGGTGCATTTCCACCATGACTGTGTGGGAAGGAGAGAACATATCATCCAGACTTGGTTTTTGTTGCTCAAAACAAATGCAAGCAAACTCTTGGGCCGACCAGAGCAATGGCCGAAAGCCGCAGACCCCATCCATTGTATGCGGGATTTCGGTGGGATTCTTGGGCTTTTGGGAGCCTACAAGTGGACTCACATTTCAACACCTGTGTTCTGTAGGCTTTTCTAGATCTAAGATTCTAGGATTCTATGAAAAGTTATGATATCCCTGCCCCCTAAAAGATTATAAGTTTAAACAACAACAAGAAGTCACAAACTGGTGCATCCCAATCCCGTAGGTTCCATCTCACAGGTAAAAGGTGTCTGGGTGAATAAACCACCGTGCCGCTCAAAGAACCCAAAGAAGGGTTCTTCGTGGGTTGGCATCCGCAAATATCACCAGCTAACATACTGTCCCCATGTGGACCCTGGGCATGAAGGGAGGTACCAGGCCATTAGCAGTGGCTCATGCCTGTAATCCGAGCACTTTGGGAGGCCAAGCTGGGAGGATTGCTTGAGCCCAGGAGTTCAAGACCAGTCTGGGCAACATGGCAAGAACCTGCCTCTACAAATAATTTTTAAAATTAGCTGGACATAATGGCATGCACCTATAGTCCCAGCTACTTGGGAGGCTGAGGAGGGAGGATCACTTGAGCCTGGGTGATTGAGACTGCAGTGAGCCATGATGGCACCACTGCACTCCACCCTGGGTGAGATGGCACCACTGCACTCCACCCTGGGTGACAGAGCAAGACCCCACCTCAAAAAAAAAAAAAAAAAAGAAAGAAAGAAAGAAAGAAAAGAAAAGAGGCTGGACGCAGAGGCTCACACCTGTAATCCTAGCACTTTGGGAGGCTGAGGTGGGTGGATTGCCTGAGCTCAGGAGTTCGAGACCAGCCTGGGGAACATAGTGAAACCCCGTCTCTACAAAAAATGGAAAAAATTAGCCGGTTGTGACGGTGTGTGCCTGTAATCCCAGCTACTCAGGAGGCTGAAACAGGAGAATCGCTTGAACCTGGGAGGCGGTGGTTGCAATGAGCCAAGATCACGCCATTGCACTCCAGTCTGTGCAGCAGAACGAGACTCCATCTCAAAAAAAAAGAAAGAAAGAAAAAAGAAAAGAGGCCGGGTGTGGTGGCTCACGCTTGTAATCCCAGCACTTTGGGAGGCCAAGGCAGGCAGATCACCTGAGGTCAGGAGTTCAAGACCAGCCTGGCCAACATGGTGAAACCCCATCTCTACTAAAAATACAAAAAATTAGCTGGGCGTGGTGGTGGGTGCCTGTAATCCCAGCTACTTGGGAGGCTGAGGCAGGAGAATTGCTTGAACCTGGGAGGTGAAGTTATGGTGAGCCGAGATCACACCATTGCCCTCCAGCCTGGGCAACAAAAGTGAAACTCTATCTAAAAAAAAAACAGAGAGAAAGGTAGCCCCGTTAATATTTATGCCAAGACAGCAGGCAAGACCTGGAAGTGTGCCAAGCCACAGAGCATCTTGCTTCCAGATAGGATGAATGAAATCGCACTTATTTTGTGGCATGCAAGTGCTCTGTGACTTCAGGTGCCCTGGTGGGTGGACAGAAGCTGACTCTTCCCCCAGCCCGTCCACCCAGCAGCACTTTGGCCAGTCCCATTCCTGTACGTCTGAGCCTGCCAGTCCCTCCTCACATGCACACCATGGCTTTGTGTCTGCTATTGAGTGTCCCGGAGCCCCAAACCACAGGGTCAACACCACGAGAGAAACAGGGACTCTGCTCTCATCCGCTCGCCCCTGCCCCTCGCGTAATCCCCTGGTGCTCACACAGCCCCACCATAAAGTTTTTCTAGCTCCCTGGCAGACTTGTGCCGCTGTTTGCCAGATCAAAGCCCAGTGACCTGAGTGGCCTGTCCCCAGCAGAGGCCACTTGTCCCTGTGGACCCATCCCGTTGGGAAAGGCATGGGTTGAACTTTAACCATTCGGCTCAGGGGTTGGGATGAGTTTCTACAAAAAGAGGTGGGTACACGCCAGTCCACAGAGGTCCTGATCAACCAAGAGGACAGCAGGGAACATCACCCTCTTCAGGTTGGAGTCAGTGGGAACAGACCCAAGATGTTGGGGAGGAACGCTTGGAAGACCTTAGCTTTCTCTTTGGTGGAGCAGATGTGGGCCCCCCTCTGGAGCCGTCCGATGAGGCCAGAGCGATGGTGTTCTCAGCAGTCCTGTGCACGGCAAACCAGCACTAACACTTGTAAGTAGAGCCTCAAATTTCCCAAGATGCAACTGGATCTTTGTCTTAGCTAATGGGGTCTTTCGAGATGGGAGAGGAGAGACCGTCCGAGCCAGATGGATTCAGATTTCCACTCTGTTTCTATTTTTTTTTCTTTTCTCTCTCTCTCTCTTTTTTTTTTTTTTTTGAGATGGAGTCTTGCTCTGTGGCCCAGGCTGGAGTGCAGTGGTGCAATCTCAGCTCACTGCAAGCTCTGCCTCCCAGGTTCAAGCAATTATCCTGCCTCAGCCTCCTGAGTAGCTGGGACTACAGGCGCCCAGCACCACATCCAGCTAATTTTTTGTATTTTTAGCAGAGATGGGGTTTCACCGTGTTGGCCAAGCTGGTCTCAAACTCCTGACCTCGTGATCCGCCTGTCTCAGCCTCCCAAAGTGCTGGGATTACAGGCGTGAGCCACAGCGCCCGGCTCTCTTTTTTCTTTTTTTGATGAAGTTTTGCTCTTTTGCCCAGGCTGGAGTGCAATGTCACGATCTCGACTCACTGCATCCTCTGACCCCAGGTTCAAGTGGTTCTCCTGCCTCAGCCTCCCAAGTAACTGGGACTACAGGCACCCGCCACCGCACCCGGCTAATTTTTTGTATTTTGGTAGAGACAGGGTTTCACCATGTTGGCCAGGCTGGTGTCGAACTCCTGACCTCAGGTGATCCACCCACCTCAGCCTCCCAAAGTGCTAGGATTGCAAGCATGAGCCACCATGCCCGACCACACTCCGTTTCTCTTGTATTTGGTGACCTTGGGTGAATCATTTAGCCTCCATTTCAGGGGTCCTGGGGAGGGTGAGATGCTGGGAGCAGGCGGGTAGTCCGTGTTCCCACAGGACATACCGGCATGACTCACCATCCAGACCCGGTGGAATGGGCTGCACTAACCAGTCACGATCACTCCTAAACTTTTCGGCAAAGAACGCTTTCAAGCAAACCTGTAACAAATAAACCACTCAGCCAGCTCTGCCAAGAAACTGCCCCGTGCCAGCCCCTCCTGGCTGCATGGTCAGTACCTTGTGACCTCGGACGAGTCCCTTCCTCTTTCTGGGTCTCAGGTGCTTCCTCTGCAGAATGAGAGCCTGCTTTGGCAGCTGCCAAGTTCTCTTCTAACTCAGATCTTCCACACGTTCTGTGTTTGGGCCATCAAAAGAGGATGGGCTTAGGAGCCGGACCCCAGGCATGCGGTGCCACTGACACTGGCCGAGGTGGAACTTCGGCAAGTCTTCACCCCCGAGCCTCCATGTCCTCATCTCGAGATGGGGGTGGCCAGGCTTTCCAGGGCCATGGAAGGATGACGTGATGCATGTAGAAAGCCTGGCCCTCTCCAGATTCTCAGTGAGCTGCACTCATTCCCTCTGTTGGGGTCCACACCTGTGGACTGGAGTGCAGTGGTGCATCTCGGCTCACTGTGGCCTCTGCCTCCTGGGTTCCAGCGATCCTCTTGACTCACCCTCCCGAGTAGCTGGGACTACAGGTGTGCACCGCCACGCCCAGCTAATTTTTGTATTTTTAGTAGAGATGGGATTTCGCCATGTCAGCCGGGCTGGTCTCAAACTCCCAACCTCAAGTGATCTACCTGCCTCGGCCTCCCAAAGTGCTAGGATTACAGGCATGAGCCACCGTGCCCGCCCCCGTCTTTTATTCTTAATGACCGTTAAGAGTGCTAGGCTGCCTCGATTGGAATCTTGACCCCACTGCCCTATGGCTGTTGCCCCTCTGTGACTTTTCCTTTTTTTCTCTTTTTTTTTTTTTTGAGACTAATTTCAGTCTTGTTGCCCAGGCTGGAGTGCAATGGTGCGATCTCCAGCTCACCACAACCTCCGCCTCCTGGGTTCAAGCGATTCTCCTGCCTCAGCCTCCCAAGTAGCTGGGATTACAGGCATGTGCCACCACACCCGGCTAATTTTGTATTTTTAGTAGAGACAGGGTTTCTCCATGTTGGTCAGGGTGGTCTTGAACTCCCAGCCTCAGGTGATCCACCCGCCTTGGCCTCCCAAAGTGCTGGGATTGCAGGCGTGAGCCACCGTGCCTGGCTGTCCCCTCTGTGACTTTCTTAACTTCCCCCAGCCTTGGTTTTGTCGTCTGTAACAGGGGGTTGATAATGGTGCTTACTGCACGGTGTCGTTGGGAGAAGGGTCCAAGGTGGGACCTGCAAAGGCTGGGGACAGCACATGGCTCCAGGAAGCCCTCGCTCGACGCCAGCTGCTGCTGTTGCTAACACAGGCAGCGGTGGGCGCCCTGTGTCTATTTAAGCATTGCCCTGTCAGTGGGCAACAGGTAGCATCCCATTTCTTACTATGGCAACATGTCCTCTTACGTCTTGTGTTAGAGAGTCATATTCTGTATTAGCACCTAAATCCATTTACCCCGTGGTCCTCAATCTGTTCCCAGTGAACAGAGGGCTCTGCCAAATCATTTCAGAGTTCCACAAAGAGCAGAATATTCTGCCAAGCGGGGAAGATTGGAACATCATAAGGAATTCATCCTTCTATGTTGGTATCTTATTTATGGGCATTCTGAAGGTTATTTCATTTGGGAAAAGAATATTGTTATTAAAAATGATTGAAAAATCACTGGTGGTTTGGCCTTGAGAGACAAGTCAAAGAGTTACAAAACGTTCAGTGATAATTTTAGAACCAGGCATAGGGGCTCACACCTGTAATCCCAGCACTACTTTGGGAGGCTGATGTGGGAGGATGGCTCAAGGCCAGGAGTTCAAGATCAGCCTGGGCAAAACAGCAAGTACCCATCTCTTAAAAAAAAAAAAAATTACAAAATTAACTGGACATGGTAGCGCTCACCTGTCATCCCAGCTACTTGGGAGGCTGAGGTAGGAAGATCACTGATCCCAGGAATTGGAGGCTGCAGTGAGCCCTGATCAGGCCACTGCACTCCAGCCTGGGTTACACACCAAGACCCTAAGAAAAAATAATAATAATAATTTTAGGAATCATTTAATCATGTTTTCCAGTCACGTTTCAGGGTGTGCACTGGCAGTGCCCATCTATTCCTAAGTGTGTGATCAGCAACATTACATTGGTAACTTAAAATTGGCCATGGTGAAAGTATTTACACCACAGTAATTGGCAAACACTAGAAATCAAAGATTCTAATTTCCTGGGAGAATGGCTTATTAAACCCCAACCAGCACACCGCTGCACATTCTTGGACATTTTACCGAGTATTTCCTGCTCAGGTGTGTGTAAGTCTTCTTGGGTTTGGCTCCCCCTGGCTGAGTGTGGCTGGGCTGGACTCCCCACTCTGGTGGGTCCAGGCCTGCTCACTGCATCTCTCATCCTCCCTCCGCAGCCACCTGAGACCTGTTCTTCTCACAGCGGAGGGCAGGCACTCACAGGGTGAGGCCAGTGGTGCCCGTGTATTCCAAGCTACTGCTCACATCACGTCTGCTCATGTCCTGGTGGTCAAAGCAGGTCACCAGGTGGCCAAGCCTAGTGACAACAGGGGAGGTGATAGCTCCTCCCTTGGAGGTCAAGGGGGAAGGAATTGGAGATTTGCTGAACCATTGTCAAACCTGGAGACTGAGAATGCATCGGAGAGAGAGGGTCTCCTTCCAAACTGCCCCCATGTGAATTAGGAGCAAACCCTGGCCCCCTGGGTCTTTGATTCCATGTCTCCTACACTGGGGCCAGGGCTTGACCCATAGGAGCACCTCTGTAAATATTTGTTGACTGATTGAAAAAGAGGATAACGTTTGTATTACCTCCCATCGGAGCCCTAGTTGAATTAGCATAGAACCCACGTTGCTGTGCACCAGGATTGGCTGTGCGGAGATTGGAAGCCGATTTAGCATTCAGGTGGCGTCACCTCCATGCAGGTGGCAATGAGCACCATCCCTTTGTTGGGTGACACACACAGAGTTCACCGCGGGTGTTTCATTGTTAGTGGGCCCGTTGGTGCAGCTCAGCAAACAGAACCTAAAAATACCCGCTCTTCCCGCGTCCTGTGTCTCTGTGAGCCAGGGAAGCCTGCGTCTCCTGCCTAGATGAGCGCCTCCTCTGTGGCATCTGTGGCTTTTGGGTTCTGTCTACATTCAGGCCTGTGCTGCTGTGTTAAACTCCCCTTGCCCAGCAGGGAGGAACGGAGGCAGCGGCCGTGGGACGGTGGTAGAGTGCGCTGAATCCTGCTTCCCGTTGGACGCAAGGGAGATGTGTGAGGCCTCAAAGGGGCTTTTTTTTTTTTTTTTTTAGATGGAGTCTCCCTCTTGTTGCTCAGGCTGGGGTGCAATAGCGCAATCTCGGCTCACTCCAACCTCCACCTCCTGGGTTCAAGGGATTCTCCTGCCTCAGCCTCCCGAGTAACTGAGTAGCTGGGATGACAGGCGTGCACCACCACACCCGGCCTCTCCAAAGAAAGGCTCTTTGGAGAGAGCCCGCCGGCTCCCGCGTCCGTAGTTGTCCGTCACGTGAGAGAGAACAGAACGCATCTGCAGGACCCTGCAGGGCCCACTGCTTCCCAGCGCCGGCTTTCGAGCACTTAGCGAGTTACGTGTGTGACCACGCCATTGTGGCTGTAAAGCAGGGGCAGGAAAACGCATCTTCCCTGTCTATAACATGTGGGAAGGCATTCCAGGCCTTCGCGGGTGCCAGCGAGCTTATCTTCTCAGCAAAGCTGCTGTGATTCTACTCCCTTATTCTCCTTCCTGCAGATGCAGAGACTGAGACTGGGGGAAGGTGGTAAATAACATGCCAGGTAACTCGGAGAGTGAGTGGGGAGAGCTGGGGTTTTGGCCCACTGATGTGTCTTCCCCGCTGCACAATGAGTAAAACTTAAAAAATGACTTGGCAAGGCCAGGCGCAGTGGTTTATGCCTGTAATCCCAGCACTTTGGGAGGGAGGCTGGGGCAGGTGGATCACCTGAAGTCAGGAGTTCTAGACCAGCCTGGCCAACATGGTGAAACCTCGTCTTTACTAAAAATACAAAAATTAGCCAGGCGTGGTGGCAGGTGCCTGTAATCCCAGTTACTCAGGAGACTGAGGCAGGAGAATCACTTGAACCCAGGAGGCAGAGGTCGCAGTGAACTGAGATCACGCCATTGTATTCCAGCCTGGGCAACAGCACAAGACTCTATCTCAAAAAAAAAAAAAAAAAAAACTACTTGACAACACCTGAACATTGGGATACTCTACCTGTACATCTGTATTTCTAGCTTCTCTTTAAGTATCCACCACAGGCACGGTGGCTCACGCCTGTAATCCCAGCACTTTGGGAGGCCAAGGCGGGCGGATCACGAGGTCAGGATATTGAGACCATCCTAGCCAACGTGATGAAACCCTGTCTCTACAAAAATACAAAAATTCCCCAGACATGGTGGTGTGTGCCTGTAACCCCAGCTACTTGGGAGGCTGAGGTAGGAGAATCGCCTGAACCAGGGAGTTGGAGGTTGCAGTGAGCCGAGATTGCACCACTGCACTCCAGCCTGGCGACAGAGGGAGACTGTCTCAAAAGAAAAAGAGAGAAATTCAAAGATCTGGTAGCGGAGGGCTCCCTCCCCTCCCTCTCCTGCCCAGCGGGGTAGCAGCAGACCCTGTCAGAGTCACCCTGTGCTCTCCACATGCCACAGTCCCCACCGCTCCCTCCTGCCCGCCCAGCCTGCCAGGGAGGGCCCGTCGCCTATAGCTGCCCTCACAACACGTCCACCTTAATAGGGAAGCCAGGCGCCCAGGTCTGATGTTGATGGGATTTCAGGCTTCAGGTTCCACTGGGGAAGGGCTTAGGGGTGTCCTCCCCACTGGTCTACAAAAAACAGGAACACTCTGGAGACCTGGGCAACAGCCTGGAGCAGCCAGAAGCTCTAGTGGAGACTCCCAGAGGCCAGGATCTTAGTTCAGACTGCAGTGAGCTTGCTGGACGTCTTGGAAAAGTGACTCCAGCCCCTGGCCCTCTGCTTTCTCATCTGTAAGGGGCAGGGCCAGTTAATCCACACTAGGGATTATTCATTCAACAAACATTCATAGTGCCAGATGCCGTCAAAGCATGGGAATGCACAGGCCAGCAAAATGACCAAGCCCCTCTTAGATTCTGGTTGACGACACAGACAGCAGACCCCTAGCAGATGTTACCAAGCATGTTGACCGAGGAGAGAAAAACCAAGAGAGAAAATTAAAATAAACAGGCACACAACCAACCTACTATCTATTATCACCATTATCTCCCATAGGACTTTTTAACACTGACGAGTAGAAAAGATGCGATTTTAGAACAAACATTCTTCTGTGATTCTGCAATTTTGTTTTGTTTTGTTTTGTTTTGTTTTGTTTTGTTTTGTTTTGTTTTGGAGACGGAGTCTCGCTCTGTCACCCAGGCTGGAGTGCAGTGGCACGATCTTGGCCCACTGCAAGCTCCACCTCCCGGGTTCACACCATTCTCCTGCCTCAGCCTCCCAAGTAGCTGGGACTACAGGCGCCCGCCACCAAGCCTGGCAAATTTTTTGTGTTTTTAGTAGAGACAGGGTTTCACAGTGTTAGCCAAGATGGTCTTGATCTCCTAAACTCACGATCCTCCTGCCTTAGCCTCCCAAAGTGCTGAGATTACAGGCGGGAGCCACTGCGCCTGGCTGATTCTGCACTTTTTAACTTAAACATGTATTATACATTGTACTGACCTCTGATGGTTTACTTATTAAATAACAGTTTAAAAATTTTTCAAGTTCATCAAAGAACAAAACACAGCAGTGCGCTAACCATTCGACTCGGCTGGGGAAGCACTTCCATCAGGGCTATATAGTTTTTTTTTTTTTTGAGACTGAATTTGCTTTTGTCATCCAGGCTGGAGTGCAATGGCGCCATCTCTGCTCACTGCAATCTCCGCCTCCCAGGTTCAAGTCATTCTCCTGCCTCAGCCTCCCAGGTAGCTGGGATTACAGGCATGAGCCACTGCACCTGGCTAATTTTTGCATTATTAGTAGAGACAGGGTTTTAGCATGTTGGCCAGGTTGGTCTCAAACTCCTGACCTCAGGTGATCCACCCACCTCGGCCTCCCAAAGTGCTGGGATTATAGGCGTGAGCCACCGCGCCCAGCCAGAGCTATCCATCTTTATCCTTGTTTTCTAGACTTCTGCTGGACACACCCTTTGACCCAGCAATTCTGTGGTTAGGAGTTTGTAAGAAAAAAATAATCCAGATGAGATACAGAGAAAGAACAGCAACTTCATCACAGCTTTAACTGCAAGAACTTGGAAATAACCTAAATATCATCACCAAATAATGGATTTTAAAAATTGTGTCATAATTGTACAATGTAAATGTATCACCATTAAAAGAATTGTATATATATTTTTCACTGACAAAATGAGTTCACAATATTAAATGAAAAAAGGCAATTTACAAGATAATATACATAGTAAAAACCTTGTTCATTAAAATAAAAAATCCTCGCCTGGTGTGGTGGTACACACCTCTAATCCCAGCACTTTGGGAGATGCCTGACTCACTTTGGGAGAGGCAGGAGAATCGCTTGAGGCCAGGAGTTTGAGACCAGCCTGGGCAACATAGTGGGACATTGTCTCTACAAAAAATGAAAAAGTTAGCCAGGCATGGTGGTGTTTACCTGTAGTCCCAGCTGCTCGGGAGGCTGAGGTGGGAGGATCACTTCAGCCTGGGTGTTCGAGGCTGTTGTGATTGCCACCACTGCACTCCAGCCTGGGTGGCATAGCGAGACCTGATCTCAAAAAAAGACTATTCCAGGGCCGCGCACGGTGGCTCAAGCCTGTAATCCCAGCACTTTGGGAGGCCGAGACGGGCGGATCACGAGGTCAGGCGATCGAGACCATCCTGGCTAACACGGTGAAACCCCGTCCCTACTAAAATATACAAAAAACTAGCCGGGCAAGGTGGCGGGTGCCTGTAGTCCCAGCTACTCGGGAGGCTGAGGCAGGAGAATAGCATAAACCCGGGAGGCGGAGCTTGCAGTGAGCCGAGATCGCGCCACTGCACTACAGCCTGGGTGACAGAGCAAGACTCTGTCTCAAAAAAAAAAAAAAAGACCATTCCATTTAATTCCCTTTAAGAACCTGAGCCGGTTTAGCTCAGGCCTGTGAAGGTGAGGACAGGAGCCACAGGGCACGCCAGGCCTCTGGGGTGACGTCCACAGACAAGGGGACCCTGTAGACTCTGTATTTGGAAGCTGCTCTCAGGTTTCGAGAGCAGGATATCCCAAGGAGCCTTCAGACCCTGTCTCTTAAAGAAAAAAAAAAAAATCCAGCTCTGTCTTCGAATGAAGCTTTGCACAGAGAATAGGCGGGGCAGACACACACCATGGGGTGCGATCATGGACAGCTGCTGCTTCACTCATAAACTTTTCTGCTTTTCTTTTTGGAGACAGAGTCTCTGTCCCCCAGGCTGGAGTGCAGTGGCGTGATCTCGGCTCACTGCAACCTCCATCTCCTGAGTTCAAGCCATTCTCCTGCCTCAGCCTCCCGAGTAGCTGGGATTACAGGCACCTGCCACCACACCCAGCTAATTTTTATATTTTCAGTGAAGATGGGATTTCACCATGTTGGTCAGGCTGGTTTCAAACTCCTGAGCTCAGGTGACCCGCCCGCCTTGCCTCCCAAAGTGGTGGGATTACAGGCGTGTGCCACTGTTCCTGGCCTCTCAACTGTTTTTGATTAGTGGTTCTTACTTTAAAAAGGACAATCGAAGCAGTTTGAAACGAGCCTCGAGGAAGTGGGTAGAGGGGCTGCCACTCTGCTTAATTTTCTCCACGCCGAGGTTTCATTTCCTCCTTGCCAGAGGGCTTGGAGGGTAAGACTTCCAAAGCAGCTCCAGTTTCCACAGGACCCATTAGGTGGGATTCCTGTGAGTAGGAAGGGAGGTTTCAAACCCTTCTGGAGAGACAAGAGCCCCACTGCACTCAGCCTACCTTCTGGACAGCGCCCTCCTCCGTCCACCTGCCCTCCCCAAGGTCTCTCCGTACTTCTGGCCACTGTGACGACGACGGCAACACAGAAGTCAAAAACCCATCAACACGGGCAGCACGGGCCGAGAGGGAGTTGCTTCCGGGTGGGAAAGAAAGTCCCCAGGTGGTGCGGAAAAGAGAG
This sequence comes from Rhinopithecus bieti, assembly GCF_001698545.2. NCBI lineage: Eukaryota > Metazoa > Chordata > Mammalia > Primates > Cercopithecidae > Rhinopithecus > Rhinopithecus bieti. The sequence continues at coordinate 1,334,241 of NW_016803937.1, forward strand.
GAGAAGGCGAACACCCTGCGGGTGCATGTCCAGCTGCCCAGGGGCCCCCATGTGCCAGTTTCCCGTGAGCCGAGACCTGTGGGGTCTCGTGCGGCCGGGTTTCTGCCCTGTCCGTCCAAAACACAGGATGAAGCTGATGCCTCACTCAGGGTCTCCTCTCTCCCTGCAGTGCACCCACTCCGGACGGGCCCAGTCTCCGTGCCAGGGGGCACCCGGCAGTCTCCCATCAACATCCAGTGGAAGGACAGCATCTACGACCCCCGGCTAAAGCCACTCAGGGTCTCCTATGACGCAATATCCTGCCTGTACGTCTGGAACACTGGCTACCTCTTCCAGGTGGAATTTGACGATGTCACCGAGGCATCAGGTAAGTGCCAGCTGGGGCTCGAGGCCTTTCTCCTCTCCTGTTGTTCTGGGAGCAGGATCGGGGTCTTCGCGGAGTAGAGGGAGGAGAGCAAGAAGCGGGAGGACACACCCGGGGGATGGTGCGAAGGTTCTCGAGGGGACCGGAGCCTGGTGCTCACTTTACAGATGAGAATGCCGCCAGCACCTGCATGCACACAGGTGCACCTAGCAAAGAAAAACCCCGTCCCGCAGGGCTCGCTCTGCAGGGGTTGGAAGAGACAAGCGAAGCGAAATGCGAACACTTTGCACGTCGGAAGAGGAACTCAGAACGGGGTGGAGGACAGAAAGCAGTGGTGGCTGTGACACCCACACTGGCCTTGATAATCTAGGCAGAGGCCTGCAAGGGAGTTGGGCCCACAGCAGGGCCGGGGTGTCGGGAGCCTGGAAATGAGACCACTGCAGGCTTGAGCAGGTGGTGACCTGGCCAACCTTTATTTTATTTATTGAGATAGTCTTGCTCTGTCCTTCAGGATGGAGTGTGTGGCGCAATCTCAGCTCGCTGCAACCTCTGTCTCCTGGGTTCAAGTGATTCTTCTGCCTCAGCCTCCGGAGCATCTGGGATTACGGGTGGCTGCCACCACGCCCGGCTAATTTTTGTATTTTTTAGTAGAAATGGGATTTCACCATGTTGGCCAGGCTACTCTCAAACTCCTGACCTCAGGTGATCTGCCCACCTTGGCCTCCCAAAGTGCTGGACTTGCAAGCATGAGCCACCACGCCCAGCCCTGGCTGACCTTTTAAATGGACCCCCCAGCTGCTGTGAAGGACAGACTGAGGAGGCGCCTGGAGAGGAGCAGAGGTTAAATAGGAGGCGGTCCGGGGAGTTGCAGGTGGGAGACGGTGGTGGAGGAACAGGGTGGGCTGGGAGGTGACTTGAGAGGTCCTGGAAGCCACCAAGCCCTTACTGGGTTCCAGCGCTTGGCCAAGGGCTTCTGCAGATCATCTCATCAAACCTTCACCATGATTCTCGGAAGTTCCAGGAGGATGCTCTGAGGTTTGAGAAGGTTCTCTCTATGCCTATTATGTTTGCATTTTTATCAGGGTGGCTGTCAGGTCCTACCTGGTGTTTTCCCAGCACCAGCTGGTGGCACTGTAAGCCGCCTTCATGCCGAACACCTGCTCTCCCTCCTGCTGCGAGTCTGGAATTGGGCCACGTGCTGGGTATCAGGTGCCTATGTGAACAGCTCCCAATAAACCCTTGGGCATTGAGTCGCTAGTGAACTGCCCTGGTACAGAACACGTCACATGTGTTGTCGCTGCTGGTTTAGGGGAGAATTAAGTCTGTCCTGTGTGTCTCCCCTGGTGAGGACTCCAGAAGCTCCTGCCTGGAGTCCTCCAGATACAGCCCAGGCACCTCTTCGCGTGGCTGATCTCGCTCTGTGTCCTTCTGCTGAATGTAGCTTAGCTCTGAGGGTGGCTCTGTGCTGGACCCGGTGACTCTTCCTGGGGAATCATCAAACCCGGGGGCCCCGACGCAGCCGCAGCCCCACGTCCTCTCCAGCAGGCATCCCATCTGCCTCCTCCCAGGTGAGTCCCACATGCCTGGGGATCTTACTTTGAGCCAATACCCAGCCCTCAGTTGCTGGAGCATCAGGCACCCGGCTAATGTCCTCACCAAGACCTCATGCAGTGGGGAGCAGGAGGCGCCAGGGGAATCCTGATACTACTAGGAGGAGGAAGGTATGTGGATGGACCCCCTTTAAAAGCACTGCCAGGCTGGGCGAGCTGGCTCATGCCTGTAATCCCAGCACTTTGGGAAGCCGAGGTGTGTGGATCACCTGAGGTCAGAAGTTCAAGACCAGCCTGGCCAACATGGTGAAACCCCATCTCTACTAAAAATACAAAAATTAGCCGGTGGCACACAGCTGAGGTTCCAGTTACTGGAGGGGCTGAGGCAGAAGAATCGCTAGAACCCAGGAGGTGGAGTTTGCAGTGAGCAGAGACTGAGCCACTGCACTCCAGCTTGGGCGACAGAGTGAGACTCCATCTCAAAAAAAAAAAAAAAAGCGCTGCCATCCATGAATAGCAGCATGGCACAAAACAGAAGCCACTAGAGAGAGTATTGTGGGACCCTCATTTTATGTAAGAAGAAATGGAGGCTTAGAGAAGGGGCGACTGCCAAGGGTGAGTGACCCAGTGCGAGGAGCTGGCTTCCGTTCTGACTGCAGATTCTAGCCTGTCACCAACTCACTTCTCGCCAAGGGCTTCACCTGCAAAACTACAGTCTTTCAACGGTCGTGGGAGACACAAACCAGTCCCCATTTTACAGATGTGAAAAAGGAGGCTTGGGGAACTCCTTGGTCAGAGGCCACAGAGGCCTCCCAATGGGACTCTGTGCTCTGCAAAGAAGGGAATCTGGGGAGCGGGCACCCTTAAAAAATCTGGATCCAACATCCACAAAAATCCAGCAGGAGGCCACCAGGAGCTGAGCTCCACACAGAGAGGAAGCACCAGCACCCTGGGTGAGTGAGGCCAAGGTCACAGTCGGTCCCCAGGAGAGCCGGCAGCCGGCCAAGGGCCCAGATGGGCCTCTGGCTCAAGCCCAGCAGAGGCTGTGTCCAGTAGGCCTTGAGGTCTGCGCAGGAGGCCCGTCCCTCACCCCCCAGGGCAAGAACAGGAACTGTTGGCAGTGGCGCAGGGACACCTCTGCGGTGCTTTAAGGGCACACTTGTTATTTTTTGTTTAGCTAGTGGCAGCATGTGTGCCTTGGAATCTAGATGTTTCTGTATTCCCAAGGGAACTCAGGCTCAGGTTTTAGGCTGGAAAACAAGAAAACCGCAGATGGTAATTATCCCCCAGGATCACAAGTCAAAGCCTGCTTTAGGTCAAGAATCTCCACCTTCGTGCCTGTCTGTGTGGCACACCCTCTCCAGAAACAGCCTCGCAACTTTCCCTGGGACCTCCCCTTCCCCACTGCACCTGGTCCTGGTGAGGATATTCACATCAGTGAATAAAATGCTAATTTTAGTGGGGGGCTGACAGACAGTTCTCACACACCAGTGTGCATCAACATCTCCTGGAGAGTGTGTTAGAGCACACACTCCTGTTAGAGCACACACTCCTGTCAGCCCAGCCCGCGGCTCACACCTGTAACCCCAGCACTGTGATAGGCCAAGGCGGGAGGGTCACGAGACTGCATCTCTACAAAATAAAATAAAATAAATTAGTCGGACGTGGTGGTGCATGCCTGTGGTCCCAGCTACTCGGGAGGCTGAGGCAGGAGGCTTAAGCCCAAGAGGTTGAGGCTGCAGTAACCTGGGATTGTGCCACTTAACTCCAGCCTGGGCAACACAGCGAGATCCTGTCTCTCAAAACACATACACACACACACAAAAGAACACAACCTGTGCTTCCTCTAGACATTCTGACTTGGCAGGTGCAAGGCAGAGCCAAGAATCTCATGCCAGCAGGCTCCCAGGTGCCGCTGATCCCGACAGTCCATGGTTTTGTAAGGGCATCTGCTGTGTTGCTGGCTTGGCCTCCATCCTCCTGCCTCCTGGGTCCAACGTTCTTGTTTTCCTTGGGAGCCCATCTCCAACTCCCATTCAGGGGGTCCAGAGACAGGAGTGGGTGGGGACTTGGGTGTGGCGCCTCAACAGCCTTGTCACTGGCTGCAGCAATTGGTCCAGGCATGGGCACGTGACTCAAGACCAGCCAATGAGAGCCAAGGAGTTTTTTTTCTAGGACGTATTTAAAGAGATTATTTCCGTGGCTGGGCAAAGGTCAGCTGTGCCCCACAGCAGGTGAGGGCCGTCCTGAGAAAGTGTCCACGCGGGAAGGCAAAGCCAAGAAGGGGAGAAATCAAGGCCCAAGCCAATTTCAGGGCCTCTGAATGTAGCTGTACCTGAAACCCAGTTAACCCCTGTACTAATAAGCCTCTTTTTAAAATCAGTTTAAGTTCCTATCACTTGCTTCCAAGAGTCCTGATACAAGCAAACAAATAAAAGTGGCCAGGTGCGGTGGCTCATGCCTGTAATCCCAACACTTTGGGAGGCTGAGGCAGGTGGATTGCTTGAGGTCAGGAGTTCGAGACCAGCCTGGCCAACATAGTGAAAGCCCATCTCTACTAAAAAATACAAAAATTGACCGGGCATAGTGGCTTATGCCTGTAATCCCAGCACTTTGGGAGGCCGAGGCGGGTGGATTACCTGAGGTCAGGAGATCGAGATCAGTCTGACCAACATGGAGAAACCCCATCTCTACTAAAAATACAAAAGTAGCCAGGCGTGGTGGTGCATGCCTGTAATCCCAGCTACTCGGAAGGCTGAGGCAGGAGAATTGCTTGAACCTGGTAGGCGGAGGTTGCAGTGAGCCAAGATTGTGCCTTCACACTCCAGTCTGGGTGACAAGAGTGAAACCCAGTCTCAAAAAAAAAGTAAAAATACAAAAATTAGCTAGGTGTGGTGGCAAGCACCTGTAATCCCAGATACTGGGGAGGCTGAGGCAGGAGAATCACTTGAACCTGGGAGGTGGACGTTGTGAGTCGAGATCACGCCACTACACTTTAGCCTGAGCAACAAAGTGAGACTTAGTCTCAAAAATAAAATAAAATAAAAGTGACTAAATTGGCCAGGCACAGTAGCTCACACCTGTAATCCCAGCACTTTGGGAGGCAGAGGCGGGTGCATCACCTGAGGTCGGGAGTTTGAGACCAACCTGGCCAACATGGGTAAACCTTGTCTCTACTAAAAATACAAAAATTAACCGAGTGTGGTGGTGCACACCTGTAGTCCCAGCTACTGGGGAGGCTGAGGCAGGAGAATTGCTTGGACCCAGGAGGTGGAGGTTGCAGTGAGCTGAGATCGCACCACTGCACTCCAGCCTGGGCAACAGAGTGAGACATTGTCTCAAAAAACAAAAAACAAAACAAACAACAACAAAAAAAACCAGTGACTAAACTGAGAGCAAAGAAATGGAAAGGAGAGAACAGGAGGATCGTCAGTTTTAATCCTTTTACTGTGTGCTCAAATGTAATTTGGCTGCAGGTGGGGTCTATGCAGACCCTGGGCGAGGGGTGAGTTGGCTATGGCCTGTTTAACTCCACCTGTGCCGACTGCAGCTCAGCCTTGTCCTCACTCTGTGAGTCAGCCTTGTCCTCACTCTGTGAGTCAGCCTTGTCCTTGGGGAAGCTGGGCCTGGTGCAGCTTTCAGAAGTAGTCCCAGGTAAGCCCGGACCTCCTGAGTCCATGGGTGGGGAATGCTGGTACAGGCCTAGCAGCTGGCTTTCCGGGGCTGGGTAGAGGGACAAAAGCGGTCATGTGTGGTGTTCGCCACTTTCCGTGGTACAAACACTCCTGCACGGCCGAGTTCAAGATTCCAAGGTACAGTCACTGATGGTGGAGTTGGGAAGAGATTTGCACAGTCAGCTCCAGAGTCAGCATGAGCCATCTCCCACTCGCCACTGCCCCCTGCCTTCCTCCCTCTTGTCCCTGCAGCCTGGGATCTCACTGCTGCTCTCCAAGTGAGGAATTCCATGAAGACTTCTTAAGACTTCTTTTTGGTTGTACCTGGCAGAACCCCACCTCAAACTGGCATAAGCAAAGAAGGGGGAGATTTGCCGACTCTGATCCTAAAGAGTCTGGGCTGCAACCGGGTGCCCGGGTCGATGACTGCCAGGGCTCTGAGTGCTCCCCCAGTCTCTGCTTTCCTCCAAGTGCTCCCCCAGGCTCCGCTGTCCTCGTCCTCCGGTGCTCCCAGGCTCCTGCTCCTCGCGTGCCTCCCCCAAGGGCTCCACTGTCCTAGCCGAGGTGCTCCCTCAGCGCTCCCCTTTCCTCCTCCGAGTGCTCCCCAGACCCTGCTTTCCTGAGCGCTCCCCAGTCTCTGCTTTCCTCTGAGGGCTCCCCCAGGCTCTGCTTTCCCCAGGGGACACTCATGGGGGTTCCCCGATGGGGTGAAGGCAGCCGCCCGAGGCTATGACTTGGCCTCCAGTGGAGCGATGTCTCCTCTTTCCCGGCAGTTCCAGCCACCATCCCAGGGCTGATTCTCAGGGGCCCGGCTTTGGCCGCTTGTCTGGCCAGCCCGAGGGTGACCCTGCCCGGAGCAAGGTGTGTTCGGAGAGTGGACAGCAGCACTCCCGCAGGACAGCTGAGGATGCTGTTCCCAGAGTGAGGATGGGGCACCCTCCTCACTGGACGTGCGCCCTTGCTGTGGACCCCAAGCTGACCTCGGCCCCTCCCTGACTCGGTAGCTCTCAGGTCCAAGGCCACTGCCACTGTCTGTCTCCCAGGGTCAGCCTCTGACCTTGTCCCGACCTCACTTTTGGCTTCTCCACCGGCTTCACATCTGCTCAAAGGATCTCGCCGCTTCCTGCCACAGACCAAAAGAAGGATCCGGTGTCTCTCCCAGGCCATGGAAATGAGCTGGGTCATCCCTCCCTTGGCTCCCGTCCACACGGGCCAATCTGGTTTCACTTTATTTGTCATTTTCTCCGAAACCCAGTTTCCTTTTGCTTTCTCTCCTACTCAGCTTCACATGCTCCCGGTCCCCTCCGCATCTCTGCAGCCGATTTTTCCAGGTTCTCGGTCCTCTGCTTCGCAGATTTTCTGTCCTCTTTGTTCACCCGGATTGGGAATCAGGAGCCTACGGGGACAGAGGGAATGAGAACCTCAGATGAAGGACAGGTAGGGCTAGAGAAAGGTTTTCAGAGAGAAACAGAGAAGAATAAGATGAAAACACAGCAAACCCTGGATGGAAGGAGGGGCAGTGCCGGTGAGAGGAAAGGAAGGGAGCAGACGAGGTGCAGACAGCTGTGCACAGACAGGCTCCGGAGGCCTGGACCACACCGTGGCAGGGCCAGAAACAAAGCGGAATAAATGGGGAGGCCAAGGAAATTTCCGTCTGCGGACACTGCCAGCAGTTTTCCTAGGAGCTGGGGGTGCCAGCACTTGGAGCCAGCACAGGCCAAGGACGATGAGTAACAGAGGTGGCGGCAAAGGCTCTTTCCAGGGAATGTGTATGGCCTTGAAGGCCAAGGAGGAAAAGCTGTGGGGGACAGGGGGTGGGGAGGAGCAAAGCGGGTGGAGGAAGGAAGGGGGAGAGGAGAGGTGCCAGTCGCAAAGGAAAACAGCAGCTGGATCCACGTGCTGCCACACTGTGCCTGTCCCACCTCGAGTGCCCTCGCAGAGAGCTCAGCTCATTCCCTAAAGGTGTGGGAGGGCCCAGCTCATTGGGCAGGGCTGTGTGAAGTGCTTGGCACTGTTCTGGGAGAATTAAGCATTTAGTAGACAATAGCTTCCTTCAAAATAAATCCAAACGAGGCCTGAGAGCCCGGGGTTGGGGGGTGGGAGAAACTCAGTGGATGTTGTCGGATGAATGAGGGACTTTTCTTCTTTTGTGCTTGCATGGCTGGCAAAGCCCCTCTACAGGTGTGAGCTACCAAAAAAAAAAATTATTTTTGACACAGGATCTGGCCCTGTTGCCCAGGCTGACATGCATCTGGGCTCACTGCAAGCTTCTCCTGAGCTCAAACCATCCTCTCACCTTAGCCTCCCAAGTAGCTGGGACTACAGGCTCACTCCACCACACCCAGCCCCGTTTTTCCTCGGTAAATGTCATTCTACAGTACTGTGGGTACATCACTTTTTCAATATGAAGTTTTCTTTGGAAGTTGATAAATCCATTTTGGGCCTCAGAGGAAAGCAGTCAGTGATAGAAATTTTGTGACTCTGAGTGAGTCTGGTGGAGCTTCGAATTTTAGATTGTTTCCCAGGGACCGCTGCAGACACAAAGCCCTGACTGCGGGACCCCGGATGACAAAAGTGATCAAAGGTGACTGTGGTCGGATGTGCGCTGCAGTGCGAGTTGAGGTTTCATCGAGCCTCGTTCAGTGGCTCCCGGGGCAGTTGTGCGGATGAAGGGGGCCACGTCTGTGAAGCGCTCAGGATGGAGCTGGTGGTGGGGCGGCCATGCTGGCCACGTCGCTCACACCCCGCACCGTCACCTCGGTGCCCTGCGTTTTCCTTGGCTCCTCTGTGGATTAATTCTCGTTCTGAGGACAAGGGAGGCCGAGGTTTCATCTCAGGTCTGTTCCCGGCTCATTGCTGCGCTTCTCTGTGCCCGTCCCCTCCCCTGACAAGGGGAATGAGAACCCTGCCTGGGGAAACACTCTGGGGACGGTGGCCCGCGACTCCATCCCAGCCCCTCCCATGCCCAGCCACCAGCCACGCTGAGGTCCTGACCACCTTGTGGACCGCCCGGTCCTCCAGCCCCACACCCACCCCTGCGTCCTCCCTCCTGCTCTTCCCTGGTTCCCTCGTGTTGCTCTGTGCCAGCAGCTGAGCCCCCGAGCCCACCCACTGCAACTGCACCTTCCCTGCCTCCTGGCTTCCCTGCTGCGTTGCTCCCCTGCAGGGGCCAGTGAGTGGCCCTAGCTGTGTTCAGACGGCTCTGTGCCTCCTCCTCCCACCCCAGTTCCTCAGCCTTGGAGACAGACGGGGGTGCCGTGGGGCTGAAGGGCACTCCAAGCTCGTGGGGCTGGGGGTCCGCATCTGTACCTGCCACGTGGTTAGCACCCACTGAGCGTCTGGGTCAATTTGCCATCGCCCCACCCCTCAGTGCTGTGGGCGGTTGCCTGACGAAACGCTGCACTTAATAGAAATCACTGTAGACGGAGGAGATAGACAGTGATGAGCTCAGGACCAGCCGGCAACCCCATGAGGTGGTAACGCCCACCGTGGTCACCCATGACTTCCTCTCGCCACTGCTCGGAGCTCCTGCAAAGCCACAGGCAACAAATGGACATTTCTGCTCCATACAAGAAGCTCCTATTGTGAATCTGTGACATGGCTGCCGTTTTCTCTCGGCAAATATTGAGCAAACCCTGACTGTGCCAGGTGATGTGCTGGGTCCAAAAACCTTCCCAGAAGCAGCCCTGGCACTCACGGAGATCCAGCTAGGAAGTCCAGGAAAAGGTCACTGGGGAGAAAAACGACATCAAGCACAGTGGATGAACGTGCTGCCGTAGCTCCCCACGCCTCTCGTAGTGGATGTCACGCTTCCTGGTGCCCTCCCAGATGACCCCTCGTGGGCTACTACACACAGCTGCACCTGGCAAGAGCAAACAAGGATGATCTACTCACCAAGCCTGCAAGGCTGGTGTGCAGGACAGGCCAGCTACGCTTCCCAGGTGTGTGCAAAACCGGGGACAAGTCAGTCACCAGGAGGGTGAGGTGCTAGGGCAGTGTGGGGTGGAGGAGGAGGGAGGGGAGCTGAGTGTGGACTCTTTGTATTGGAGAGGAAGGGAGGGCCATGGTGCAGAGAAAGAACAGAGATTTCAAAGGAGCTACGGTGGAGACCCACAGAAGAGGAATGCTGAGGTTTTTCTGTCTGAAATGCTGAACAGACTAGTACATGCAGAACAGCCCACCACGGCAAGCTGCAGGATTCTTCCGGGCTTTTAACAGTGGTCTTGTAAAAAAAATTAGCTGGGCATAGTGGTCCCAGCTACTCAGGAGGCAGAGAGGGGAGGATGGCTTGCGCCCAGGAGGTTGAGACTGCAGTGAGCCATGATCGCACCACTGCACTCCAGCCTGGGTGACAGAATGAGATCCTGTCTCAAAAAAAAACAAAAAAAACAGACTGGAACATTCAAAACCTGTTGATGGGCCAGGTGTGGTGGCTCACACCTATAATTCCAGCACTTTGGAAGGCCAAGGCAGGCAGATCACCTGAGGTCAGGAATTTGAGACCAGCCTGGTCAACATGGCGAAACCCTGTCTCTACTAAACACACAAAAATTAGCCAGTTGTAGTGGTGCATGCCTGTAATCCCAGCTATGCGGGAGGCTGAGGCAGGAGAATTGCTTGAAACTAGGAGGCAATGAGCCAAGATTGTACCACTGCATCCAGCCTGGGTGCAGAGTGAGACTCTGTCTCAAAAAAACAAAACTAAACAAAAACCCCGTTGGTGTTTGTTGGCAAAGGCCCCCCTTCCTTTCACCACCACCAGCGCTGACCCCGTTGCCCCTCCAATCCCATCTCCCGCTGTCCCTGACAACATCTCTGCTGGCTGGTGCTTCCACCTATTCTGTCGTGGTGGCTGCTGTCACCAGGGTCCTTTCCACTGGTCATCCCTTTCTGCCTGCAACCGCCATTATCTTCACCTGACAATCAGAAAAACTCATCTTCAGGGCTGAAATGCCGCTTCCATAGGGGTGTCCCCAGCAAGTTAACGGCCCCAAAGCCCGCGCCTTCACCTCCCAGACACACAGCTTTTTATCTCCACCACCGTGTGCCCCTCCTGGATTCCAGGCTCTGCAAGGGCAAGTCTGAGCCCACAGCCTCCTCCCTCTATCCCCCATACTGAGCGTGGTGCCTGGCACACGGGAGAAACTCAGTGGATGTTGTCAGATGAATGAGGGACTTTTCTTCTTTTGTGCTTGCATGGCTGGCAAAGCCCCTTCTCATGGACATGAGAAGACATGTCTTCTCCAGACATATTTATCTTTCGACATCTTTACGTGCAGGTCTTACCTTGAAACTCATGGTATCTGTTTCCGGGGACTGCAGATCTCTGCCATGGTGAGATGATGGCGATGGCAATGATGATAGCGATTTTATTTTATTTTACTGTTTATTTATTTATTGAGATGGAGTCTCACTCTGTCGCCCAGGCTGGAGTGCAGTGACGCGATCTCGGCTCACTGCAACCTCCACCTCCTGGGTTCAAGCGATTCTCTAACCTCCACCTCCCAAGTAGCTGGGACTACATTCGCATGCCACCTCGCCCAGCTAATTTTTGTATTTTTAGTAGAGACGGGGTTTCACCATGTTGCCCAGGCTGGTCTCAAACGTCTGACCTCAAGTGACTGCTCACCTCAGCCTCCCAAAGTGCTGGGATTCGTAAGCCACCGCGCCTGGGTGATGATAGTAATTTTAATAATAACAATAACACCAGTCATAATAAAAGTAAGTGGCTATCATTATTTGAGCTCTCACTGCATGCCAGGGACTATTAGGGAGGTACTTTGTAAACATCACAGTACTCAGTCCTTGCCATGGGCCCCTAAAGTAGGCATCATTATCCTTTTAGAAACATCTAGTCTGGGCCACAGACCTATAAAACAACTTGCAAAGCCCCACCGTGTGAAGCCATGATTGGAGCCCACGTTTGCCTAGCTTTCAAACGAGTGCCAATATGTGATGGTCTCAGAGGCTAACTTCCAGGGAGCAGTCTAGGTTCTGTCGTCACGGAGTTCTGTGGGCAGGGGCTTGCAGTGGCTGCGGCCCCTGCCTACCTGGGGAGGTGGCACACAGAAGCCCTCAGCCATCACCCTTTACAGCTTGGGAACCTGCATCACCTCCCAGAATGGCACCGGAAGCAGGCTGGTCCCTTGCAGCATCGTGTTATTTGAAGTTACAAGTAATTAGAACATCTCAAACTTCTCTTGTACTAATTTTAAGCCTACGAACAACCCATGCCTGCCAAAAGCCTGCTTATCTTGGTAAAAGCCCGGAACTACAAATAGATGGCTATTAACAGCATCTGTTGTAATAGCAGAGACAATATTCTCTGGGGCCAGCACGTCACAGCCTGGAGCCGGCCCCAAACGTCATCTGTTATTATGTTTGCAGGGTCTGGCACGCGCGGAGGCAATCATTCAATTATATCTCCATAAGCCGGTTCTGACGCACCTGCTTGCACAGGATGCTGAGGCAACAGTGGCCATTGTTGCCCGGTGGACCAGCCCTGCTGATAGCAGAGTCTGGGGGATGGGGGCCGGCAGCTTAAAGACCCCTTTTTGTGAATGGGGCTTGCCTTTTTTTTTTTTTAATTAAGGAGAATACCCTGACATTGTATTGTCATTATAAAAAGTCACTGTAGGCTGGGCACAGTGGCTCATGCTTGTAATCCCAGTACTTTGGGAGGCTGAGGCGGCAGATCACTTGAGGTCAAGAGTTCAAGACCTCTTGACTCTTGGCCAACACGGTGAAATCCCATCTCTACTAAAAATACAAAAATTAGCTGGGCATGCTGGTGGGTGCCCATAATCCCAGCTACTCGGGAGGCAGAGGTGAGAGAATCCCTTAAACTCAGGAGGCGGAGGTTGCAGTGAGCCAAGATCGAGCCATTGCACTCCAGCCTAGGTGACAGAGCGAGGCTCATCTCAAAAAAAACAAAAACAAAACCAAAAATTAGCTGGGTTTGGTAACACGCGTCTGTAGTCCCAGGAACTCAGGAGGCTGAGGCAGGAGAATCACTGGAACCTGGGAGGCAGAGGTTGCAGTGAGCTGAGAGCACACCACTGCACTCCAGCCTGGATGACAGAGTGAGACTCCACCTAAAAAATAAAGGTCACTTTGAGATTATTTTATCCAGGTCTGCAGCCTTAAATTGGGTCCCTAAGTTTACTGGCAAGGCAAGTAGCAGAGTTTGGCCTGAGCCCTGCTCCAAAAGCTGAGGTCTTGGACCATCAGACCTGGGGGAGGTTGCCGGCTAAACTGGGGCAGGTGACCGAACCTCTCTGCGTCTCAATTTCCTCATCTCAAAGTTGGGCTCACAGGACCTGCTCTGTAGGGCCGTTGTGAGGAGTTCATCCTGGTGGGAACATAAAGTTACCTCACAATGCCCAGCAGGAACAGGTGCCCAGTGAACACCAGCTCCTCTGCCGTACTCCTGGCATGCACCAAGCCTTCCCCATCAGGACAACGACATGAGCTCATGGACAGGATGCATGGTGCCCGGGACACGCCAGAACCTGGCCAGCGAGAGCCTTTGCCACTTAATCCGCTGTTTCACCCCATGAAGGCTTCAGTGACTTCCGGTTGGTTGTTTTTGTTCGATTATTTGTTTTAGAGTGCTTCCTTTACTTCAGGCACTGTGCTAAGGACTTCATATTTCCCATGTGACTTAATGGTAACAACAGTCCTATGGTGGGGGTTAAAGGATAATCCCCACTTTACAGATGGGGAAACTGAGGCTAGGAGGGGTGCAAAAGCTGGACCTAGAGCACACAGTTTGGGAGCGGTGGCCCCAGCCCCTGAACGTGCGTCCGACTCCAGACCCCACTCCTGACCCCATGCTGTGTTGTCTACAGGAAGGGCAACGAAACACGGCTTTCCAGTTTTTCAAGAAAGACGCTTGGCATTTTGCTGGTGGGCGGTCTTCGCAGGGCAGGTCTAATTTTGGAATTTACAGTGGGATTTAAAATGTGCAGTGAGATTCTCTGTTTCACCTTGAAAGAGGCTCAAAATGTATGAATCCCACACTAGACTGATGCTGAAGAGGCTCCTGTGGAATCCATACGCACTGTACTTTCAATGAAAAGGCCAAGCTTTTCCTTCCGCCTCTGTGTCTTCCTGAAATGCGCGCGCCCCGCGAGGGCCACGTGGCCAGGCGCCGGGTGTCTCTCCACCGACCTGCCACCAGGGGCCGCTCCAGCCCAGCCCGAGTTTTCCATCGGCCCCTGCACCTGCCGTTCCCGAAAACGCAGCGGCCCAGCCTGCCTTTGCGGATACCCTCTCAGAAGAACGAACGTTTGGCTTCCCTCCTTATTTGCGTATCACAGAGCCAGTGAGACACAGTAGCCTCTTCGGGTTTTCCCCTGAGCGTGCTTGGTCCCCAGCCCAGGGTGGTCGCCGTTTCAAGCAAGTCCCTTGTTCAGGTACAGGCGTGCAGATGCCCCGAGCCAGGCTGAGGAGGCGCCGCGTGTTCCGAGGGCTTCGTGGTTCCCCTCAGGGGCAGATTGGAAAGGGCTGACTTCTCTTACTCCCATGGGTAGAGAGGCGGGGGATCCAGCCCATCAGAGGCTGCTGCAGTAAAGAATTCTGGGACAGGTTGGGCACAGTGGCTCACGCCTGTAATCCCAGCACTTTGTGAAGCCAAGGTGGGTGGATAATGAGGTCAAGAGATCAAGACCATCCTGGGCAACATGGTGAAACCCCGTCTCTACTAAAAATACAAAAAAAAAAAAAATAGCCGGGTGTGGTGGTGTGCGCCTGTAATCCCAGCTACTTGGGAGGCTGAGGCAGGAGAATCACTTGACCCAGGAGGCGGAGGTTGCAGTGAACCGAGATCACACCACTGCATTCCAGCCTGGGCGACAGAGTAAGACTCCGTCTCAAAAAAAATAAAAGAATTCTGGAACAGCTCGGGGTCAGGAAGGGTGAGGAGCTCCAGCCCTGCTGGGAAGGTGGCCTTGGGAAAGTCTTCTAGCCTCAGAGTTAGCATAGCACCTTACCCTGCAGAGGCTCAGGGCTCACAAGTCCCTTCTGGACCCAGCAGCTCCCGTTCCTGGCCCTCGTTAGTTAACCACAGTCTGGAGGGTGACTTTTCTACTAGGTTTTGTGGGTGGAGGTCCGGCAGGCATCCGGCTGTTAGTGGACTTACGCAGTTGGCATTGCTCTCTTTGGGACCCTATTTATGTGCCTATGTAGAACCCTAGGGTGCTTGAGCTGGGACCAAGAGAAATGTGTAGTAACTCACTTTACACAAATGAAGCTGCAGAGCCCCCCGAATGGTGTGCAACGCACAATCACCACCACCGCCATCATCAGACATTTTACAAAATGCTTCCTGCCTTGTCTCTATTCATCCTGCCCGCTCTTCTCATTTGACAGGTAGAGAGGCTTAGGCTCAGAGAGGCTAAGGTACTTGCCCAGGGTTGCAGAGCAAGTTAGAAGCAGAGCTAAGTTGCAAATCCAGGTCTTTAACTATTTCTATGTTCCGTGGACTTTCCTAGAAATCCCCAGCAGTTCCCAAACTGCTGTGGGAAAGGCTAGATTCCACTGCAACACACAGAGCTGCTTACCAACCGAGTGATTCAATGAATAAATCAATGAACTGACTAATCCCATTCGTTCCTGTATTCATTCATCCCATGAGGGTTCATTGAGTGCCTTCAATGACCCTTTCCTGCACTAAGTCAAGTTGATACAGTGATGGTCCAGACGGAAACAGCCTCTTTTTTTGTTTGTTTTTGCTTTTGTTTTGAGACGGAGTTTCACTCTTGTTGCCCAGGTTAGAATGCAGTAGCATGATCTCAGCTCACTGCAACCTCCGCCTCCCAGGTTCAAGCAATTCTCCTGCCTCAACCTCCCAAGTAGCTGGGATTACAGACACCTGCCACCATGCCTGGCTAATTTTTTGTATTTTTAGTAGAGATGGGGTTTCACCATGTTGGTCAGGCTGGTCTTGAACTCCTGACCTTGGGTGATCTGCCCACCTTGGCCTCCCAAAGTGCTGGGATTACTGGCATGAACCACCATGCCCAGCCTAGAAACACCTTCTGTCCTAAGAGTGCAACTGGGTAGGACTTAACTCAGAGTCTTACAAATGGCATCTACCAGGTTGGGTCCAGTCTAATTTGTCCATGAAGCATCCAACATCCCTGCCTTCTAGGCATTTCTATTCTAGAAGAGATGATACAGACATGCATGAATTTCCATACAGTAAACTCATCATGAGTGAACCCATCCCAAGAGCGAGAAGCAGACCCCCTGGCAGGCTCCACCCTCAGCCACCAATCAGTGTACTTTGGTGCCCCTGGGGCTAGTCAGCTACAAATCCCCTTTCCACCTCGGACACAGGCTGAGGCAGAAGCGAGCACAGAGCTCACCGTGCTTGCATTTTGTGGTTCTGTAAATTCCTTAGATTGTGTTTTGGAGGCCAGGCACAGTGGCTCACACCTGTAATCCCAGCACTTTGGGAGGCTGAGGCAGGCTGATCACCTGAGGTCAGGAGTTTAAGATGAGCCTGGCCAACAGGGGGAAACCCCACCTCTACTAAAAATACAAAAAAGGGGCCGGGCGCGGTGGCTGAAGCCTGTAATCCCAGCACTTTGGGAGGCCGAGACCAGCGGATCACAAGGTCAGGAGATCGAGATCATCCTGGCTAACACGGTGAAACCCCGTCTCTACTAAAAAAATACAAAAAAAACTAGCCGGGCGAGGTGGTGGGTGCCTGTAGTCCCAGCTACTCGGGAGGCTGAGGCAGGAGAATGGCGTGAATCTGGGAGGCGGAGCTTGCAGTGAGCTGAGATCCGGCCACTGCACTCCAGCCTGGGCGACAGAGTGAGACTCCGTCTCAAAAAAAAAAAAAATACAAATACAAATACAAAAAAGAAAAAGAAAAAAAAGCCAGGCTTGGTGGCAGGTGCCTTAATCCCAGCTACTCTGGAGGCTGAGGCAGGAGAATCTCTTGAACCCAGGAGGCAGAGGTTGTAGGGAGCCGAGATCGGACTCCTGCACTCCAGCCTGGGCAACAGAGCAAGACTCGGTCTCAAAAAAAAAAAAAAAAAAAAAAAGATTGTGTTTTGTACTTTGAAGGACAAAGTGGAAAAGGCGTGGGTTTTGGTGTCAAACCTGGATTTGAATCCTAGTTCCCACTGGCATACCTCAGGCACCGCTGGCAACCTGCTTAACCTCTCCCTGGAAATTAAAATACAACAGAAAACCACAAAGGCCGATTGACTCTTATACTCTTCCCTCTCAAAGGAAAAAAAAACTCATCTCTCTTGTAATTTCAAAGCCAGAAAATCACCATGAAACTCTTGCAATGTGACCCAGCGGGGAGGTTTTCCTCATGCCTCGGCTTCCCCACCTCTCCCTCTCATTCATAGCACTGTGGGCCACCATAGAACAAGACCTGATTGTTAGCAACAAAGTGTTTTTTTGTTTTGTTTTTGAGATAGAGTCTCACTCTATCGCCCAGGCTGGAGTGCATTGGTGCGATCTCGGCTCACTGCAACCTCCACCTCCTGGGTTCAAGCGATTCTCCTGCCTCAGCCTCCCAAGTAGCTTGGATTACAGGCAACCACCACCACACCTGGCTAATTTTTTGTATTTTTAGTAGCGATGAGGTTTTACCATGTTGGCCAGGCTGGTTTCGAACACCTGACCTCAAGTGATATGTCCACCTTGGCCTCCCAAAGTGCTAGGATTACAGGTGTGAACCACTGCGCCTGGCCTAACAAAGTGATTTTGTGTGCTTATTGTGGGAAGGACTCTTTCTGTGTCTTTAAACAAATTGAGATGTAATTCATCTGTGCATATTTAAGCAGCTTAGAAGACTTGCTCATAATGGTAGAATTCTAAAGCTAGGTGTGACTCCGAGGTTGCTCCAGACCAACACTGAGATTTTGAGTGAAGAGGGGCAGTGAGCAACTCTGTGGCTTGGTCCACCACTTGCCTAGCCCCTGACTGGACCAGAGCCGAATCCATTTTCCATTTCCAGTTTACACCTTGGTGCCTCCAACTATGAGTACTTTTTTTGTTTGTTTGTTTGAGACTGAGTCTCACTCTGTTGTCCAGGCTGGAGTGCAGTGGCGCGTTCTCAACTCACTGCAACCTCCACCTCCCAGGTTCAAGTGATTCTCCTGCCTCAGCCTCCTGAGTAGCTGGGATTGCAGGCGTACGCCACCATGCCCAGCTAATTTTTGTATTTTTAGTAGAGACGAGGTTTCACCACATTGGCCAGGCTGGTCTCGAACTCATGACCTCAAGTGATCTGCCCGCCTAGACCTCTCAAAGTGCTGGGATTACAGGTGTGAGCCACCGCATCCAGCCCAACTATACATACTTTTGGTGTCGGGAAACCACCAGGAGTCAGCAGTGTCAAGCTCCCCAGGGCATTCATCACGCGCCCAGTGCTTTCCTGGCTTTTGCCGCAGCAGGAGGTGACATGAGCAAGGCAGGTGACACGAGGCTCCTCCACAGCTATGGGAGGCACTCGGGCCACCCCGAATTTGTGACCAGCATTCTAGCTCTGCCAGTGCCTTCCAGCCTTGCCCAGCCATCCCGGGAGCATACTGTGCTCCTTTCAGTGAAAACAACGTGTGGAACAGGTACCACATTTGACGCAGTTGTTGATGGAAATCTGTTAGTGACAAAGTGCTTAGACACAGGAGAAGCCACCCACATCAGAACCCCCCGGGGGAGCTCATTAAAAGGCAGACTCCCAGCACTACTCGGACCTGGGAACGGCAGCCATGACTCTGCAGGGCAGAGCCAGAGGCCTCGGTGAGCGATGCTCATGGCTGAGTCCCTCATGTCAGGTGAACCAAGCTCCTGGGAGGCCACACCTGGCACTGTGCCATGGAGAAGGGCACCCCGAGGCCTGCAGGTGGAGAGCGCTGACTCCAAGGTCAGTGTTCAGGGTGACTTAGGAAGGAAGGAGTGTTCCAATAAAAGCTGGCCCTGTGGTGGGCCTAGATTAAGCAGGGACTGCCAGAGATCAGGACTGACGCTAGCCAGAGTCTGCTTATTTAAAAACCTTCTCACGCAGGTGCAGTGGTTCACACCTGTAATCCCGGTACTTTGGGAGGCAGAGGCGGGTGGATCAGGAGTCGAGAAACCAGGAGTTCGAGACCAGCCTGGCTAACATGGTAAAACCCCGTCTCTACTTAAAATACAAAAATTAGCTGGGCATGGTGCCACATGCCTATAATCCCAGCTACTTGGGAGGCTGGGGCAGGAGAATCACTGGAACCTGGAGGTAGAGGTTGCAGTAAGCCAAGATCATGCCACTGCACTCCAGCCTGGGCGATAGAGTGAGATTCTGTCTCAAAATAAAATAAAACAAAAACCTTGCTCATTGTGTGTTATTTTATAACATTATTTGGTGATAGGATTTAAGCTGCTTTTAAAAAATACTTGGAAGACATCTTTTTTTTTTTTAGTTGAAATCAGGAAATCTTATAGGACAGGCAGGCATCTCAGAAACATTCTTTACCGATTTCTGTCTGCAAGGAGTTGAGGCCCCCACCAGCACCCAGTGGCAGCACTGGGACCCTGCCCTCATTCGGCATTTACTGTGAACCTCTGGGCAGGCGCTGGACTGGTGGTGGGGCAGACTGAATGGGACAGACAGAGCCCACCTTTCACGGAGCCCACCTTGGCTTGTCACGTCAACCATATAGCAACCCCTTGTGAGTGAGCTTATACAACCCTAGCGTAGACAATGCCTCAGGTAACACCACAGCTTGACAAACAGACAAAATGACACACATGTCTTGCTGCCTTTATTTCCAGGAATTAGTGGTGGGCCCTTGGAAAACCACTACAGACTGAAGCAATTTCACTTCCACTGGGGAGCAGTGAACGAGGGGGGCTCGGAGCACACAGTGGATGGCCACGCGTACCCCGCCGAGGTTTGTAGACGTGGCCTAACGGCACGTATCTATACACTTTCTATGTCTCTGGCTGTATGGTGGGGGGTGAACAAGCCATGCCCGCTGCTCAGATGTGAAGGGTCTTCTGGGACCTGGGACTGTCAGTACTCAAACCAGAACAGTCGGCCACCCCACCCATTTACTCACACCCTGCTCTTATGAAGAAGGCACTGTAAGCACTCTCATTCAACGGAAGAAGAGACTGAGGTTCTGAATGGTTATGGAACTTGCCGAAGTCAGACAGCTGGGATCAAGGTCAGAGCCTCAGCTCTTTGCCGCGCTTCACTCAGCTGTGTGCTTGCAGCTGTAGGGACTAGCAGATCCACAAGGCCCTCTGCTGAGAAGCTGAACATCTTTGCACATCTTTGCAGTAAAGATCATCTTTTTTTGTTTGTTTGTTTGTTTGTTTGTTTGTTTTGAAACAGGGTTCACGCTGTCACCCAGGCTGGAATGCATTGGTGCCATCTTGGCTCACCATAACTTTCGTCTCCCAGGCTCAAGCCATTCTCCTGCCTCAGCCTCCCGAGTAGCTGGGATTACAGGTGGTTGCCACCAGGCCCTGCTAATTTTTGTATTTTTAGCAGAGATGGGGTTTCGCCATGTTGGCCAGGCTGGTCTCAAACTCCTGACCTCAAGTGATCCACCTGCCTCAGCCTCCCAAGGTGCTGGGATTATAGGCGTGAGCCACAGCACTGGCCGAGATCATCTTCTTAAAACAGTCTTATTTTCAACATTCCAAAGTGGGAGTCAGTAGAGAAAATGAGTGTGGATCAATGTTGGGAATTGGTTTTTGTAGTTTTTTTGGGTGATAAAAACCACCATTTTGGTGATGCCTTATAGATTTCCCCAAATATTTTATTATGAAATTTTTGCAACATACAAAAAAATGAAAAGAAATGAACGAGAAGAATCCACGCGTTTGACGTCTCAATCCTGTGACGACCATTTCTGCCATGTTTACTTTATCACACCTCTGCTCACCCGCCCACCTGACTTTTGACGCTTTTTCAAGTTGAGGACTCTTTCTGTTTTTCGAACTTGTTGTTATGAAAGTAACACTGCAGCCGGGCGCGGTGGCTCGCACCTGTCGTCCCAGCACTTTGGGAGGCCGAGACGGGCGGATCACGAGGTCAGGAGATCGAGACCATCCTGGCTAACACAGTGAAACCCCGTCTCTACTAAAAAATACAAAAAACTAGCCGGGCGAGGTGGCGGCGCCTGTAGTCCCAGCTACTCAGGAGGCTGAGGCAGGAGAATGGCGTAAACCCGGGAGGCGGAGCTTGCAGTGAGCTGAGATCCGGCCACTGCACTCCAGCCCGGGCGACAGAGCGAGACTCCGTCTCAAAAAAAAAAAAAAGAAAGAAAGTAACACTGCAGTTAATACGGAACTAGAGTCCACCCAAACCAGAAAATGAAAATTGCTTTTAACCACACACCCAGAGGTGACCTTGGGCCGTTTTTTAAATAGGGAGTGATATCTATTATCATAATTGTACACATATTTATATATAGCTCCAAGAATGAGCGCAACAATGGCTTCCGTGTGTTTCTCTTCATTTAACAACATGCCTTTTATTTTAGGTATGTGTCTATCTCTGCAACTTTGTTTTTGATGAACAGGATATTTGCATATTTATTTATTTATTTATTTTTTATTTATTTATTTTGAGACTGTATTCACGCTCTGTCCACCCAAGCTGAAGAATAACAAAATGATATAGGAAAATGGCATAACTCAGCTCACTACAACGTCTGCCAGCCCAGAGTTCAAAGTGAGAAATTCTCAACATAGCACATCAGAGCATAACCAAGAAAGTATAAGACTAGAGGATATTACAAGGCGACCCTGCCCCCGCCCTCTTGTAGTTTTTAGTAGAGATTGGGTTTCACCCATCTTGGCCAGCTGGCCTTGAACTCCTGACCTCATGATCCACCGCCTTGGCATCCCAAAGTGTCTGGTAATTACTAGGTGTGAACCACCCACACCAGCCGATGAACAGATTATTTTCAAAGAGGAATGGTTGTTGCCAATGTGAGTCCTAGAGAAAAGCGAGGACCAGTAAGCTTGGCCCAGGGACCGTCCCCTGACTCGGGCTGAGCAAGGGCTGGGGCCCCCATCCTGCTGAGGTCTGGCCCATGCTGCAGTGTTGGTTTCTGGGGGTGGGAGGAGGGACGGGAGCCGGTCTTACCGGTGGGGTGTGGCATTCCAGGGGAGCCACAGGTGGCAGGAAGAGCCCACACCCACCTTCACTGGCCCAGATGCATCTGGAAGCACGTGAACCTGCTGGCATCGAGGTGCTGTGTGGTTCTCACTGGCCCCAATGCCCTCCACGGGGCCCCTGGTCCCAGAGCCCCAGCAGTGTGGTGAATGGTGGACAAGAAGCCCAACGGCTTGCTGTGCCCCATCCTGGTGGACTTGGGGCTTGGAGCACCCATTATGAAAGGCTGCCCCACATCCCCTGTGCTTATAAGGAAACATGGACAGGTGCCCAGGCCCCTTCTAGGCAAGACCACGCTCTCACCACAGGAACGCCCAGCCGGGGAACCGGACCCAGATCACAGTTCTGCCTCTTGCTTGCCAGCAACTCAGAAAGCCCCTTCCCCAGCCTGTGCTGACCCCGATTTAAATCCCTGTCACCTGGCCAATTTCGACACAGAGACTAGAACACGATTCCAGATCCATGTTTCCACCACAGGAAAACCAAAGGCAGAGTGTCAAATGCAGACATGGATGAGGGTCAAGGTCGAGTGCCTTGACATCAGGAAGATGCAATATTTGGGACATATTTGCACTACAAAGTTATTCACTGCTTATCTGAAATTCAAACTTAACTGGAGGCCTCTGGTTTTGTTTTTTTTGTTTTCCAAGACGGAGTCTCACTCTGTTGCCCAGGCTGGAGTGCAGTGGCGTCATCTCGGCTCACTGCAACCTCCGCCCCTCAGGTTCAAGTGATTCTCCTACCTCAGCCCCCTGAGTAGCTGGGATTACAGGCACCTACCACCATGCCCAGCTAATCTTTGTTTTTGTTTTGTTTTGTTTTGTTTTGTTTGAGATGGAGTCTCGCTCTATCGCCCAGGCTGGTGTGCAGTGGCGCAATCTCGGCTCACTGCAAGCTCCGCCTCCCGGGTTCATGCCATTCTCCTGCCTCAGCCTCCCAAGTAACTGGGACTACAGGCATCTGCCACCATGCCTAGCTCTCTCTCTTTCTATATATATATATATATACACACACACACACACACACACACACACACATATATATATAGTATTTTAGTAGAAATGGGGTTTCACCATGTTAGCCAGGATGGTCTCAATCTCCTGACCTTGTGATCCGCCCACCTCGGCCTCCCAAAGTGCTGGGATTACAGGCATGAGCCACCGTGCCTGGCCTAATCTTTATATTTTTAGTGGAGACGGGGTTTCACCATGTTGGCCAGGCTGGTCTCGAACTCCTGACCTCGTAATCCTCCCACCTCGGCCTCCCAAAGTGCTGGGATTACAGGCGTGAGCCACCGCGCCCGGCCCTTTCATTATGATTAAGTGGGCACATAGGGCAGCCATTCAGAAAGGGAAGGGACCGTCTTACTTCTTGCTGATCGATTTAAGTTCTCTTTCCACTGTGTTTCAGCTGCATTTGGTTCACTGGAATTCTGTGAAATACCGAAATTACAAGGAAGCTGTCGTGGGAGAGAACGGCTTGGCTGTGATAGGTGTGTTTTTAAAGGTAATCGTTTGCTGTGGTGTAGTTCTCCTAATGAAAACAGTGGTGATCCATCATTAGGATTGCTTTTTTTTTTTTTTGAGAGAGAGAGAATCTCGCTGCGTCACACAGTCTAGAGCGTAGTGGCACGGTCTCGGCTCATTGCAACCTCCACCTCCTGGGTTCAAGTGATTCTCCTGCCTCAGCCTCCCCAGTAGCTGGGACTACAGGAGTGCGCCACCACACCCAGCTAATTTTTGTATATTCAATAGAGACAGGGTTTCACCATACTGGGGAGGCTGGTCTCGAACTCTTGACCTTAGATGATCTGCCCACCTCGACCTCCCAAAGTGCTAGGATCACAGGTGTGAGCCACCATGCCTGGCCAAGGATTGCTTTTAAATTGTGGTATATTTACAGTGGATTGAGCTTCCCCCCCATCCACTGCCTTTTCAGCTAACACCTCTTGTGTCTGCCACGCAGCTCGGGGTCCATCATCAGACGCTGCAGAGCCTGGTGGACATCTTGCCGGAAATAAAACATAAGGTAAGCTGCATATCTGAAATCAGCAGGCCAGGCGCGGTGGCTCACGCCTGTAATCCCAACACTTTGGGAGGCTGAGGCGGGTGGATCACCTGAGGTCGGGAGTTTGAGACCAACCTGACCAACATGGAGAAACCCTGTCTCCACTAAAAATACTAAATTAGCCAGGCGTGGTGGTGCATGCCTGCAATCCCAGCTACTCAGGAGGCTGAGGTAGCAGAATCGTTTGAATCCGGAGGTGGAGGTTGCAGTGAGCTGAGATCACGCCATTGCACTCCAGCCTGGGCAACAAGAGTGAAACCCCGTCTCAAAAAAAAAAGAAAAAAAAAGAAAGAAATCAGCATCATGTGACAAGCAAAATTGTTTAGTGCAGTGATTCATTTACAAGGAAAAAGAAATGGCGCAGTGGAAAGAGCCCCGCCGAGGGGCCGTGATTCCAGTTCTGGAAACATGATTCCACGGGGCTGATGCTCGTGTGTCAACAGCTGGCTCTCTCTGACTTCGAATGCATCACCACTGCTCTGGGACCCTGTTTCCATCTTCAAAAAATAAGGGTGTTGGGCTCGATAGAAGTTCCCAAAATTCAGCCATGCAGGCAGGATACTGAAAACGTTTGACATATCTACCTGCCGATGGGACTACTCTCTACTGAATATTTTTCTTTCTTTCTCTCTCTCTCTCTCTCTCTCTCTCTCTCTCTCTCTCTCTTTCAGGAGTCTCCCTCTGTTACCCAGACTGGAGTGCAGTGGTGTGAGCTTGGCTGACTGCAACCTCTGCCTCCCAGTTTCAAGCAATTCTGTCTCAGCCTCGCACGTAGCTGGGACTACAGGCGTGTGCCACCACACCTGACTACTTTTTGTATTTTTTAGCAGAGATGGGGTTTCACCATGTTGGCCAGGCTGATCTCAAACTGCTGACCTCAGATAATCCACCTGCCTTGGCCTCCCAAAGTGCTGGGATTATAAGCGTAAACCACTGTGCCCGGCCTATCTATTTAATATTTTTCTTTCTTTCTTTCTTCCTTTCTTTTTTTCTTTTTTCTTTTGAGATGGAGTCTTACTCTGTCACCCAGGCTGGAGTGCAGTGGCGTGATCTCAGCTCACTACAACCTCCACCTCCCGGGTTCAAGCAGTTCTCTGCCTCAGCCTCCCGAGTAGCTGGGATTACAGGTGCCTACCATCACGTCCAGCTAAGTTTTGTATTTTGAGTAGAGACGGGGTTTCACCATCTTGGCCAGGCTGGTCTTGAACTCCTGACCTCATGATCCACCTACCTCGGCCTCCCAAAGTGCTGGGATTACAGGCTTGAGCCACCGCACCCGGTCCTATATTTTTCTTTAAATTGATTAGCTCGAAAATTTTTTAGCCTTGTTCTGGGTAATGATATTCACTAATGATAAAATTTGTTGTAAAACATATTGGAACAAATCTCTAAGTGGTCACATGCGAATGCTGACCCGTGTACCACCCAGGCTCTCCTTGGGAAGGAACTTAAAACAGTCCTTATCCCACTCCAAGCCCAAGGGCAGAGAGAAACCTGCCCAAACCAGAGCTCTCTGTCCATCTCTCCATATGCTTCCCGGCATCCAGCACAGCTCGAAAAGATGGCTGGGACAAGAGTGTTGCGTTTCTCCAAGATCTGCTGAGAAAAGGCTTTGAGGGAGAAGGGGAAATTCCAAAGAAACGTAGTTTATTTATTCAGCAGCAAACAAAAGAATTCCAGGGCAGAGGGAGTCAACGCAAGCCTCAGATGTGCGGACGGATGAGGCCTCAACCTGTGTTAACAATGGTGCGGGCTGGTCCAGTTGGAGCTGGGGCCAGCCCTTCCTCACGGTTCAAGGAGGCTTTTGATCTGTGCGTGGCCTTCGCCTTGATGCTGGCTTTGGGGCGGCCTCCTGGGACTGGGACAAGATCACCCCCTGCCGCCCCATCTGCCTGCTCAGGAACTCCACAAGGCCACGGCTCTGAGAGCTCTGACGCCCCATCCTCTTCCTCTGCGCGGCTCCACAGCCGGAGGAAACCTGGCGAGGGGATGTTTTCCCAGCCAGCAGCCACCTCCCACTCCAGGTGGTCCCACCTCTTGATGGGAAAGAAAAGAGTTGGCTGTGAAGGACCCTTTACCCAAGGGCTGTGTTCCTCCCGGGGAAGGTTCTGGAGCATTTCTTCCCCATGGGGTAAGTCGGAATTTTTTAGGCAAACCGCAGGGGAGGAATGATGTCAGGGACAGGGGAGGAAGTGCCACTGGGGACTCAGCTCTGGTCCTGATGCTGATCTCTGGGCTCATCTCCTCAGCTGAAAATAAAGAGTTAGACTGTTTATTTTATTTTATTTTTTTAGATGGAGTCTCTCTCTGTCGCCTAGGCTAGAGTGCAATGGCGCAATCTCGGCTCACTGCAACCTCCGCCCTCCCAGTTCAAGCGATTCTCCTACCTCAATCTCCCGAGTAGCTGGAAGTACCAGTGCCCACCACCATGTGCCTAATTTTTGTATTTTTAGTAGAGACGGGGTTTCACCATGTTGGACAGGTTGGTCTTGAACTCCTGACCTCAAGTGAGTTGCCTGCCTTGGCCTCCCAAATTGCTGGGATTACAGGCATGAACCACCGCACCTGGCCGAGTTAGACCCTTGATAAATTAAAAGACCTTAAGAGGCTGGGTGCCGTGGCTCATGCCTGTAATCCCAACGCTTTGGGAGGCCAAGGCAGGCAGACCACCTTAGGTCAGGAGTTCCAGAGCAGCCTGGCCAACTTGGTGAAAGCCCATCTCTACTAAAAATACAAAAATTAGCCAGACATGATGGCGGGTGCCTGTAATCTCAGCTACTTGGGAGGCTGAGGCAGGAGAATTGCTTGAATCTGGGAGGTGGAGGTTGCAGTGAGCCGAGATTGTGCCACTACACTCCAGGCTGAGTGACATAGCGAGACTTGTCTCAAAAAAAAAAGACCTTAGGAGGTAAAAGGACCAGCCTGGGGGGAAAGAGTCTTTTCTTCATGGGTCAGGGAGTGGGAAGAGACTTGAACAACGCTCTTGTCTAGAGGCTCCCAGCCTAGGACTTCTGGGAGCTTCTCCCATAGCACAGTGTATCAGAGAGCCCTACAGTTGGACTCCCGGGTCCAGAGCCCTGATCCACCACTGCTGAGCTGTGCACCTCTGAGCCTCAGCTTCCTCACCTGTGAAATGGAGATATTAAACATCCACAGTAGCTCGGGCGTGGTGGCTCACACCTGTAATCCCAGCACTTAGGGAGGCTGAGGTGGGCAGATCACCTGAGGTCAGGAGTTCAAGACCAGCCTGGCCAACATAGCAAAACCCCATCTCTGCTAAAAATACACAAATTAGCTGGGCATGGTGGCACATGCCTGTAATCCCAGCTACTCAGGAGGCTGAGGCAGGATATTTGCTTGAACCCGGGAGACGGAGGTTGCAGTGAGCCGAGATGGCGCCACTACACTCCAGCCTGGGTGACAGCTCGAGAATCCGTCTCAAAAAAAAAAAAAAAGGCCGGGCGCGGTGGCTCAAGCCTGTAATCCCAGCACTTTGGGAGGCCGAGACGGGCGGATCACGAGGTCAGGAGATCGAGACCATCCTGGCTAACATGGTGAAACCCTGTCTCTACTAAAAAATACAAAAAACTAGCCGGGCGAGGTGGCGGGCGCCTGTAGTCCCAGCTACTCGGGAGGCTGAGGCAGGAGAATGGCATAAACCCGGGAGGCGGAGCTTTCAGTGAGCTGAGATCCGGCCACTGCACTCCAGCCTGGGTGACAGAGCGAGACTCCGCCTCAAAAAATATAGATAAAATAAAATAAAAATTAAAATTAAAATTAAAAAAATCCACACTAGAGAAGCATTCTCACAATGTAATGGAATAAGAATCATGTCTGGTTCTTGGTTAAACATGCAGTTGAGTTCAAGGCCCAGCTGTGGCCAGCACTCACACACATACATCTGCTGTGGAATACACAGGCTGCTGCCGCCCGTCACGAAACGAAAATCCACCAGGTTAAAATCGCTTTTTGTTGCTACGGGTGCTTTCAGTCAGCTGATTCCCAGAGAGAGCTATTACCTTTTGGGAGTCCATGAAACTTTAGAATGATGGCCTTGTGATGGAAAATGCTAGAAGCGTGGTCGAATCTAACTCCTTATTGGAGGGCAGTGCAGGGCAGGACGGGGCTGTGGTGGCCTCAGGCTCAAGGACAGATGGCCTTGGCTTCAAATCCCAGCTCTGCCACTCACCCGCAAGAACTCAGCAGTCCTCACCCAGGGACAGGCTCACTGCAGCTTCTGGGCTACTTTCCTGGTTTCCTGCAGTTAAGGAACAAACTGTCCTGAACTAGGGCAGGAAAGACCAGAGTCACGTAGTCCCCCTCATCTCTCCTGGTTCCAGGCTGGTCTGGAACTTGTCTCAAAAAAAAAAGCTCAGAGAGGCAAAGAAGGCCTTGCCCCGGGCACACAGCTGGCAGGTGAAGAGCCCGTTTTTAAACCCAGGAAGTGGGTTCATGCAGCCTGAACTCCCAACCGTCCCAGTGCCCACCTCCCACATTCAGTCAGAACTCAGGCTGAGCTCCAGCCCCTGCTGCACATTTCTGAACTTTTTAGCAGCTTAGAGGGAAACACGGGCAGAGTCTGTAACCAAAACCACATCAGGCGCTGCCCGGAAGCCCGGACCCCCCACTCCCAGCGCCATCCCATCTGCATAGGCCCCTACCAGTGCCCACCTGTCACTGTGCACTCAGCTCCCAGCATTGCAGGCACAGCCCCAGTGTGGCCATGGTGACCCTAGACAGACAATCCCAGAATGGAGACCTCGAGGCTTCACCTTTGACCCTCTCTCCGTAGTCAGAAGTTTTGGCCAAAACTGCCCACAGAGGATCCCCACCCTCCATGCCTGGACAAGCTGCAAGCTCCTCAGGCTGCTGGGGAACCCCTCGTCCCTGCCTTCACAAGAGTCAGGGCTACAGGGGAATTGGCTGCCTTGTGGAGCTGGAAACAGCTCACCAGCTCCAGGGGATCCAGGGAACGGCTCTATGCCCTTGTGGAGGCTCTTTCAGCTTTGGCAGCAGCAGGGGCAGCACCTACTGAGCCCCACACCCGTGTGGCAGGGACTGACGGAAGCCCGTTACAGCCACCATGCGCCCATCATACACCTGGGGAAACTGAGGCTCTAAGGACAATGCAAGGATGGAGTTACGCTGGGTGGGGCTTGACGGTCCTAAGATGTGGGGTCCTGTTTAAGAGAAAGAAGACAAAGCAAGGAATGGGGTGGGCGCGGTGGCTCATGCCTGTCATCCCAGCACTTTGGGAGGCCGAGTCAGGCAGATCACCTGAGGTCGGGAGTTTGAGACCAGCCTGACCAACACAGAGAAACCCCATTTCTACTAAAAATACAAAATTAGCCAGGTGTAGTGGCGGATGCCTGTGATCCCAACTACTCGGGAGGCTAAGGCAGAAGAATCACTTGAACCCGGGAGGCGGAGGTTGTGGTGAGCCGAGATCATGCCATTGCACTCCATCCTGGGCAACAAAAGCGAAACCCCGTCTCAAAAAATAAATAAATAAATAAATAAATAAAAGAAAAGAAAAGTGGAACAAGTCACCAACCCACTTCCACCAGCAAAGGCTGTGGTGCTTTCCACGGGTAGCTGGTCCATCCGTGCTCAGATAATAGATGTGATGGTCTCAGGCTCATTGGTGTGCTCACCAGTGTCCCATCCTAGCCAACTGGGCTCACCACACACATAAAGGAAGGGCCCTGACTCGCTCTGGGGGCCCCGGGGGAGAGCAACTTTCTTTTTTTTTTTTTAAGATGGAGTCTCGCTCTGCCGCCCGTGCTGGAGTGCAGTGGCCGGATCTCAGCTCACTTCAGCTCACTGCAAGCTCTGCCTCCTGGGTTCACGCCATTCTCCTGCCTCAGCCTCCCAAGTAGCTGGGACTACAGGCACCCGCCACCACGCCCGGCTAGTTTTTTGTATTTTTAGTAGAGACGGGGTTTCACTGTGTTAGCCAGGATAGTCTCGATTTCCTGACCTCGTGATCCACCCATCTCGGCCTCCCAAAGTGCTGGGATTACAGGCTTGAGCCACCGTGCCCGGCCGAGAGAGCAACTTTCTGTAACCACATAGCTGCGGCAGCCCTCATGCATCTTACAGACAAGACAGGAGCTCCTGGGGATGATGATGCAACACACAGACATCCTCTTCCCAGCCTAAGACTAGAAAGCTTAATTGACAAGAAACCTGCACACAGAGGAATGGCTGGGGCCTGCCGCTCCCCTGACTGATTCCTGCAGCCCTGGGGAGGGAGGGAAGAGCCCACACCTCGGAACAGGCCAGGCCTCAGTGGCCCTGACTGGCAACATGGCTTTGGGCAAGTTGTTTATATCTGTCTGTCTGTCTTCATCAGTAAACTAGAAATACTTCTCGAAGGGTTGTTCTGAAGATTTGAAGTAGTTGCTCAGAAAGTGACTGGCACATCTATGCCCTGGGAGCGAGGACGTGTGGCAGGCAGAAGGAGACGGACATCTCAGGACACACCCATCTGTTACCCATGTGCATAGACCAACGCCTCACTACACACCCACCTGTTACCCATGGGCACAGACCATCTCACTGCACACCCGCCTGTTACCCATGTGCACAAGCAGCCTGCTCCTTCGCAGCCCAGCTAGACCGTGCAATGGGATGTCAACGCCGCTAGACTGTGCAACGGGATGTTATTTGGCAGTCAGAAAGGACACAGCTCTAACTCACGCTGTGGTGTGGGTGAGCCTCAAAAGCACCATGCTAAGTGAGAGACGCAAGACACAAATGTTCCACATGTTACATGACTCAGTTCCTATGAAACCCACAGAGACAGAAGCAGCAGGGCGGGGGTGGGGACGAGAGCTAAAAAGTACCAAACTTCCTCCTTGAGGTGTTGAAAATGTTCTAAAATTGACTTGGGATGGCTGCACAACCATGAATATACCCAAAACCATAGAACTGTACACTTCAATTTTTATGTACTTACTTTAAGAAAGGATCTCACTTTGTCACCCAGGCTAGAGTGCAGTGGCATGATCACAGCTCACTGCAGCCTCGACCTCCTGAGCTCAAGCCATCCTCCCACCTCAGCCTCCCAACTACCTGGGACCACAGGCGTGTGCCACCACACCTGGCTAGTTTTTGTATTTTCTGTAGAGTCAGGGTCTTGTTATGTTGCTCAGGCTAGTCTCAAACTCCTGGCCTCAAGCAGTCCTCCCACCTCAGCCTCCCAAAGTGCTGGGATTACAGGCATGAGACGTTGTGTCCAACCAGGTTGTACACTTTAGATGGGAGAGTTGCATGGTATGTGAATTCTATCACAATAATGCTGTGGGTTTTATTGCTGTTGTTGTAGTTTGAGACAGTCTCTCTCTGTTGCCCAGGCTGGAGTGCAGTGGCATGATCTTGGCTCACTGCAACCTCTGCTTCCTGTGCTAAAGCGATTCTCCTGCCTCAGCCTACCGAGTAGCTGCGATTACAGGCACCTGCCACCATGCCCGGCTAATTTTTGTATTTTTAGTAGAGACGGGGTTTTGCCATGTTGGTCAAGCTGGTCTCGACTCCTGACCTCAGGTGATCTGCCTGCCTTGGCCTCCCAAAGTGCTGGGATTACAGGCATAAGCCACTGCGTCCAGCCTATAATGCTGTTTTTAAAAAATTAGCTGGATAATTACGTGAACATGTGTGTCCAGAACTGATGCATGTGTCTGTCAGCGTGGACACTACTGGGCTTCCTTCTGGTAGCTCAGCCGCCTCTCCCGACCCTGACCCTCACTGCTTGATGTTAGGAGACAAGCCCAAGACATCTGGGTTGCCGGCTTCCACCTCGGAAGGCCAGGGCCCAACAAAGTCAATGTGCTGTGGTTGAGCAGGGAGGCCGTCTTCCTTGCGGACAGAGACTCTGTCACTTCTGGCTGGACTCTTGTCCCACAGCCAGGGACAGATGCAGAGTTGTGCTTGTTTGGGTTGGGACACTGATGAGGGCTGTGTTGCGGCCAGGTCCAACCACCGTGAGCTGAGATCACACCACGGCACTCCAGCCTGGAAGACAGAGTGAGACTCTGCCTCAAAATAAATAAACAAATAAACAAATAATAAATAGAACTACCCTATGATTCAACAATCACACACCTCTGGGTATATATCCAAAAGAGCTGGCTGGGCACAGTGGCTTATGCCTGTAATCCCAATATTTTGAGAGGCCAAGGCAGGAGGATCGATTGAGCCCAGGAGTTGGAGAACAGCCTGGGCAAGTTGGCAAGACCCCCTGGCTACCAACAATTAATTTTAAACCCTAGTGTGGTGTCGTAGCTACTTGGGAAGCTGAGGCAGGAGGATCGCTTGAGCCCAGGAATTAGCGCCTGCAGTGAGCTCTGATGGTGTCACTGCGCTCCCGTCTGGGTGACAAAGTAAGACCCTGACTCTTTTTTTTTTTAAGTTTTTTTTTTGGCCGTAAGTGTATTCAATGCAAAATAATCCTCTCTAATTTTACTGAGGTGGCTGGCCACATCCACGAGCAAATCCGCCTCTAAACTGGAATTCGGTTGCTGACCCAGCCCCAGCCTCGGCTTTCTTGTCGGCACCAGGAGCACAGCGCTCCATCTGCAGGTACCTCTGTCGGCCTCCCCTCTTGTGAGTCTTGCAGGTCAGTCACCCTCCAGACCTTTAGGCCGAGGGCTGCCAATCTCTGGATGGCTGCAGCGCAGGGTGGCAGGCACAGTTTTTGGGGACAGATGAAGGTAATCATGGAGATACTGGATACCCTCATTGGTAAGGTAGCAGTAGAAATGTCTTCAGGTAGGCCGGGTGCAGTGGCTCATGCCTGTAATCCCAGCACTTTGGGAGGCTAAGGTGGGTGGATCACGAGCTCAGGAGATCGAGACCATCCTGGCTAATATGGTGAAACCCCGTCTCTACTCAAAATATAAAAAATTAGCCAGTCGCAATGTCGAGTGGATGTAGACCCAGCTACTCGGGAGGCTGAGGCAGGAGAATGGCGTGAACCCAGGAGGCGGAACTTGCAGTGAACCGAGATCACGCCACTGCATTCCAGCCTGGGTGACAGAGCGAGACTCTGTCTCAAAAGAAAAAAAATTTTAAAAAGCAACAATGCGGGCCGGGCGCGGTGGCTCAAGCCTGTAATCCCAGCACTTTGGGAGGCCGAGACGGGTGGATCACGAGGTCAGCGGTAAGATCCGAGACCATCCTGGCTCAACACGGTGAAACCCCCGTCTCTACTAAAATACAAAAAAACTAGCCGGGCGACGAGGCGGGCCCTTAGTTCCAGCTACTCGGGAGGTGAGACAGAGGAATGGCATTGAACCCGGGAGGCGGCGGAAGCTTGCAGTGAGCTGAGATCCGGCCACGCACTCCAAGGCCTGGGGCGGCCAGACAAGATCCGTCTCACAAAAAAAAAAAAAAAAAAAAAAGCAACAATGCAGGGACTCCTGACACATGCTCCAATGTGGATAAACCTGAAGGACATTATGCCCAGTGAAATAAGCCAGACACAGAAGACAAAACCACAGGATCACACCCACATCAGGTCCCCAGACAGAGTTGGAGTTTGGGATGATGGAAAAGTTCTGGAGACGGACAGTGGAGATGGTAGCACCACAATGTGACTGCATTTAACGCCATCGAAATTTACACTTAAAAATGGTTAAGATGGGCCAGGGACAGTAGCAGATGCCTGTCATCCCAGCACTATTGGAGGCTGAGGCAGGAGAATCACTTGAGCCTGGGAGGCAGAGGCTGCAGTGAGCCAGGATGGTGCCGTTGCACTCCAGCCTGGGCAACAAGAGCAAAACTCCATCTCAAAAAAAATAAAAAAGTTAAGATGGTAAATTTTATGTTATGTATATTTTATCACAATAAAAAGTAATATTTTTTGCAGCCAAAGTATGCAAAAGAAATGGCTTTATTTTATCTTTATTATTTATTAATTATTATTATTATTATTTGAGACAGAGTCTTACTCTGTTGCCCAGGCTGAAGCACAGTGTGGCGTGATCTCCCCTCACTGCAACCTCCGCCTCCCGGGCTCAAGTGATTCTCCTGCCTCAGCCTCCTGAGTAGCTGGAATTACAGGCACCCACCACCACATCTGTAAAATTTTTGTATTTTTCGTAGAGACAGGGTTTCACCATGTTGACCAGGCTGGTCTCGAACTCCTGACCTTAAGTAATCCACCCGCCTTGGCCTCCCAAAGTGCTGAGATTACAGGTGCTAGCTACTGCGCCCCGCCAAGAAATGGCTTCAAAAGGAAAAATGTAAGCACCAGCGTAAGCTGGCGTAAAGTCATGTAATTCCCACCAATGTAAGTTGGCAGGAATCCTTGTTCTGTATAGAAGGGTCATATTGCCGGGCGCGGTGGCTCAAGCCTGTAATCCCAGCACTTTGGGAGGCCGAGGCGGGCGGATCACGAGGTCAGGAAATCGAGACCATCCTGGCTAACACGGTGAAACCCCGTCTCTACTAAAAAAATACAAAAAAACTGGCCGGGCGAGGTGGCGGGCGCCTGTAGTCCCAGCTACTCGGGAGGCTGAGGCAGGAGAATGGCGTAAACCCGGGAGGCGGAGCTTGC
>NW_016803937.1:1371244-1380275 GCF_001698545.2 Rhinopithecus bieti
GCGTTCATAGGAGGACAGGGGTTCCAATGATCACAGCGAGCGTGTTCTGAGCAGCGCCCGGATCTATCACACGCAGACACAAGGCGTTCATGGGAGTTGTCCCAGGGTCTGCATAGTTTCTGTTTTCTTCCTTTTTCTTTTTCTTTTTCTTTTTTTTTTTTTGAGACAGAGTCTCACTCTGTCGCCCAGGCTGGAGTGCAGTGGTACAATCTCGACTCACTACAACCTTCACCTCCTAGGTTCAAGCGATTCTCCTGCCTCAGCCTCCCGAGTAGCTGGGATTACAGGCGCCTACCACCACACCCAGCCAGTTTTTGTATTTTTAGTAGAGACGCAGTTTCCTCATGTTGGCCAGGCTGGTCTTGAACTCCTGACCTCGGGTGATCCTCCCACTTCGGCCTCCCAAAGTGCTGGGATTCCAAGCATGAGCCACCGAGCCCGGCCTTCTTTTTTTTTGAGATGGAATCTCGCTCTGTCGCCCAGGCTGGAGTGCAGTGGCGCGTTCTCGGCTCACTGCCAGCTCCACCTCCCGGGTTCATACCATTCTCCTGCCTCAGCCTCCTGAGTAGCTGGGACTACAGGCGCCGCCACCATGCCTGGCTAATTTTTTCTATTTTTTAGTAGAGATGGGTTTTCACCGTGTTAGCCAGGATGGTCTCGATCTCCTGACCTCGTGATCCGCCCGCCTTGAACTCCCAAAGTACTGGGATTACAGGCGTGAGCCACTGCGTCCGGCCCTCCTTTTTCTTATCTAAATAGTTTCATTGCTTTTTTTCCCAAAAATTAGTTAATAATACTTGTATACATTTTTTAAAGTTATACTGTTGGGCTGGGTGTGATGGCTCATGCCTATAATCTTAGCACTTTAGAAGGCCAAGGCAGGCAGATCACTTGAGGCCAGGAGTTCGAGACCAGCCTGACCAACATGGTGAAACCCTGTCTCTACTAAAAATACAAAATTAGCCAGGCATGGTGGTGCATGCCTGTAATATCAGCAACTTGGGAGGCTGGGGCAAGAGAATAACCTGAAGCTGGGAGGTGGAGGCTGCAGTGAGCCAAGATTGCACCACTGCACTCCAGCCTGGGCAACAAGAGCAAAAACTCCATCTCAAATAAATAAATAAATAAATAAAAATACAAAAATTAGCCAGGCATGGTGGCAGGCGCCTGTAGTCCCAGCTACTTGGGAGGCTGAAGTAGGAGAATCACTTGAACCTGGAAGGCGAAGGTTGCAGTGAGCTGAGATCGCACCACTGCACTCCAACTTGGGCGACAGACTGAGACTCTGTCTCAAAAAAAAAAAAAACAAAAAATAAATAAAAGTTTATACTATCATTTTTTTCTGGAAATCTTAAGAATCTGTAACAATGCTGTCTGTCCAAGGCAGTTTAGAACCACAAGTGTGCTGCCTACATGCCCCGCCCCCACCCAGCAGACGCTTCTCAGCAGTCGCAGCAGGACTTAGCATCTCTGGTTCATCGCTTTCCGAGTGCTGCAGGTGAGGGTCTTTCAGTGTCCTGGGTCTGCGAAAATATTCCCTCGTTTACTCATCACGGCGTGATGTCATTTGCACTTGGAGATGTGGGATGCAGAATATCTGCCTGCCTCCGAAGCAGAGCCGTCGGACATGGGGAAGGCTTTGGTTGAAGGTGGCCCCTTGTCAGCAAGACCCTTATGCCACTCAACAAGCATATATGTGACGAGTGCCCATTCTGGGTCTGTGCCACCAGGAGAGGGTGGGAGGGGGGCAGGTGTGGAGGAGTGGCACAGGAACAGAGCTTTCGTCTCAGAACACTGTGGTCTGGCAGGAAAGTAGAAGCAAAGCCAATAGTATTAAGCCAAGGTGGCCGGTGTCATATAAAAATGCAGGGCAGGAGCCCCTTATCCTGAGCAAGGGAGCTAGGGAGGCAGGGTACACATGTCCTGGAAGGCGGGGAGTTTTCCAGGGGAGGAGAAAGGCTGCCTCTCTGAGACAGTCAACAAATGTGCAGACCACAAATGTGGATGAGCACACCGTGGTCAGGGCCCAGAAGACCACATGTACCATGCACAGCACAACTATAGGGGGCACGTGATCATCGCGCAGGGTTAACTGGCTCAGTACGCTATCAGCATGTAGACACAATCTCACTTCACGCTATCAGCATGTAGACATAATCTCACTTCTGAATTTAACTGAATGCGTGAGTTACCTCACAGAGTTCATAAGTATATTCTGTGAATAAGTGAGATGATACATAAAAAGTCTTTTTTTTTTTTTTTCCCCCTTCGGAGATGGAGTTTCCCTCTTATTGCCCAGGTTGAAGTGCAGTGGCATGATCTCAGCTCACCACAACCTCCGCCTCCTGGGTTCAAGCGATTCTCCTGCCTCAGCCTCCCAAGTAGCTGGCATTACAGGCATGCACCACCACACCTAGCTAATTTTGTATTTTTAGTAGAGATGGGGTTTCTCCATGTTGGCCAGGCTGGTCTCAAACTCCTGACCTCAGGTGATTCACCCACCTCA
The DNA here is from genome assembly GCF_001698545.2 of Rhinopithecus bieti. NCBI lineage: Eukaryota > Metazoa > Chordata > Mammalia > Primates > Cercopithecidae > Rhinopithecus > Rhinopithecus bieti. The sequence goes on from NW_016803937.1 coordinate 1,373,751, forward strand.
GCCTCCCAAAGTGCTGGGATTACAGGGGTGAGGCACCGTGCCCAGTCATAAAAAGTAGTCTTTTAGTTCCCTGAGTGAAAAGTAAATTCAGATGTTACTTTAGCATTTATATTATATGTGTCAGTCATCTATTGCTGTGTAACAAATAGCTCCAAAACATAGTGACTTCAGAAAACAATCATTTGGGCCAGGTGCAGTGGCTCATGCTTATAATCCCAGCACATTGGGGGCCGAGGCGGGTGGAACACCTGAGGTTAGGAGTTCTAGACCAGCCTGACCAACATGGGGAAACCCTGTCTCCACTAAAAATACAAAATTAGGCTGGGCGCGGTGGCTCACACCTATAATCCTAGTACTTTGGTAGGCTAAGGCAGGCAGATAACCTGAGGTCAGGAGTTTGAGAGCAGCCTGATCAACATGGAGAAGCCCCATCTCTACTAAAAATACAAAATTAGCTAAGCATGGTGGCACATGTCTGTAATCCCAGTTACTCGGGAGGCTGAGGCAGGAGAATTGCTTGAACCTGGGAGGCGGAGGTTGCTGAGAGCTGAGATCACACCATTGCACTCCAGCCTGGGCAACAAGGGCGAAACTCCATCTCAAAAAAAAAAAGTAGCAGGGCAAGGTGGCTCGTGCCTATAATCCCAACTACTCAGGAGGCTGAGGCACGAGAATCGCTTGAATCCAGGAGGCAGAGGTTGCAGTGAGCTGAGATCTCGCCAAAGGCACTCCAGCCTGGAAACCAAGAACAAAACACTGTGTCAAACAACAACAACAACAACAACAAAACCACTCGTCTGTTTTCTCCCACAGTTTCCATGGGTTGTGAATTTGGGTGGCTCTGGCTTACCATCTTTCATGAGTTGTAGCCCAATGTCAGCTGGGACTGTAGTTATCTGAAAGCTCAACTAGGGCTAGAGGATTCATTTCCAAGGTTGGCCCTCTCAAGTGGCTGGCAAGTTGGTGCTGGCAGTTGGCAGGGAGCCTCAGTTCCTCTCCCCATGGGCCTCTTCTCGGGGCTGCTTGAGTACCCCCCCAATATGGCGACCAGCTTCCCCCCAGAGCAAGTGATCCTAAAGACCAAGGCAGAAGCGGCAATGCCTCTTATAACCTGGCTCTGCACACACCGTCACTTACACCATATTTACTGGTCATTTCGGGCAATCCTGATTCAGCATGAGAGGGGACCACACAAGGCCTGAGGGACACCCAGGGGCTGGCTCACTCTGCACTCATACCAAGCTCACCCTGGCTGCCCTCTATTCCAGCTCTCTGCATTTCGTACTCTCCTGTTTTCTGCACTTGGTGAAGAGGAGAAGATGATGGTGAACAACTATCGCCCTCTTCAACCCCTGATGAACCGGAAGGTCTGGGCATCCTTCCAGACCACTAATGAGGGCACAAGATCCTTGAGACGTTAGGTCCACATGAGTAGCAGAACTGACTCTGAAAGAAGGAAGCATTGTTCCCCAGGTTTCACAATGTGATCGTACGTGACTTCTGAAATTAAAAAGAGAGAATGGGATTATTGCTTTAGTTGATACACTTTTCAGCTGCAAGTGAAAGAAAGATGTGTAAGTACCATGGGGAACATAATGCTGGATGGAAGGGTGTGTCATGGCACCCAAGGAAGCTGCAGGGTGCTTAGTTTCACGGTAACAAAGCACCACAAACTTGGTGGCTTAAAACAACAGAGATTGATTCTCTTATGGTTCAGTGAGCCAGAAGCCTGACGCCAAGATGCTTCCTTCTGAGGCTCTAGGGGAGGATCCTTTTCCTTGCCTTTACAGCTTCTGCCTCCTCCTTGTGAGAACTCCTGGCTGGGCACGGTGCCTCATGCCTGTAATCCCAGCACTTTGGGAGGCCAAGGCAGGTAGATCACGAGGTCAGGAGATCGAGACCATCCTGGCCAATATGGTGAAACCTTATCTCTACTAAAAACACAAAAATTAGCTGGGTGTGGTGGTGCACGTCTGTAATCCCAGCTATTTGGGAGGCTGAGGCAGGAGAATCGCTTGAACCCGGGAGGCGGAGGTTGCAGTGAGCTGAGATCATGCCACTGCACTCCAGCCTGGGTGACAGAGTGAGACTCCGTCTCAAAAAATAAATAAATAAATAAAAATAAAAAGCTATAGTAATTAAGATAATGTGGTACCTGTCAGAGAAGGACAAATCAACCAATGAAATGGATAGTGTGTCTAGAAGGTTCCACAAATTAGTGATCCCTGAGTCATGCTGTAGGGAATGGATGGGCTTTTCTGTGAACAGTTTTGGATAATTTGGGTATCTATCTATCTATCGATTGATCGACCAATTCATCTGTCGATCCATGGGGTCTCACTATGTTGCCCAGATTGGTCTTGAACTCCTGGGCTCCAACAGTTCTCCTGCCTTGACTTCCCAAAGTGCTGCAATTACAGGCATAACTCACCCCACCCAGCCAACTGGATATCCAAATGGGGAACCATGAATCTTTTTTCTTACCATACCTCACACCCCTACCTCACAGCACACACAAAAATTAATTTCTGGCTGACCATAGATCTAAACATGAAAAGTAAAACAACAAAGCTCCTAAAAAATAACATAGGAGCTGGGCATGATGGCTCGCACCTGTAAACCCAGCGCTTTGGGAGGCCGAGGCGGTTGGATCACCTGAGGTCGGGAGTTCCAGACCAGCCTGACCAACATGGAGAAATCCCGTCTCTACTAAAAATACAAAAGTAGCCGGGTGTGGTGGCATATGCCTGTAATCCCAGCTACTTGGGAGGCTGAGGCAGGCGAATCACTCAAACCCGGGAGGCAGAGGTTGCAGTGAGCCAAGATCGCGCCATTGCCCCCCCGCCTGGGCAAAAAAAGTGAAACCCCGTCTAAAAAAAAAAAAAAAAAAAAAAAAAAAAAAAAAGACTTGATCCAGAACTCAATGATGGGCCTGAGCGTGACTTTTCTGTCTTTCTCTCATGATGTTGTCTCTCTCTTGGCAAGCTCATTCCTTTGGTGGAAAGAGAGCTACCACTGGCGCCAGGACAGTTTCCATTAATTTATATAACATTTATTGAGCGCCAGTTATGTGGCAGGCTCTATTCTAGACTCTGGGGACGGAGCCTAGACTGCCTCAGGTCTGAAGAGCCTTTGCCTGCGGAGCTCACACTCTGATGAAAGGAGGTAGACAATGATGCATAAACACAGAAAGTCTGGGGTGGCAAGTCACAGGGAGAGGACATGGCTGAGTGGGGAGGTCTCTTCTACAGGGGCCATTTGGGCAGAGACCAAGGGAGGAGAGAACCACATGGCTACATGAGGGCAGAAAATTCCAGGTAGAGGCTGGAGGCAGGAGTGCCCTTCGGATGTTCAAGGTACAGCCAGAGGGTGAGGGCAGCCAAATGCAGGGGTGAGGAGAGAGGCCTGGGAGGCAAGGGTGGTTACTGGGGCACCACAGGCTGGGTGGAGACTTTGGAGCTGCTGCTGGGTTCTGAGCAAAGGGCATTTTTAGTGGGGAGGCTAGGTTTGGCTGTGCTGCTAGAGTTTTCCAAAGTGGTCGTTCCTGTCCTTGCCACTTGGTCACTGTGTGCATTCTGGAGGGTGTGCCCAGGTGTCTCCTGCGGATTTCATTTACATTTTCCTAATGATTAACCATGATGAGCATTGTGTGCAGATTCATTGGCCATCCGCATCTCCTCTTTCACCAGATACCTACTTGAGACATTTGCCCATTTTTCTCTTGGGCTGTCTGTGGTTTTCTAACTGATTTTTTAGTTCTTTGTATATTCCAATGATAAGGCCTTTGCCCATTTTACAAATCTCTTCTCCCACTCTGGGGCTGCCTTTCACCCTTTTTTTTTTTCCTTTTTTTTCTTTTTTAGACAGAGTCTCGCTCTGTCACCTGGGCTGGAGTCACTGCAACCTTCACCTCCCGGGTTCAGGCGATTCTGCTGCCTCAGCCTCACAAGTAGCTGGGATTACAGGCGTGTGCCACCACGCCTGACTAATTTTGTATTTTTAGTAGACGGGGTTTCTCCATGTTGGTCAGGCTGGCCTCCAACTCCTGACCTCAGGTGATCCGCCTGCCTCGTCCTCCCAAAGTGCTGGAATTACTGGCAGGGGTCACTGCGCCCGGTCCGGATCAAGCTTATACCAATGGCTGCAGCTGATCAGTTTCGCAAGCCAACAGGTGCTCTTTCTTGTAAGCCAGTTTGGGTTTCTTTTTACCTATTACTTGCTTGGAAAAAAATCTGAATCAGTACAGTATTTTTCTTTTCCTTTTTTTAGACAGAGTCTCTCTGTGTTGCCCAGGCTGGAGTGCAATGTCACAATCTCGGCTCACTGCAACCTCTGCCTCCCGGGTTCAAGCGATTCTCCTGCCTCAACCTTCTGAGTAGCTGGGATTACAGGTGCCCATCACCACGCCCAGCTAATTTTTTTTTTTTTTTTTTTTTTTTTTTTTTTTTTTTTGGGGGTGAAGTTCACCATATTGGCCAGGCTGGTCTCGAACTCCTGACTTCAGGTGATCTGCCTACCTTGGCTTCCCAAAGTGCTGGGATTACAGGGATGAGCCACCGAGGCCTGGCCCAGTATTTTTATTTTCATGGCATTAAAAAATACTCCTGCCAGAAGAGAGAAAGTTTTGCAATCAACCTAAACATGTTATCTTCCAACATTACGTTATGGTCAGATAAGCACAGAAAACAGATGCTAATCTGTTTCCAAAGGTGATAAAGGCCATTTCATTCTGGGGAGATAAAGAATAAGTAGATTAGGTCAAGTGCGGCGACTCATGCCTGTAATCCCAGCACTTTGGGAGGCTGAGGCGGGTGGATCACGAGGTCAGGAGTTCAAGACCAGCCTGGCCGATATGGTGAAACCCCATTCTCTACTAAAAAAATACAAAATATTAACTGGGCGTGGTGGCACATACCTGTAGTCCAGCTACTTGGGAGGCTGAGTCAGGGAGAAATGCCTGAACCCTGGAGGTAGAGGTTGCAGTGAGCCGAGATTGAGCCACTGCACTGCAACCTGGGTAACAGAGTGAGACTCTGTCTCAAAAAAAACAAACAAACAAACAAACAAAAACTCAGGCTAGGCACAGTGGCTCACGCCTGTAATCCCAGCACTTTGGGAGGCTGAGGTAGGCAGATAATGAAGTCAGGAGTTTGAGATGAGCCTGGCCAATATTGTAAAACCTCGTCTCTACTAAAAATACAAAGAAAAATTAGCCGGACGTGGTGGCGCACACCTATAATCCCAGCTACTGTGGAGGCTGAGGCAGGAGAATTGCTTGAACCTGGGAGGCAGAGGTTGCTGTGAGTTGAGATGGTGGCCACCGCACTCCAGCCTGGGAGACAGAGCGAGACTCTGTCTCAAAAAGAAAAAATAATAATAATAAAATACAAAAACTAGCCAGAAATCTCTTGAACCCGGGAGGTGGAGGTTGCAGTGAGCTGAGATTGTGCCACTGCCCTCTAGCCTGGGCAACAGAGTGAGACTCCACCCCCTGCCCCCACCAAATTAAAGTTTCTGGCTCTTTATAGGAGGTCACATTTGGTGGTGATGCTGGGTGAAGGAGGGCTGGGTGGAAGGAGTCAAAGTGGAAGTGGGAAAGCACCAAGCTGGGAAACGGGCACGTTTCAGTTCTGCCTCTAAGCTGATGCTCCTGACTTAGAATCCATCGATCCAGAGGAGTCTGCTGAAGGACAGTGTGTACAGCTGCCTCGCCCGCTCCTGAACCAGGCCTGGGGTGAAGTGTGTTGTGCGCATTCAGCAGCTCCAGTCCCGCTGTGGGTCATACTGACATGCTGGGCCCAGCCCACGCCCCAGAAGCTCGCAGCGCCGTTGGTCTGGGGAACGGTGTTTTAGGAAGCTCCCAAAGTGACAGGATGGTGTCATTGGGCATAAGGGCCACGGCACTCCCACTGAGTTGTGACAAGTTCTACAAAATCATCCCTGGTTTTTAATAAGGAAACTGAGGCTCACTTGAGAAGTCGAGAAACTTGTCGCTGACCCCCCAGGCCAAGGGATAGGCAGCATTTTACTCTTGCCTTCTCTGGTTTGTGCAATTAGTCAAGCAAAAAGTGCAGCAAAGAGAGAAAGTCCTGAACTTTAAAACCCAGGAGAAAGCTTATCCTACAATGCTGGGCAGTTCACACTGATGGAAGCAGTGGCCAGAGGAAGGCACTTGCCTGAGCTGCCTGCAGCAGTATGAGAACAGCCCGCTTCTCTGGTGGGGAAGGGGTGACACAGTCAATGGAGGGGGTGGTCTCTGAATCTGGAGCTTGGGTTGGGGGCAGAGAGCAGCTATACAGCCTTTCTCCATGGGCCGCCCATTTCCATGGGGACTTGGGGATACAGAAAGGTGCGAGAGGCCAGAGGGGCCCTGGGCTCCAGTTCTACCCGCCCCACGTTGACATCGTGTCCAACAAGACACCAAGAGAAGCAAGGAGTGGCTGACCTTCATTTTCCATGTCAACACGGGGCCCTCTGCGTGCACGTGGCTGACCTTCATTTTCCATGTCAACACGGGGGCCTCTG
>NW_016803937.1:1382850-1396247 GCF_001698545.2 Rhinopithecus bieti
AAAAAAAAAAAAAAAAAAAAGACTAGCTTTAGGACAAAAGCTGAGAAGTGGGGTGGAGCCCTCCCTGGTGGCTGGTCATCAGTACAGTGCCTGAAACGCACACAAAGTCTATTTTTATTTTATCTAGTTGAACCTAAGCAAAAAATCTGGCCCTGCAATCTCTAACCTTGCTTCTAACTGTTACTGAGCAATCGCAGGGCTTCGGATTTTACTTGCAGGCATAGCCACTGTTTACCGTTCCGCCATACGAACTTCAGAAGCTAGAAGGATTTGGTGAAGGAAAGTTATGAGTGTCTTTTCTCTAACCAGAATGGTGGATGTTTCCAGTGAAGAGGCAATGAGGCTTTCAAGGTGCCACCAGGAGCAGCTGAAATGAAGTTCTCTCTTTTTTTTTTTTTTTAGACAGAGTCTCACTCTATTGCCCAGGCTGGAGTGCAGTGGCACGATCTTGGCTCACTGCAACCTCTGCCTCCCGGGTTCAAGCAATTCACCTGCCTTAGCCTCCCGAGTAGCTGGGATTATAGGCACCTGCCACCGTGCCTGGCTAACTTTTGTATTTTTAGTAGAGACGGGGCTTCACCATGTTGGCCAGGCTGGTCTTGAACTCCTGACCTTGTGATCCGCCCACCTCAGCCTCCTAAAGTGCTGGGATTACAGGCATGAGCCACCGCCCCCGGCCAAAGTTCTCTTTTAACTGGGAGAATTCACATGCTTATGAATCTGGCTGCCTATGTAAGTGGCACCGTCATTGTGGCCATCAGCATCGCCACGAGGATTAAAGGCCCACCCTGGGTCTGAAGCCAGGCTTGGTCACTTACTGAACTGCCCTTTTTCTCCAACCACAAATGAGGACTAACTACGGTTGCTACAAAAATTAAATGGCATAGAGAGCGTGAAAGGAACATAAATCCTGGGACCTCACACTCGCTGACCAAAGGGAAAAGTGAAGCTAGCGACTGTGTCATGGGAACCGGCCTCCTGTTTCGGTTCCGAATTACTGAGGAACAAATACCTACAAAGATGAAAAGATTGGCTGGGCTTGGTGGCTCACACTTGTAATCCCAGCACTTTGGGAGGCCGAGGCGGGTGGATCACTTGAGGTTAGGAATTCCAGACCCGCCTGGCCAACATAATGAAACCCCATCCCTACTGAAACTACAAAACTTAGCCGGTGCGGTGGCGGGTGCCTGTGAAACCAGCTACTTGGGAGACTGAGGCAGGAGAATCACTTGAATCTGGGAGGTGGAGCTTGACACACTACACTCCAACCTGGCGACAGAGTGAGACTCCATCTCAAAAAAAAAAACAAAAAAGATGAAAAGCTGCACACCTCCCTCACATTTTGCCCATAAGGAAATTCCTTGTGGGCTTCAAGATCTTCACCCTAAAGCGCTTCTGTTAAAGTTCGCCCTGGCAATGTGAACTGATAGCTTATCTTCACATGTGCTGGGACAAGGGGCAGAACTGAGTTGTCCCTCCGCCTACCTGAGGCAAATACATATCTCATTGTTTCCGCCGCCCTGTCTTCGGGTATCTTATGTAAAACCGCAGAGTCACTGAACCAGACAAAAATGTGAATTTTCCTCCACCCTCTTACATGAAAATTGTGTATTTCCCAATATCCTGCCCTTCCCCCTTTCAATATTGAAGCCCTCAAAATCATCTTCAGATAAAGGCACAGACCAGTCTCTCAGGTGCGCGTCCCTAATGTTGGCATTTAAACCTAAAATGATGGAGACTTGCCTCAGTCATCTTCCGTGACTGGCAAGAGTCTTTAAGGCCTGGCACAGGCCGAACACTCACTGAGTGGCTGCCCTACACACCTGTCTACTAGGAAACAGAACGGAATTTCTGGTTGTACTCAGGGCAGCCCCACCTTGTTAAGCATGCAGACAGGGAAAGCTAACCTCTGAGCATAGCAAAAGCACGGCTTTCAAAAACAAACCTCTGGAAGAAGCAAGGACCCTTGTTATGTTAAAAGACGCAGACATTTCTCCCCTACAACTGAGAACCAGCCCGGCAGGGGACTCACAGGTGTGAGGCAGCCTCAGCAAGCCTGACTTCAATTAAGGGCTGTGAATCCAGCAAATCTGAGCCTCAATTAATTTAGAAAGTGTATTTTGCCAAGGTTGAGGGCGCACCCATGACACAGGCTCAGGAGGTCCTGACCACATGGGCCCAAACTGGTTGGGATACATTTTAAGGAGACAGGAGACATCAATCGAGTACATTTTAAAAATACATTGGTTTGGTTCAGAAAGGTGGGACAACTCAAAGCGGGAGGTAAATTTACCTCTAGCGCAGGCTAGAGGTAAATTTAAACATTTTCTTCTTTTTTTTTTTTTTTTTTTTTTTTTGAGACAGAGTTTTGCTCTTCCACCCAGGCTAGAGTGCAGTGGCGTGATCTTGGCTCACTGCAACCTCCGCCTCCCACTTTCAAGCGATTCTCTTGCCTCACCTCCCAAGTAGCTGGGATTACAGGCACCTGCCACCATGCCCCACTAATTTTTGTATTTTGAGTAGAGATGGGGTTTTACCACATTGGCCAGGCTGGTCTTGAACTCATGACCTCGCGATCCGCCCGCCTCGGCCTCCCAAAGTTCCCAAAGTGCTGGGATTATGGGTGTGAGCCACCGCACCTGGTCAGTTTAAACATATTCTGGTTGATAATTGGTTGAGTCTGTCTAAAGACCTGGATCATCGCTGGGCACGGTGGCTCACGCCTGTAATCCCAGCACTTTGGGAGGCCGAGGTGGGCGGATCACCTGAGGTCAGGAGTTCGAGACCAGCCTGGCCAACATGGTGGAACCCGGCCTCTACTAAAACTACAAAAATTAGCTGGGCGTGGTGGCGGGCGCCTGTAATCTCAGCCACTCGGGAGGCTGAGGCAGGAGAATCACTTGATCACAGGAGGCAGAGGCAGAAGAATCACTAGATCCTGGGAGGCAGAGGTTGAAGTGACCCAGATCGTGCCATTGCACTCCAGCCAGGGCAACAGAGCGAGACTCTGTCTCAAAAAAAAAAAAAAACACACAAAAGACCTGGGATCAGTAGTAAGGAATGTTTGGGGGCCAGGCACAGTGGCTCACGCCTATAATCCCAGCACTCTGGGAGGCCGAGGCGGGTGGATCATGAGGTCAGGAGATAGAGACCATCCTGGCTAACACCATGAAACCCCATCTCTACTAAAAATACAAAAAATTAGCTGGGCTTGGTGGCACATGCCTATAGTCCCAGATACTCGGGAGGCTGAGGCAGGAGAATCGCTTGAACCCGGGAGGCAGAGGTTGCAGCGAGCCGAGATCACTCCACTGCACTCCAGCCTGGGTGATAAGCGAGACTCTTGTCTCAAAAAAAAAAAAAAGGAATGTTTGGGTTACGGTGAGGCTGTGGAGATGAAAGTTGTATCATGCAGATGAAGCTTTTAGCTAGCAGGCTTCAAAGAGAACAGGCTGTAAAATGTCAATCTTTAAGTCTGATAGACTTCAAGTCTGTGTTGGTGTTAGTGCTGGAGAGGTCTCTGACCCCCACTTCCCTTCCTGGCCCGAACCAGTCTTTCCGGTTAAATGTGAGGAGCCCTGGCTGAGGAAATCTGTTTAGATGGCTGGAGCATCCCTTAGAATTTTATTTTGGTTTACAGGGTTTACCAGGTAAGTCGTTTTCCTGGGAAAAAGAGTGAGTTGAAAGGAAGAGCAAGGATCTGCTCAGGCCCTCACTCCTGCATTTTGCTGAGATGAAAACCAAAATCCCTGCACTGGGAGACTCGCCTCACAATCTGAAAACGAAGGATTGTCCCCCAGGTTCCCTCTCCTCGCCCTGCAGCCTTGCTGCTCCCCTGCAGCTGCTCCAAATGACAGAATAATGACAGGTTCGCCTAGTGAGAGAGGGTGGCCTGCTCAACTCCACGCTGGTGCTCTGAGCGGGACGGAAGATGCCTCATCTCATTTATGCTGCACACGGCCTTAAGAAGGACCTGAAGGGGACCGTGCACAGTAGCTCAAGCCTGTAATCCCAGCACTTTGGGAGGCCGAGGCGGGCGGATCACGAGGTCAGGAGATCAAGACCATCTGGGCTAACATGGTGAAACCCCGTCTCTACTGAAAATATAAAAAAAAAAAAAAAAAAAAAAAAAAAATTAGCCGAGTGTGGTGGCAAGCGCCTGTAGTCCCAGCTATTTGGGAGGCTGAGGCAGGAGAATCGCTTGAACCTGGGAGACGGAGGTTAGAGTGAGCCAAGATCATGCCACTGCACTCCAGCCTGGGCTACAGAGAGAGACTCTGGCTCAAAAAGTAAAAACAAAAACAAACAAAAAATACACGCCGTGATCATTACCGGTGACACACACTTTGTTCCACCATGTGGATGCACAGTGTTTACCAAAACAAATCTGCTGGACGTTTGGCTTATTTCCAATATTGGCTATTATCATTTTTTTGAGACAGTGTCTCACACTGTCACCCAGAGTAGAGTGCAGTGGCATCATCACAGCTCACTGCAGCCTCAAACTCCTGAGCTCACGCCATCCTCCCACCTCAGCCTCCTGAGTAGCTGAGACTACAGGCACGCACCACCACGCCCAGCTCATCTTTTTGATTTTTGGGAGAGACAAAGTCTTGCTATGTTGCCCAGGCTGGTCTTGTACTCCTGAAGGAAGCAATCCTCCCACCTTGGCTTCCGCAGGTGCTGGGATTACAGGCGTGAGCCACCACACACCCGGCACTGGTTATTATCTCTTAAAGCTATAGTAAACAACTGTGTAGCCAAAACACAGCATATATTCTTTTTCCTTTTTTTTTTGAGATGGAGTCTCCGAGTCTCGCTTTGTCGCCAGGCTGGAATGCAGTGGCACGGTCTTAACTCACTGAAACCTCCGCTTCCTGGATTCAGGCAATTCTCCTGCCTCAGCCTCCCAAGTAGCTGGGATTACAGGCATGTGCCATCATGCCTGGCTAATAACACAGCATATATTCTTATTTCCTTAGAGAAATCTCAAAAGTGGAATTGCTGAGTCAAAGGGAATTAGGCTTTTGATAGACACTCCCAAATTTCCCTCTATAGAAAGTACTGCGTGTGGTGGCTCACGTCTGTAATCCCAGCACTTTGGGAGGCCAAGGTGGGCGGATCACAAGGTCAGGAGTTTGAGAGCAGCCTGACCAACATGGTGAAACCCTGTCTCCACTAAAAATACAAAAATTAGCTGGGTGCGGTGGCAGGTGCCTGTAATCCCAGCTACTCAGGAGGCCGAGGCAGGAGAATCGCTTGAACCTGGGAGGTGGAGGTTGCAGTGAGTCGGATTGCGCCACTGCACTCCAGCCTGGGCAACAGAGCGAGTCTTTGTTTCAAAAAAAAGAAAAGAAAGTATTCTCCCAACCAGCTCAAGTGAGAGTGACACAACTTTTTTATCTTTTTCCTGCCAAATGTGTCCACCAGATGGCACTCTTTGCTAAGATTATAGACTCGTAGCTTTCAGGTGAAGGCGTTTCAGGACTTCAGATTCCATCAGGAAGTCTGAAATGAGTAGATTTGCTGCATAAATCTAGGACGTTGTCATATGAAAACCAAGTAAAAACTGACAGAGGTGGTGTAATAGCTGTGTGACTTGAAAACGCTCATGGCTGTTGTCACCCTTCCTGCTTAAGGGCTCCAGCACTTGCCAGGAGCCTGGCTCTGGGGGCACCAACCATGACTTGCACCAACTGCACAGGGCCCCTCTGTGCCTGTGGGGCCCCCTGCGCCTCCCTTATTAATTCTCACTCACCCTGGGCTCTCAGCTCCAGACACCACCTCAGAAAAGTCTACCTGGACCTGCCTGGTCCCTGTCGCTGGCTCACTTGGCCCCCTGTCCTGTCCTTGGCTGATCATGGTTATAATTCTATGCCTTGGGGTGCGACTGTTGGTTGTCCTTCTTGTTGCTCAGAGAAGAATGGCAGAATGATGAAAAGCACCATATAAGTTCAGAGTCAAAAGGACAGCCCCCAGGCCACTTGCTGGCCAGACAAGAGAGGTAACCCTACTTACTAAGCCTCAGCTTCCTTATCTGCAAAATGGTTCTAATTGGCACCTACCCTATTGCATAAGATGCTGCCTAGGGGAGGACTTAGTGACTGCTCAGTGAGTTTGCCCAGCCATGGTGGTACTGTCTCCTTCCCTCTGCAGGCACAGCGGCAAGAACAAGGCAGATGGAGGGCTCTCTGCACCTTCCCCAGCCAGCAATGTGGACGGCAGATTAGAAGTTAGCGTCTGTGTGACCTCTGCGCTCCCTGCCTGTGGCTGCCTGGACTGCTGAGCTTTCGCTTGGTTTTATCACTGAAGAGGAATGCCCGCCATACTGGGGGGCAAGCAAGGTCCAGAATGACAAGCCCTGGCATTCCTCAGCCGCCCCCTCCCCGGGGTGGGGCCTGGACATTCCTGGCTGCAGTTAGACATCCCAGCATGATGGGTACTCTGACCCCCCTCCACCATGGCTATTGTTAGGAATTCTGTGGATTCCAGAGGCATCTGCCCAGCAGACTGTCTTGCTGTGAACAACCAGCTCTGCAACCGGAGTTTGCGTGTTTGCCCTGGGAGACTGAACGTTCACCCAGAACAAGGCCTCCCCCACATGCCTGTAGGCTGCTGCCGCTGTGAGCTTCCAAGGAGCCGTTAGGACACATGCCAAGGAACCCCGGGGTTGGGGGGGGGGGTCCCGAGAAGCTTCCTCCCTGACCCACACCCTCTGAACAGGTCTTTGGCTGCTCACCAGTCTGGTCAATCTCGGGGCAGTATTTATATTCCTTCCATTTCCAGCCTAGAGCCTTGGCATCCTGCTCCCGCTCCTCTAACTGAAATTACCTCTCAACCCTTTTTACCCAAGATGCCGCTCACATTCCCCAGGAATAACAAGTTTTAAAGCCCCTTCACACTGAAGTCTGCCTTTGAATTCCTCAGCTAGATTTGGGGGTGGGGTCTTATGGCTCCCAGGGAACCCCCCCATTCTGTTGATTAAATTGAGCTCAGGTAGACTGCTGGCTTCCGAAAGCCTGTGTTATTACTGCTTCTCAAAGCTGCGGGCACCGGATCGCCGTCTTTAGCAAGACTCCTTTGTAATACAATGGGAATTACTGGGTTGCCTCGGTTCGGTTCTTCCCTCCTCTCAGTTCGCGGCTCACCAGCCCCCGATGCAGCCCCCAGGCTGGAAGGAGCTTCCCCGCGGGTCATCCTCTCATGCCTCCCCCGTGCCCCAGGAGCTGGTTGTGGGGGCGGCTCTATCCCCTTGGCCCATCCGGGACAGGAGCCTAGGTTCGCTTTGGGGGGTACCCCAAACCCCATCCTTGGCTTCAGGCCAGCCCTGGTGCACCGCCCCTCCCAAGCTAGACGCCAGGCTGCGGGCGAGTAGGTGAAGGGGCGCGCCGTGACCTCCAGGCCCCGCCCAGGCGCACCCGGGAGGACGGGCTGGAGTGACGCGGGCGTCGGCGGGGAGGTCGCGAGGCCGGGGTGTCCACGGCGCAGGAGGGCTGGGGCCTCCGGGGACGACGCGGGCCTGGGAATAGCCCGCCAGGCATGGCCTGACGACGCACGTGCTCCGGGCAGGGCCGAGGGGGCGGGGCTGAGGGCTCGGGGCGGGGCGGGGGCCGCGGCGGGCGGGCGGCCGGCCAAAAGCGGCTGCGGCGGTTCCTGACCAGCGGCGGGCGGCGGGCGGCGCGCCACGGTCCCGGCTGGGTTGCGGCTCCCGGGTCTCCCAGGCCCGGCCGGCGCGGAGAGCATGGCGGGCACGGGCCCGAAGCGGCGCGCGCTAGCGGCCCCGGCGGCCGAGGAGAAGGAAGAGGCGCGGGAGAAGATGCTGGGCGCCAAGCGCGCGGACGGCGCGGCCCCGGCGGGCGAGGGCGAGGGCGTGACCCTGCAGCGGAACATCACGCTGCTCAACGGCGTGGCCATCATCGTGGGCACCATCATCGGCTCGGGCATCTTCGTGACGCCCACGGGCGTGCTCAAGGAAGCGGGCTCGCCGGGGCTGGCGCTGGTGGTGTGGGCCGCGTGCGGCGTCTTCTCCATCGTGGGCGCGCTCTGCTACGCCGAGCTGGGTACCACCATCTCCAAGTCGGGCGGCGACTACGCCTACATGCTGGAGGTCTACGGCTCGCTGCCCGCCTTCCTCAAGCTCTGGATCGAGCTGCTCATCATCCGGCCCTCCTCGCAGTACATCGTGGCCCTGGTCTTCGCCACCTACCTGCTCAAGCCGCTCTTCCCCACCTGCCCGGTGCCCGAGGAGGCAGCCAAGCTCGTGGCCTGCCTCTGCGTGCGTGAGTACGGGGCGCGGGCCGGGGGCTGGGAGGTCGTAGTCCCTGGGTCCTTGGGTCCCTGCATCCTTGCGTCACTTCTCCCCTGGCTCCCTCATCTCCACATTTTTGCATCCCTGGACCATCCCGACAGTTCTAGGCTAAGGTCATTGGTCCCAGAAACCACGTGCGTTTCTTTCATTCATTCTTTTACACTTCTCCCCACAGGCTAGGAATATCTTCAGTGAGGGGACAGCAGAGTCCCTGCGCTGCCCTTCGGTGGGCATTCCATTCCCCCACTTAAGGGGTTCAGGCAAGTGCCAGCCTCCCGTTGGCCCCGCTGAGCAATACTCCCAGCCTCTTGCGTGGCACCCACGTGGAGTGACTGAGCAACCCATTTACTGTTAGAGCTCCGATTGCTGACTGGTTGGTGAGAAGGAAATTGCAGTTTAAAAAAAAACCCATTCATTTCTGCTCTCCAAACCAGCTTGTCAGGAGTCAGTGACACGGGCTGACTCATAAGAAAACAGTAGTAATAAAATCGTATGCGGGCAGTGGCTGGTGCTGGTTTAGGCTAAGGGATCCCCCCGAGGGTTGCCCAGTAGTGAGAGAGGGGAGCTTGGCTGCAGATTCAGTCTTGGAGTGGATGGACGTGCGAGTCCCAGGTTATGCTGGGAAACAGCCATGGGGCACCTGTTTTGGTGGGCTGGGTGCTGGTGTGTTCTTCACCAGGCCAGAGAGAACTGCTTTTCAAAACAGTTTTCTTGTGGGACTTCAGGGGGAAAATCACTTGTACCAGATGTCACATGATTTGGCTGGGTGAGGTGGGAAGGCAGGTCTTGGCAATCCTCAGGTTCATCCCAGGGCCTTGGAAGGGTCTTGCTTTTGAAGTTTATGTTGGAACCCTGGCCATCCCAACTTAGATTTATTTGCGTTAAGAGCTGCCAGCTAATTTGAGGATGGGCCTGGATCTCAATAGTGTGTGTGCACATTCAAGGTGGGAAGGACTAAATTTATAGTTTGGAGCCAAAATCAGGGGACTGTGTAATTACTTGGAGTGACTTCTGACTGGCAGGACCTGTTGGCGCTGTTTTCTGCCACACTGTACTTTGGGGGGAAGGGAGAGGGGGAGGCATTTATTCATAAATGTGAAAATGCCCCGAGGGCGAGACTCAGCAGGGCTCTGTGTGGTTTCCCTGAGTCTCAAAAGCTTCCCTGAGGTTCTGAGCGGAGCAGCCACACCACTATGCAGGTCAAAGCCAGGAAAAATCATAGCAGGACTGGAGTGGGTAGAGCCTGTGGCTTCCAGCTGGGCATTGGAGATGTGGATGTAGAGGATGACTCTGGTTTCTCTTTTTGTCATTAGGAGAATTTCACGAGTTCAGTCTCCCTCCCACCTAGGTACATGTCGGCCCAGAATGTAACGACATGGATAATAGCTTACACAGCCTGCACTCTTATCTTTAAAAATGAATCCCTGGTTGGCTGGGTGTGGAGGCCCACACCTGTAATCCCAGCACTTTGGGAGGCCGAGGCAGGCGGATCTACCAAGGTCAGGAGACCAGTTGAAATCCCACCACTGCACTCTGACCTGGGTGACAGAGCAAGCCTGTCTCAAAAATGAGTCTCTGAGTGCTGAGCCTCTGACTTCCTACTGGTGCCAGGAGTGAGTCATGGGAAATGCTGCATTGGCCACCAGGAAGGAGACATAGGATGGGGTGCTGCCTAGTTTTCTCTTTCTAATGAAAAACACATCAGTCATACATGAATTCCTCATTGTTTAAAAATTCAAACCAGCCAGGCACTGTGGCTCACGCCTGTAATCCCAGCACTTTGGAAGGCTGAGGCGGGCAGATCACCTGAGGTTAGGAGTTCGAGACCACCCTGTCCAACATGGTGAAACCCCATCTCTACTAAAAATACAAAAAATTAGCTGGGCGTTGTGGCAGATGCCTGTAATCCCAGCTACTCAGTAGGCTGAGGCAGGAGAATCACTTGAAGCCAGGAGGTGGAGATTCAGTAAGCTGAGATCGCACCACTGCACTCCAGCCTGGGCAACAAGGTGAGACTCCATCTCAAAAAAAAAAAAAAAAAAAGCAGCCGGGCGCGGTGGCTCAAGCCTGTAATCCCAGCACTTTGGGAGGCCAAGACGGGCAGATCACGAGGTCAGGACATCGAGACCATCCTGGCTAACACGGTGAAACCCCGTCTCTACTAAAAAATACAAAAAACTAGCCAGGTGTGGTGACCTGTGCCTGTAGTCCCAGCTACTCAGGAGGCTGAGGCAGGAGAATGGCGTGAACCCAGGAAGTGGAGCTTGCAGTGAGCTGAGATCCGGCCACTGCACTCCAGCCTGTGCGACAGAGCGAGACTCCGTCTCAAAAAAAAAAAGCAAAAATTAGCTGAGCGTGATGACGCACACCTGTAGTCCCGGCTACTCGGGAGGCTGAGGCAGGAGAATTGCTTGATTGTGCCAAGATCAACGAGCTAAGGTAGTGCACTGAGCTCTGCCCTGGGTGACATATTTCTCCTCCTTTACCACCCCCCAGCCCTGGAGCTTCTGTAACTGCCAGTATACACTTCCAGAGCTGCTTCTGTTACTAATATATCCCTGGCCTATTTATTTAAAAGATCGTAGTGTACAACTTCTTCTCCACCTTTTTTTTTTAAGCCTAAAATGGTCTTGCCATGTTCCCAGGCAGTACGCAGAGGCCGCCCTCTGGCTTTTTAGCTGCTAAGACTTCCCTGTGTCTTCCCTGTGCTCACCACACCACCCCCATAGACCCCTGTGGAGGGCATTTGTGATTTCCCAGCTTCGTGCAAATGGTAAAAGGGTATGTTGTCTTTGGTTTTTTGTTTTTGTTTTTGTTTTGAGACATAGTCTCTCTGTCACCCAGGCTGGAGTGCAATGGCACCATCTCACTGCAACCTCTGCTTCCTGGGTTCAAGCGATTCTCCTGCCTCAACCTCCCGATCTTAGATTACAGGCATGTGCCTCAGCCTTGAAATTTGCTAGGATTACAGGCGTGAGCCCTCGCACCCGGCTGGGTGTGGATTCTAATGTAACAGCTAATGTGCCTTCCAAAGAGGCTGTACCGAGTCACACGTTCCTGGATTTAATTTGTGGTAATAGGGTTTTAAAAAGTATTTTTATTTGTTTATTTTATTTTATTTTTTGTGGGAAATGGAGTTTTGCTCTTGTTGCCCAGGCTGGAGTACAATGGCACGATCTCGGCTCACTACAACCTCCGCCTCCTAGGTTCAAGCGACTCTCCTGTCTCAGCCTCCCGAGTAGCTGGGATTATAGGCGCTCACCATGCCCAGCTAATTTTTTGTATTTTTAGCAGAGATGGGGCTTCACCATGTTGGCCAGGCTTGTCTTGAACTCCTGACCTCAGGTGATCCACCCACCTCTGCCTCCCAAAGTGCTGGGATTCCAGGCATGAGCCGCCGCCCTTGGCCTAAAAGCATTTTAAATAGCTTTCCAGCAGTCCTTTTGGTCCCAGGAGATAAAACGTGGAGGTAGGCTCTAGAGTGCCAACCCTCTCTGACCCAGAGGTGAGGGTTATTGTTAGTAGAAACCCTTTCAGGAAAGGTGAGGGCCCCGCTGCTCATGTCCCTAAGCCATTTGTACTTGCTTTTCTCTGACCCATCTGTGTGTGTGGTGAGTGTGTCTGTGTGTATGTGTTGCTTTTTTTTGGAGAGTGATTTTCAGTAACAGAAAAGGATGTGCTCTCTGCAAGAGTGAATCTCTTCTTGCCCCTCTGTGTAAGGCAAGAAGGAGAAGCTGTGTTCTCTGAACAGGAAGACCCTGCTGAGAGAAGGAGGTGTGTTGGGGTTCAATCATTCTGGTGGGAAAAATATTAGAGATAGTTATAGAAATAGTCACAAATTGGCCGGGCGCGGTGGCTCATGCCTATAATCCCAGCACTTTGGGAGGCCGAGGCAGGTGGATCACGAGGTCAAGAGTTCAAGACCAGCCTGGCCAAGATGGTGAAAACCCCATCTCTACTGTATTGTAAAAATACAAAAAAATTAGCTGGGCGTGGTGGCACGCACCTATAACCCCAGCTACTCCGGAGGCTGAGGCAGAGAATTGCTTAAACTTGGAGGGGCGGAGGTTGCAGTGAGCCGAGATCGCGCCACTGCACTCCAGCCTGGGCAACAGAGCGAGGCTCCATCTCAAAAAAAAAAAAAAGGAATAGTCACAAATCTTGGAAGACCGAGAAGAGCTGGCTGAAGGCAGCCTGATCTCTTTACCTTTAGTTAAACAAATAAAAATAGTATTAAAAGAAAGGCAGAGTAGTTTACCTAGCTGTCTTGTTTACTCATATAATCTTAAGACCATGGACGCTTAAGTGCTTTTTACGTGGCAAGTCCACAGTGTCCATTACACTCTAATGGTGTTGACTGAAGCTTTTGAGTCATCTTACCGAATAAATGCGAGTCTGACTAGCTGATGGGGGCCAAGTAGCAACTGGTTTACAGGACTCAGCAGGGAGCCTGTAAGCGGCCGGGCCCCTCAGCTGGACTGGCAGAGCAGAATATCTGTGTGTCAGTGGACTTTATTCATCTGTCGCCGGGTTGGGGTCTGCAAGGGACAGACTCCCTGCAGCTGGTGCCCCCTCAAAAGGAGTGATGTCGCAGAGGTGGGCTTGTCTGAGACTGGTAAAACTCCACGCCGATTCTCAGGTCATTCTGACTTCAGCATGGAGAAGGACAGTGGATGTCCCAGGAAGGAAGACCCTGCCCTATAAGGGGGCTTCTGACAGGTGCATGTGGCAGCATCTGCAGGTGAAGCGGCAGCTGCATTCCAGGTGCAGGGGGCAGCCTGGATCCCGGACCGGTGGGCAGGATGGGCGTTCCGGGATGCGAAGGAGAGGCTGGGCCTTTGATCTGTGGACATTGCTCCTGGAGCAGTGAAAAGCCATAGAAAGTGAATTTTTTTTTTTTTTTTTTTTTTTTTTGAGACAGAGTTTTGCTCTTTTGCCCAGGCTGGAGTGCAATGGTGCAATATCGGTTCACTGCAACCTCCACCTCCCAGGTTCAAGCGACTCCTCCCGCCTCAGCCTCCTGAGTAGCTGGGATTACAGGTGTGTGCCACCATGCCTGGCTAATTTTTTATTTTTTAGTAGAGACAGT
>NW_016803937.1:1396556-1404570 GCF_001698545.2 Rhinopithecus bieti
AAAAATGATTTTTTTTTTTTTTTTTTTTTTTTTGAGACAGAGTTTTGCTCTTTTTGCCCAGGCTGGAGTGCAATGGTGCAATATCGGTTCACTGCAACCTCCACCTCCCAGGTTCAAGCGACTCCTCCCGCCTCAGCCTCCTGAGTAGCTGGGATTACAGGTGTGTGCCACCATGCCTGGCTAATTTTTTATTTTTTAGTAGAGACAGTGTTTCTCCATGTTGGCCAGGCTGGTCTGGAACTCCCGACCTCAGGTGATCCGCCCACCTCGGCCTCCCAAAGTGCTGGGATTACAGGCGTGAGCCACCGTAACCGGCTGAATTTTTTTTTTCTTTTTTTTTTTTTCTTAAATGATCACAGGTAAGGTTGGGTTCCAGAATTTTCTCCTTAGGAAGGGAAAGGGCACCTTCTACCCCCTTATTCCTTGAGCCTGATCCTCCAGAAGGTACAATGGCTTTTGGGTCTGGATCCTCAGCCCTTGGGCCTCTGAGGCTGCCTTGGGAGAGGGTA
This sequence comes from Rhinopithecus bieti, assembly GCF_001698545.2. Taxonomy (NCBI): domain Eukaryota; kingdom Metazoa; phylum Chordata; class Mammalia; order Primates; family Cercopithecidae; genus Rhinopithecus; species Rhinopithecus bieti. Next base: position 1,397,066 of record NW_016803937.1, read on the forward strand.
CGGATTTGAGAACAAGGTTCTTAGTTTTGCTGGCTGTCTTTTCGGTCTCCCAGGCACATCCCACAGAAAGTTTCTTTTTGTGAAATAATCGTGTGAAATGGACTGGCCTCGGTGCTTAGAACCATCCCACTGACGGTGACAGTGGAAAAAATCCCTTGCTTGTTGGTCTGTTTAGGAGATGAGGTCCTTTCACCCGTGTCTTCGTGTGGTTGCGCTTTTCACTCATCATAAAGGCGAGAGGAACCAGCTCCATGTGTCTCTTTCCGGATGGCCATGTGGAACTTGGCATGAGAGTAGGGTTGTGTGGGTTATTTATTGCTTATCGAAGACTTGGTAGCGTGTACTGGAAATTCAAGCGATGCTGGATTTTTATTATCAGAAGGTGTACAGGCTGTAGCTCAGATTCTGGCTGGGCTTGGATTTGGTTTGGGCAGTTTATCTGACCTCCCTGGGCCCCAGCTGGCTCTGCATAGCGAGTAGGGTAGCATCTACTCAAAGTCCCGGCCACAGCCGTGGACCGGCACTGGCCCAGGCGAGTTCTCAATAAGTGGGAACTCGCAGGTTCAGAAGATGCTCTGGGCCTCAGGGGCCTCCACCTCCAGGGAGGTGCTCCCAGAAGAAGGGCCCGATGGACTCACCGGGTTGTGGAGAAGATGCCCTGGCTCAGTCTCAGTCACTTCCCCAGGCGCATAGGTGTTAGGGAAGTGGCCTGCAGACAGCTCCTCCATGCCTTGAAAGCAGAAGTAGCCCCCTCCTGTTTCGCTGTCCCAGTTGGGTGAAGCATGGGAGCCTGCTGGGACAGTCCCAGGCATGCCTTCACGCAGGGGCAGGCCGTCCATCAGTCTTGCGGGAACACCTGGCCTCATGGGAGATGGTGCCAAGGTCCCTGGAGTGAGGTGGCTCTTCTCCCCATGGCTGTCACTCCTCAGTAGATCGGTGGGGGCGGGTGTGCATTTAGGAACCTGTGAGCTGAGACATTGTCCAGCTAGCCTCAAGCCAAAAGCAACTAAGGCTTTGAGAAATCCACCTGGCCCCGCCGAGTCTGTTTCTGGCTGTGGAATGTGATTTGCCCCAGCGCCAGGTGTCTGGGAATCCCAGGCCTCCGTGTGTGAAGGTGCCAGTCGCACAGGCTGTGACCGTCCCTCCACGTGCCTGCATCTCCTGCTCACTGTGCACTTGGAGTAGCCCTCAGCCTCACTGTCTCCTCCTTTGGCAAAAAGGAGGAAGGAGCAAGGGAACAGAGAGGGAGGGAAGAGCCGGAGAGGAGCCAGGGTTTCCCTTCATCTGGAGCTCTGGGTGCGAGATGTCACCCACCCACGCTCAGCACAGGCCCAGGGTCAGGGGGCTGTGGGTGGAAGCAGGGATTGCCACAACTGTCTCTGAGCCCCTCCCTAAGGGTGAAGGGTGGGTTTTGATGGCTGTGGGCTTAGCTGTGGTCAGTGGAATCAAAGGCCAGTGGGCCAGTTAGCAGTGACCACAGTGACCAGAGAGCAGAGGGGCCTGTATGTGTTTTGCCCCAGGGTCTTCAGGCTGCCACTGCCTCTATCCCCCCCTGCGGTGTCCAGTGCACCCCCCGCCGCACTGCCTGAGGTATCCAGCACCTGTAACCTGTAGCCCTGCTTCTCAGTTCAGGCCTGTTCCAGGGCCCCCCTGGGGTATCCAGAGCCTGTAGCCCCACTTCTCAGTCCAGGCCTATGTAAACCTGGCCCCAGGTTGGGTTTTGGGGTCCCTGTACCCCTCCACCCCCGACCCCCCACAGCTGGAACCCTGGCTCAGCCAGCAAAGGTTCCGCGTGTTTAAGGAGCTGGGTGGGCCCCGGAGCTCAAGCCGTGGGCTCAGCGCAGGCGGCAGCAAGTGATTAGCACTGAAATCCGACTTTCCCAGCCCGACATGAAAGTGCCGCTGGCGCCTGGGCAGGTCACGCTGCGTCACGGGATTCGGAGCAAGGTCGTTGGGGGAGTTCATAGAAGCACATGACCTGAGCCACGCAGGAAAGCCTAATGGGCACTTCTGACCCTTTTTTCCTGGATCACAGACCTCTTTCATCATCTAGCCAAATGTGCAGAATCTTGCCCAGAAATGTGTACCAGCCGCCTTCACACAGAAGGATGGGCTGTGCAGACCCCGCAGGGGCCCAGGCCAGGGTGAGAGTCGCCCCCCGGAGCGTGGTGTCCAAGGCAGGGCACACGCTTGGACTCTCACCTCCTGTCACCACTTTCCACCCCAGCCTTTGAAGACAGTGATAATCCCCAATTTACAGCTGTGGAAACGAATGCAGGAGCGAGCCTGGAGCCATAGGCCACAGTGCCCACCTCTACACTGAGGCCACTGTTTGTCATTGGGCATAGGGGAGCACACAGCCATGTCTGAGGAGTGTGGTGGGTGCCAGGGGTCTGGGGAGGTGTCAGTCAGCAAGACTGGGTGGCCTAGTCAGCCCGGGTAAGGACACAGGTGGGTCAGAGGCTCATCTGTGTTACCCAGCCACCCCAGGGCCGCTAGGGGTGACTGGGGAAGGCCCTCGCAGCTCATCCACCCTTCTCCATCCTTCCCAGACTCATGGCAGGTACCCTGCATGGCCACAGGTTCTGCCCCCCAGTAGGCCTGGCTCTCCCTGGAGCCTCGCCTGGATGGCTGGCCATGGGCAGGCCTTGCCTGGCCCGTCTGCAGGGACAGGACACGTGTACGCACGCAGATTGCTACTGTGTGCCCACCCACTCCCCGGAGGCCCTGTGGGAGCACCCCCTTCCCCTCACTGCCCTGTTCCGACAGGAGGGCCCCCCAGCGTCTCCTTCCCTGGTACTGGCCGAGTCCTGAACTCTCCCTCTGGAAAACAGACCCTCCGGGGTGGCCACAGCACCTGCATGCTTCCGGGAGCGTGGAGGTGCCTCTTTCTCTGCATCCCTGTCTGTCAGACTGCCCCGGATGGGAGCCGTTCTCTGGCTTTGCCCGCCCCTCCCCTGACCTAGGATTTACCCACTATGTGAGGAACGAGCACCGACCTCCCATTCGGGCCTTGGAGCGTGACGCCCACAAACCTGATCCCTGCTGAGTCATCCTGACCTCGGGACGGTCCAGCACCTGTCACTGCTGAGACACTACATGTGTGAGCTGCTTGTTAACGAGAAAGCCAAACTCTGTAAAATATTTGAAGAGATTTATCCTGAGTCAAATGTGAGGACCGAGGCCTGGAGGCCCTGAGGACATGTGCCTCAGGGGGTGGGCCACAGCTGGAATTCATACATTGTACAAGGACGGAAGTTACAGGCAGACCTCAGTCAGTACATGAAAGGTGTTTGTTGGTTCTGCCCAGAACACCAGAAAGACGGACAACTCCAAGGCGGGGAGGGGCTTCCTGGTCACAAGTGGGTTCAAAGATTTTTTTTTCTATATATATATATATACGTACACACACACACATATTATATACACACATATATGTGTGTGTGTGTATATATTTGTTTGCTTGTTTTTGAGACGGAGTCTCGCTCTGTCGCCCAGGCTGGAGTGCAGTGGCGTGATCTTGGCTCACTGCATGCTCCGCCCCCCAGGTTCACACCATTCTCCTGCCTCAGCCTCCCAAGTAGCTGGGACTACAGGTGCCTACGACCTTGCCTGGCTAATTTTTTGTACTTTTAGTAGAGACGGGGTTTCACCGTGTTAGCCAGGGTAGTCTCGATGTCCTGACCTCGTGATCCACCCGCCTCGGCCTCCCAAAGTGCTGGGATTACAGGCGTGAGCCACCATGCCTGTAATTTTTTTTTTTTTTTGAGATGGAGTCTTGCTTTTGTTACTCAGGCTGGAGTGCAGTGGCGTGATCTCAGCTCACTGCAACCTCCGCCTCCTGGGTTCAAGTGATTCTTCTGCCTTAATCTCCCGAGTAGCTGGGATTACAGGCATGCGCCACCATGCCCGGCTAATTTTGTATTTTTAGTAGAGACAGGGGTTTCACCATGTTGGTCACACTGGTTTCGAACTCCTGACCTCAGGTGATCCGCCCACTTTGGCCTCCCAAAGTGCTGGGATTACAGGCAAGAGCCACCGCACCTGGGAAAAGATTTTCTGATTCACAATTGATTGAAAGAGTTATTAGCTAAAGACCTGGAATCAATAGAAAGGAATATCTGGGTAAGATAGGAGGTTGTGGAGACCAAGATTCTTTTTTTCTTTTTCTTTTTTTTTTCTTTTTGGTCACCCAGGCTGGAGTGCAGTGGCATGATCTCAGCTCACTGCAACCAGGTTTAAGCGATTCTCCTGCCTCAGCCCCCCAAGTAGCTGGGATTACAGGTGTCTGCCACCACCACGACCAGCTAATTTTTGTATTTTTAGTAGAGATGGGGGCTCTCCATGTTGGTCAGGCTGGTCTCGAACTCCTGACCTGGTGATCTGCCCACCTCAGCCTCCCAAAGTGCTGGGATTACAGGAATGAGCCACTGAGCCAGGCCAAGATCTGTTTGAATGTTAGTGCTAGTCAGCTGTACCTGAATTCCAGAGGGAAGGGGTGTAACAAGGCATATGTGATCCCTCTTCCCCTCGTGACCTGAACTTATTTTACAGGTTAACTTTGGAATCCATTTGGCCAAGAAGAGGGGTCCATTCAATTAGGGAGCTGAGAATTTTGTTTTTGGTGTACGTGATGAAACTGCAGCTGGTACACAACCAAGGCCACGGTGACCCCGGGGCCAGTCCAGCTTTGTCCCTGTGCTCTCGAGCTGCTGGCAGCCAATGCAGGATTCTGCCCACGGCTCATATGTGTGGCTTCAGAGCCTGAGGGGTTTTGGGGCCGTGTCTTCACCGGGTACCATGTAGGAGCCCTATGAGCTGAGTCAACTGGAAGAGCCGAGGGCCTCTGCAGAAGGCCTGAGCAGGGCCTGGGCTCTGTCCCTGGAGCTCTGAGTCCCTCAAGCTGTGTGACCCGGAGCCAGGTGCTTAACTTCCCTGGGCGTTGGCCGGGCGCGGTGGCTCAAGCCTGTAATCCCAGCACTTTGGGAGGCCAAGACGGGTGGATCACGAGGTCAGGAGATCGAGACCGTCCTGGCTAACACGGTGAAACCTCGTCTCTACTAAAAATACAAAAAAAACTAGCCAGGCAACGTGGCGGGCGCCTGTAGTCCCAGCTACTCGGGAGGCTGAGGCAGGAGAATGGTGTAAATCCGGGAGGCGGAGCTTGCAGTGAGCTGAGATCCGGCCACTGCACTCCAGCCTGGGCAACAGAGCGAGACTCCGCCTCAAAAAAAAACAACAACAAACAAACAAACAAACAAAAAAAAACACTTCTCTGGGCGTTTACTTCAGAGCTGGAAGCCTGGGGTGACTTGGGTCTTTGGCAGGGGTCAGGTAGGGGAGGGGCCAGCCAGGAATCAAACATCCCTGACAGGTGAGGGGACAGGTGAGGAGGGCAGGGCAGGAGCCCTGGAGCTCTTGTGCAGCAGCATCTGGGCTGGTGCAGGCCCTGAGATGGCTTCAGGCCCTGCTCAGAGCTGAGGGCTCCCGTCACCAGGGAGTCTTCCATCACTGCACCTGCAGAGCCCACTGGGATTGGGGAGAGGCCCTGGCCTCCATTTGGAACAGCTGCATCCGCCTGTTGGGTGCACAGGCTGTGCACTGGTTAAGCCTGAGCGCAGAGTCTGTTCAACGAGTTCATTGTGTGGTATTGGCTTCCGCCTGCTGTTGAGTTGGACTGGCCTGGACGCTGGCCGGGAGCCCTCGTGGGTTTAGTGCTTCTCTTTCACAGCCGGCGTTGAGAAGCCCAGTCAAGTGGCTAGAGCACGAGGGTGAGATTGAGGAGACCTGGATGGCCTCACTTCGCTACCCAGGAACTGCTGTGTGTCTTTCAGCAAGTGGGACAACCTCTCTGAACTCTGTTTACCCCAGCTATAAAATGGAGGTGTTGGATTGGCTGCCACAAGTATCCTTCCACCTCCACAATACTGTGACTGGAGAGGGTTTTCACTCCTTTTTCTTGTTAGCATAACTGTTGGAGCTGTAGAGGGTTTGGAGTGGGGCGTGGGTTTCTGGGCCACAGATGTGTGAGTCTCCGCACTTAGCCGGCAGTGGCAACTCCTTATCGCTGGTGCCCACAGCTTCATCTGTGCCCTGAAGATACTCACACTGCAGTGACTGGTCAGATTAATGGTGATGCTTTCATGGGACGCCATAAGACATGAGCACGAGGTATTTCGCCCATGCAGCAGGAGGCGGTGTTACCGTCTGTTGGAAACAGGAAAGGGAGGCTCAGTCCCTGCATAGGAACTTGCCCGAATTCACACAGCATTTCAGCACGGGTGGCCTGGTTTCAGAGTTTCAGAGAGAGGGGTGGCTCTTCCTGTTGGTCCTAGTGGTCTCGAGTCAGGACCCTTGGGAAACCCATGTCCAACAGGACGCTTGCATCTGGAGAACCTGACCAAATGAGAAGTTGCCCTTTTCAGGTTCTCGTGCTTACCCTGGGACTTGGGGTGTAGGCAAATTTCAGAACTTGCCAAATCTGCGTCTTCCTGGCCTGTTTAAAGTGAACGTGTCAGCTCCATTCTGGACAGCAGCTGACACCTCCGCCCCTGTGCCAGACAGGACAGTGTGGCTGGGCGTAACTCAGCCCCGGTTAAAAATGGAAAAAAGTACAAAGACATGTGTTCAAGGGCTGGAGACAGAATTTGAAAATGTGACACCAGCCTGTTAGTAATTTATTTCCACAGAAATCGGATTCAACACTGAGCAGACAGGTGTGGCCAGGGCCTTGGGACCATCTCTCTGCTCTCCCGGGGACATCTACATGTCCGGCCTGGCCCAAAGCAGGGCCTTGTGCTCTGCAGAGACTGGGCATCAAAACTGGAGCCATTTTAAGAAGACCATCCCGGCCAGGCGCAGTGGCTCACCCCTGAAATCCCAACACTTTGGGAGGCCAAGGTGGGCACATCACCTGAGGTCAGGAGTTCGAGACCAGCCCGGCCAACATGAGGAACCCTCGTCTGTACTAAAAATGCAAAAATTAGCCAGGCTTGGTGGCAGGTGTCTGTAATCCCAGCTGCCGAGGCAGGAGAATCACTTGATCCCGGAGGCAGAGGCTGCTGCTACTCGGGAGGTAGAGGTGAGAGAATGGCTTGAACTCAGGAGGTGGAGGTTGCTGTGAGCCAAGATTGCACCATTGCACTCCAGCCTGGGCGACAAGAGCGAGACTTTGTCTCAAAAAAAAAAAAATAAATAAAAATAAAATGGAAACACTGCCTTTGCTTCCCTGCCCTGGAGCTGCATCGTTTTCCTTGGGGTTTCCGGACCACTTTGACCTCTCCGTGGCCAACGATGGTGGGGAGGCGGGTGGATCTGGAGCCGGCATGGGCAGGCTCAGCATTCCAGCCCATTCTGAGGTGAGGTTGGCCTTGGGTGAGGACAGGGGTCACTGGGTCAGACACGTTCATTTTCTGGAGCCCAGTAGACGTGATGTGTCCATCAGGAAAGCACCCGCCTGTGCTGGGGGCTCCGCCAGCCTCCCTGGGACCTTGTTCTCTGCGGAT
>NW_016803937.1:1404897-1456474 GCF_001698545.2 Rhinopithecus bieti
CCCCACTGCTTTTACAAGCCTCCCCGGGGGATGACATGGGAGATGGTGGGAGCTCTCTATCAGTGGAGAAGGTGGAGGTTTGCACTCAGAGCAGGGGACGTTTAGACTTGAAGGGGCCAGGCAGGAAGGTACTGGTTTTACTAAGACCCATGTTTATTGGGCACCCACTAAGTTCGGGGCCCTGAGTGTACCAAGTGGATTCTGACAAAGAAGCTGTCACAGGAACCCCAGCTTGCTGCAGAGGGGGGCCCAGGCTCCAAGGCTGGTTGTCAGGGTTACCAGGTGCTAGCTCGGCTAGGGGCTGCAGGCTGCGCTAGGTGGGACTGGGCTGGGCTGGTACCTGTGCCTGGTGTCGGCCCAGCTGTAGTTGCAGTGGTCAGCTGCTGCTCTCCAGCCCAGTGCAAACAGCTGTGCCAGGTGCACCCTGGGGGACCAGGCTGCGTGGGCTTCCTGCAACTGGTGAAGCTGCCAGCCACTTCCTCTGTGCTGTCTCCAGCAGACAGTCCTGGGTATACAATCCTCATTTGCCTATAAAGCAGGCCTTGGACCATCTCTGCCCCAGCCCCAGTGTTGGCTCTTTGTACGAACAGACTCTGAAACCAACAGACTCTGAAACCGTGCTCAGAACGCACCCTCTCTTTAAAAGACTCCTGGAGGCAGTCCCTGGGGGCCTGGCAGTAGCACCTGCTTCTGTTGGGCCTGAAAATGACAGAAGGGACTGCCGGATGCCCACCTGGGGCACTCACAGTGGCTGCGCTTGGACTTGAAGGGGTCCCGGAGGATCATGTTCATTGGGTGCCCCCACTTACAGACAGGCCAAGGTGCTGAGCCCTGCAGGACTCACTGCTCTGTCCAGCTCGGGGGCAGGTGAGGACCGGCGGCCCGGGGAGCGGCCTCTGGGGCCAACAGAGATAATTTTCATTGTGGCTGGTCCTGAGCCTTATCCACGCACGCTCCTGTACCTGGTCCATGTTTGTTACTTGAAAGAATCAGGCATTAGTCTGTGTGGGGAGGGTTCATGGGGCCTGCAGGGTCCCCACCCAGCCCGGGCCCACAGGTCCCGCCTGCTCTTCACATTGAACGTGCCTGTTACTGGCCCTTCCCCTACCCTCTCCTCCAACACTGGACCCTGGGCGATCGCCCCTGTGTCTGTGGCGGGATTTTACCAGGAGCTGGACAGAGTTGGGGCCAGAAGACCAAGCTGCCAGCATCAGGGGAGGTGAGCAGGGTTGGCTGCCGCAGACGTGAGCGTTCACGGGCATCAGGCAGGGGAGGCAGGCACCTCAGAGAATCGCCTCCCCACGGGGAGAGAGGAGAGGCCAGGGGCCAGGAGAAGGCAGCCTCTTGGTTTACAAGTTGTGGGTGTGTGTGAGGGAGCGGGGTTGGGGGATCAGCACCTGTCCCATCTGTGGGCCCTCCATGTTCAGGCACCTTCTTGCACAGTCTGTGAGGTCAGTATCACTGCGGGCCCCACCCCAGAGATGGGGAGGCACAGGGGGTGGGGGTGTCCGCCACCTCATGCCGGGCGGTGGCAAGCTCCCCAGGACACCCCAGCTCTGAGCGGGGCAGGTGGCGAGAGCAGTGGGAGGCCTTGGTGCCCACGCCAGAGTCCTGAGGAGAAGTGGGCTGGCTGTATCCCCAGTCCCTCCTGCGTGAGCCTTAGGGCATCTGAAGTGGCTTTTGAGTCAGGACCAGGACCACGGCTTGGGCCTTACTGTGACAGGTGTCCTGGCCGAGGCCCGGGCGCTGGCTCTGGGTATGGCTGGGGCTGTCCTTCCTTTACCAGGCTGTGGGTCTTGCTGTCAAGGCCCACCTGAAGATGAGGATGTTTCTGTGACTCAGATGGCCCTGGGGGGTGGTGGGGGCGCAGGTGAAGGGAGGAGGGCAGGGGTCCCTCCAGTGCACCGCCCCCAAGGGACCCCGGCTCTTTGGGAGCCCCTGCCAGCCAGCCAGGTGGGAGGCAGCCAGGTGAGGACGAGGAAGAGAGCACCCCAGACTGGGAGGGGTCCCCAGCTCAGCCTGCCCGGCTACCTGTCAATCAAGCCAAGCCACGCCACAGGGCTTGATCTCCCAGATTCCCCAGGACGGCCTTTATCTCTCGGCCCAGCTGTCCCCACAGGCCGGCGTGGCCACATTTATCTGCGGGTGACCGGCCCTGTGTGCTCAGCCTCCTCACTCTGACTCGGGGCACAGCCCTGCCGGTCTCCCTGCTGTATGCTGCCGGGGCAGCCAGCAGCCCCTCTGTGGTGTGGACACTGAGGCTGGGGAGAGGGCAGGTGCCAGCAGGGGCTGAGGTTCAAACCCCAGACTTCTCCCATGACTGCCTCACCTCCTTAAGATCAAAAGGTGCTGAACCCAGATGAATTCATGTATTTAAGATTTTATTTCATCTTAAAACTTTAAAAAAGGACACTGGAGAATAATGAAGCCTTTGTTTACTCATCACTCAGAGTCAGTGAACATTAATATTTATGTTCTTGTTATAAAAGGAATAAATATAAGGTCCCCTTATTTCTGTGGGCCTTTTGCTCCCCACCTGACTTCCAAAACGCAGCCCCGCCTGTCTGCCCTGTGGTTATTTTTAATGTCAGAAGATGATCCAGTGGCACCCGCCGGCCCCTCAGGACTGTTTTTGGTTGGGGAGCAGCTGGGTTGGATCTGGGCAGACAGGGTCAGGCTGGCAGGAGGGCCCTGGCCTCTGTCCCACCCACAGTGACAGCCCTGGTGACTGGTTGGGCACTTCTGGGCAAATCGCTGCCTTTCCTGAACCCCCCAACCCCCTAGCAGACATGATAGCCACGGGGGCCGTGCTCAGTGTCCGGCAGCGCCTGTCTGGCTTCTGGAGTTCAGTGGTGGCAGCGTGCCGCGTGTCCCTTTTGGGGAAAGGCCTGAGTGCAGCTTGGCCACGCCTACTCCCGCCTCCCTCCCGGCGTGAATGAGCAAGTGATGCAATCAGCCAGCCTCTTGCAAATCCGGAAATCCCTGGCTTGCCCGCAAGGTCCCCGAGGCCCAGTTTCTTTTATGGACACCCCCCCGGCACACACACGCACACCATGAGGAAATGGGACTGTCAGGTCAGGACCTGCCCCCTCACCCTGTGTGGCAGAGAAGGAACTGCCTAGACCCGCTGACCCAACCCTGCTGAGCCCCGAGGGTTAGACTGGAGAGCTCTGGACTGGTAACATCTCCATGTCCCTGGGAGCCCTGGGAAAAAGGGAGTTTCCCACTCTTCACCTCTTCTCTTTGGATGAGGAGTGGAAGGGAATTTCAAGTATTTTATCTTAGGAATAGCAGCAAAAACACTGACTTTCAGACATTTTTCAACCAGACTTTCCTGGTGTGTCATAGCCATCTCCACGCTGGCATCCACGCAGTTGTAGTGGGGTGGTTAATTTCGGAGAGATAGGCGGGCGGGCGGCCCGTCCCGCACCTCAGGACGTTTCCCGTCTGTTTGCTGGCTGGGGTCATCAGTTAGTTAGCGTGGATGTCTTTCCTGGGGTCTGTTGCTGAACTTCTAAAATTCCACAGGATTTGTTCAGCTGGGGAAAAGCCACTGGAGCCCCCAAGACCTCGGCTGGCCAGACCTTTCTGAGCGTTACTCCCATGGGGAAAGAGAGAAGAGCCTGCGGCCGCTCTGATGCTCTCACTTCCCACAGTCTAAGCAGTGCGGTGCCGGGAGGGCTGCGAGAGCCACGCTGTCCGGGTGGCCCGGGCCGGGCTCTTGCCCACTTCTGGGGTGTAGAGGTTCCCACTGGCAGATTTCAAGCTCCTAACAGCTACGAATCACCTTGTGGGCACAGGGGGTGAAGGGTAGTGCAGCAGGCAGTGAGGGTGTCGAGGAGTCAGTGCCTTGGGGTTAATAGGCTTTTACTTCATTTTAAGTTGTGGGGGTGGCTGTTTCCCCACCAGCTCACAGATCTCCGAATAGTGGCTCAGCCTGCCCACATATTGCAACAGAAACCCCCGACACATACACACACACACGCTGGCTCAGAGCTGGATGCCTTATAGGGCCCAGGAGGACTTGCTGGTGTCTGGAGACCTGTCTGAGCGTACCTGACCCCACATCTGAGCGCCTTCTGGGGCAGGGGTCCCGGCCATCTGTGTGGAGTCACTCAGGCTTCTGAAGCACATGGTGCTATTTTGGGTTTCATCGTATGCCCCCAAAGCAACAGGGCAGCAGGGTCAGCTCTGTTCACCACACGCCCCTGTGGCCCCTCCCAGGCTGCGCCAGTGCCCCGCCGTCCCCAGGTGACTGGCCAGGTAGTTCCAGGATAGCGGGACAACCCGCTTCTGTTGGAATCCACAGAAGATCCTCTCTGAGGAAAGGGCCCTGGCCTCATGGAGTCTGGCAGCCGGGCTGTGCGGGGGTCTCACAGGCAGGCACGTCAGGGTGCTAAGTAGGCACAAAAAGGTGTCATGGGCACCTTCCAAGCGGCAGGGTCACCTTGCTCACCTGGGTCTCTGGAGGCAGCGACCCCACTCACAGCCCTGACTATAGGTGGGACTCCGTGGCCTGGGGTTGGCGGGGGGCGGGGGTGAGGAAAGGTCCCTTTACAACACTTGAGGGGCACCTGGTTTATCAAAACAGGTCCCAGAAAGTCAGAACCTGCCCTAGGGTCTGGCACGGGACTGGAGCTGTTTAAGGAGCTTGTTTTTTTGATGGACCCAGCCCTGGCCCTGGGGTGGGGTTGGGGTCGTCACATCCCGACCTCCCCCAGAGCTGGCATCTGCCCGTGAAAGTCACTGCCACCCTCTTGTCTCCACAGTGCTGCTCACGGCCGTGAACTGCTACAGCGTGAAGGCCGCTACCCGGGTCCAGGATGCCTTTGCCGCTGCCAAGCTCCTGGCCCTGGCCCTGATCATCCTGCTAGGCTTCGTCCAGATCGGGAAGGGTGAGTACGTGCCCCAGGCCCCACCGGCAGCCCCTCGAGGCTGCGTGTCCTTCACCGGGCATGAGGTCCCAGTCCCCGGTTGCCTCCCAGTCCGCAGCTCTGAAGTACTGTACAACGTGGAGACTTCCCTCTGGGAAAATTACCCAGCAAGGGGAATCCTACCCAGAGGGGACAGGAGTGCTCCCATGGGACAGCGTGGCCACCACTGGGAGGGGCTCTGGCAATTATCTGGCAGTTATTCTTTTTTTACGCTGTGATGTCTGTGAGGCTTGAGTGCCCAGCTGATGTGTTGTAACCTCACCTGGGGGGATGTGGGACATTCCAGGCCCGGCAGGGGCCGTGCCTGCCAAGCTGACCTCCCTTGCGCCATCTCACCCTGGGTCTGTCAGAGTCCCATGTGCTGTCGCTCCCCACCCTCCCCTGACGGGGCCATGCTCCTGGTCCTGTTGTGATTTATTCATCATTCCGTGGGCAGGCGTGGGATTGTCTCCGTGTTTCTGTCTGCTTTTTAAAGAAGATCAGATAAGCGTGGAAAACAAACCTTGTAACCCCATCACTCAGATGTGTCCACTGTCAGCATTTGGGAGCAAGTGAGAGCAGCCTGGCCCACAGGTTTTAAGACTGGCTGGCCCAGGCTTTGTTCTTATGCTGTGTGATCTTGGGGAAATCACTGACTCTGAGCCTTTTCCCCAGCTGCTTTCTCTTGGGGCTGCTGGGAGGAATAAAGAGAATGAGTATGAAACAGCCCCCGCCCCCTGCACCTGCGTTCTCCGTTGACATGGACTGACACAGTTGGTATTTTGCTGGGTGTCTCTGGACCCTTGAACACACGCCCCGTAGATCTGTGTTCTATGTCCGCCTGCAGAGCCTCCACCCTTTCTGCACTGCCATTCCGCAGTGAGGTTGGGCTGGGGTTTCACAAGCAGTTCCCATTTGTGTGGTCACAGACCCTGAGACACACTGTCGTGGGCACTGGATCCCACCCGTGGTCGGTTACAGTTGAAGTGGAGGGCCCTGTTGCTTGAGTCCAGCATGGGTGCCTCTGTCGGCAGTTCCTTCTGAGTTTGTCTCCATCCATGTTGGAGCCAGCCTAGGAGCAGAGCAGTTAGGAGCTGGCCTCATTCTCTTCTCTCCCAGAGCCTCAGCTGGAGATGTCTCCAGCCCTGGAGCTGTGGAGCTGTCGCTGGGTGCCTGGCGGATGCACCCTCTGGTGACTTGGAGTCACTGATGGCTGCAGAGAGGCTGCCTGGTCCAGCGTCCCCCGTCGGCGCTTGTAAGCCCGGCAGGCCGCTAGCGACCCCCAGGGCTGCCAGAGGCGGGCACGCGGCCCTTGCTCTCCGGACGGCAGCGGAGCCCACCCCCTCACGCCACAGCTGTGAGCTGCCCCTGGCCCTCGCCACTCCCGCACCCGGCCCCGCCAAACAACGCGACACCTCCGAGCGCCGCCCTGCATGGGGCCTTGCCTCAGGGCTGGGCTGCTGTCTTATGTGCACTCTGCCACTGGTGGACTGTGAACTGAACGGGTGCCCAGCAGCACCCAGCACCCAGTGTGCAGCTTTAGCCGGGCCTCCGCCTTGCTCCCGGCGCCCCCTGCTGGCCGCACACGACACTTCGCCTTAGGGACAAAGGCCGGTTGCAGCTGGGGAGGGGTCTCTGCACCAAGCAGGTAACCTGGGGCTGCAGGGGGATGCAGCGCCGGGCTATACTGACCTCACGACAAGGAGGCGAGCTCCAGGTGCTGGGGCCAGACTGTCTTTATCAAACACATCAATCTGTACAAAGCCTGCAGCAGGCGTTCATCGAGGGGAAGTCCCACCCGATTCTCAGGTGGTTCTGAAAGGTGGCCCAGGTCAATGCTTCAGGAGCTCGAGCCCATCCCCCATGCATGTGTCTGACCAGGGATTCTCAGAGTCACCCGGGGTACCAGAGCCACCCAAGAGCTGGCAGGACAGGGCTGGCGGGAAGTCCCAATTCTGAACCTTCCTGGGACCTCAGGTTCCAGCACCTTACTCAAAACAAGACTAGCTCATTCCATGGCTCCCGGGCACTCAGAAGTTGCCCAGGGAGGTGGTTGGGACTGAGTAACATGTTACAGGCAGGAGACAAATCAGCCCTGTGCCTCCCAGAAGGTGTGCACGAAAGGGTCCTGTGCCTCCCAGGAGGTGTGCACGGAAGGGTCCTGTGCCTCCCAGGAGGTGTGCATGGAAGGGTGCTTTGCTCGTGAAGGCCTTTGCTTGACTGCACTCATCAGGTAGCCAGGAAAGATTTAGGAGGGGAATGTGATTTTTGTAAAAAGGAATGTCAGTAGGGAGAGCAAAGAGCCTTTTGTTCAACTTGAATACATAACTGACACAGTGCAGCATTTGCAGAATTCCTGTCTCCTGTTTGGCTTCAAGATATTTATTTTGTTACCCGATGAATGCCTTGCTTTTAGAAGATACATTGTGTTGATCTTTGTCCCAGTTGTCCAGCTTTATAACCCCAAGGGCACAAAGCCCTTGGGCAGCTGCCCCCTCCCCTCGCTGGTACCTGGCAGCAGAGCCCCCAGATACTTCAAGGCAGAGACTCCGGCCCCAATTTTGCAATGATTGGTCAGTGACCCTTTCCGGGTCTGGAGAATGCAGCGAAAATCTGGCAGAGCAGGCCTGGCTCACACACCTGTCCCTGCCTGTCCCGCATCCTGGGTGCCCTGCTCCATCAGAGCTGAAAAGGCTCCTCTTTGCTGCTGTTGGCCCCCAGGTGGGCTCTGTCCTGTGGAAAGGCACTGGTCCTAGGGTCCCGGAGGCCGTTGGCCGACCGTACAGCCTCTTGCCTGTTTCCTCCGTGTCAGGGAACTTCGTGATCACCCCTTCCCAGTTGGCCATCTACAGAACTGTCTTTCCCATGTGCTGCATCTATGCCAGGTCCCAACGAAGACATGGCCCTGCATCCAGGGCTCGTGGGGGAACGTGAGAGCCATAGGCACGTGAATGGTGAATGGGAGAGTTGCAGTGGGGCATAGGCAGGGCCCTGGTGCAGACCAGAAAAGCTCTTCTGAGGGGTTGGGCCTCCCTGAGATGTGGGCTGGGAGGGGCAGCTGGGTGAGTGACAGGGACCAAATCTGGTCAGGAGCCCTCACGTGAGCTCTGCGTCTTGGGGGAGCCACGGCTGCCCCTAGGCTGGGGCGTGAGGACACGCAGGCTTAGGTGTCACACGGGGTTCTGCAGTTAGTCCCAGCCTTTTTGAAAGGGGAGACAGTACTCAAGTTAGGTTTCAGATCTGACCCACCGTCCCATGAGGCCCATGCTCAGGCTGTTCCCTAAGGAGAAGGGTGGCTGGGCCCTCGCCTGCAGGGTGGAGGGTGGGAGCGAGTGCACAGGCTCTGCTCTCTGCTGTCTGAGCCCAACAGCGGCACCATGTCCCTCCTAGAGGACACAGTGGGACCCTTTGTGCTTTTGCTCAGGCTGCAGCAGTCGGCGGCAGAACCAACTAACCTCTCCTTGAGCAGTTACGCGTTGGATAGTTGGGCAGATTAAAAAAAGGTTCCGTAAAGACTTTCTTTTCCTTCTCCTCCCACGTTGTGTTATTGGAGGTCATTATTCCCTGGAGCAAGATTTGCCCTTTCACTGTGTCCACAAAGAGGAAAGAAAGCCACAGCCAGCCAGGGCGGCATGCCTCTTGCTGTCCTTCACCCCAGGAGAGGAAAATGTTTCCCCTGCGTAGGGCTCAGACCCCCACCCAGTGGCCTTGCTGGGCTGCTGGGCCCTGGGGTCCCGGTGGCTGAGACCCCTGGATGTGACCCGCACCCATGAATAGGGCCCTTCGGGATGGTCCCGTGTCCCAGGCGGAAAACACGTGTGTGCCACTGGGCTGTGGAGGGGGGACTGCATCTGTGTGTCACATGACAATTTTGAAATGATGGTTTTCCTTTGGTTCTTCAGCAAGTGGGGCCCCTTAGACCCAGAGACGTGGGGTACCCTGCCCCAGGTCCCACAGCCATGAGCAGTGGGCAGGTCCCTCCCCACCCCCACTGTGGCCCTGGGTGCAGTGTGCAGGGTCGTGCGCTGCTGGCGGAAGGCCCACACCTCTGTTCCCAGGGTGCGCAGCGCTGGGCCCGTCTGCTTTGGGAGGTTCATGTGGGCTCTGTGTTCCGGGCAAGGCTGACGGGACAGTCTGTCCTGAGAGGCTGCGGGTCTGGAGGACATCTCTTCTCAGACTGGTCCCTGAGCTTTGCTGAGCTTCCCTGAAGGCAGCCCCCTGAGCCCCTCCCCCTCTGTCCTGAGGAGCTTACTGGAAGAAGAGGTGCCGCCACCCTCATCTGGCCCTCATCCGGCTGGGGGTGTGCGGCCTTGTCTTGATCCCTCCTTCCTGTGGGTGTCCTGTGGGTGGGGGCGTCCGGCCCCCAGGCAGTGTTTCTGACAAAGTCCTCTCAGTGGTCACAGCACATGCCCAGCTGCTGGGCTGTTCTGGTGGGAAAAACGTTTCACCCACACCTTGGCTGGCTGTGGCTGTGGGGTGTGGAGGGGTCACCTCGTGGGGGGTGGATGGAGAGGCCCCCCCGGGCTGTGGCTTAGAGCCGTTCCTTCTTCTGGGCCTGGCTTCACCTGAGTGTGTGCGTGGACCCCGAGCTGGGCTTTCAGGCACCCCCAGCAGAGCTCAGCCCAGCCTGCTCTGACTCCCAGATTGGGACTGCGGGCTTCCGGGGTGCCCTCCCGGAGAGAGGGCAGGGGCAGGCGCTAGATGGGCAGCTGCCTTGGGATTCTAGTTTTGCTGCCCCCCCTGGCCAGGGTGAGTCTGAGCCTCGGTGTCCTCCCCTGGGGAATGGGCTGTCCTCTCTTGCAGGGAGGAGGCCAGGCTGACCGTATTCCCCGCATGGGAGCCACAGCCATGCAGGGTCTAACAGCCCCTTTTCCTCACCTCACGCCCCGACTGCCACTTTCTCCGGGGGTGACAGCAAGAGTGGAGCAGGCCTGGGTGGGTGGGTCTCAGCCTCAGAGGGTCTGGTGCTGAGGCCCTTCGAGCAGAGGCCGGGGGAGAGTCGGTGAGAGGCCCTGGGCCGGGTGCTCAGCCTCCTGGCTCCTCAGCCTCCTGGCTCCTCAGCCTCCTGGCTCCTAGACGTCCGCTCGCTGTGTTTCCTCGTGGGACACGGGCTCTCTGGGGCTCCTCTGGTGTGGAAGAGAGTCCTGTCAGATCAGACCCCACCCTGAGGACGCCACTTACCCTTAGTCCGTAGAGGCCCCACGTGCACAGCCACAGCGGGGTTAGGGCTTCCACGGCTGAGTTTTGGGGGATGGGATGGAGCTTCAGGCCCCACTCCCCTGGCAGGAAACAGGGCAAGCCCCAGGGCCTCAAAGTGAACCCCAGCTGGGGCCAGGCTGTGTTAACCAAGGGAGGAGTCGGCCACTGCTCTGCCTCGAGCTGCCAAAGCTCACTTTCCAGAGAAGCTTCCAGGCTGGCCTCCCTGTGGGGTACGCCAGGGCGTCTCTCTGTGAGGCGTCTCAGACAGGCTGAGGGTCATGCAGGGACAGACAGGACACTGCACTCAGGGGCGCCCAGATTGGTGCCAGGCTCCGCTCCAGTCAACCTGGGCCTGGAGCCAGGGCTGCGGCATTGGCTGCCCCAAGGGCGGGTGCTTTGCGACTCAGGGCACCTCTTTTGGGCCTCGAAGGCCTCGCAGTTGATAAAGGACATTTGACCTGCTGCTTGCTCTGGGAGCTCTGAGTGTGTCCTGGGCCTGCCATGCTTCTGTGCCGTTGGCCTCGGGAGGATGACAGGCTGGGGAAGCTGGGGCTCTGCCGGGGCCGTGTGCTGGGATAGAACCAAAGGATAGAACGGGGCTTGCTTTCCCGCTGCCTTTACCTCCCGGTGCCCTTGGTCAGACGCGTGGACGGAGGCCAGAGCGGCTACGGGAAAAGGTGAGTGTGGGAGGCGTCGCAGCCACAGCCCCGTGCTGGGGACAGTTCTTAGGGTCTTTTCTGGCCTGTGCAGCTGGAAAAAGCTGTTTTTTCTTCTGGCGTGAGGTTGGCAGCCCTAAGCAAAGAGCCTGCTCCTTCGTGAGTTTCCAAGATGGACAGGCACTGTTCGTGGTCAAAAAGTGCCGTCTGCTCACTGCCAGAATCCCCAAACCCAAATTCCTGCCGCATCACGGTTCCCAGACGTTAGATGGCCAGAACGAAACAGGCATCTGAAAAGTGGTGCCGTGACCTGGGGTGGGCAGACCAGAGGAAGCCCCAGGTGTGGTCCCCAGATGGGGCCTGGGCTCTGGACCGAACCCGTGTGGCAGTCACTGCATGTCCTCCCCGAGGCCACAGGGCAGCTAGCTCCAGGGTACTGACCACAGGGGGCTCACAGCCCCCCAGCCCTGGCTGCGGCCAGCCCCCTCTTAGATGAGGAGCCATTGACTGTGCACTCGGCTGGTGAGTGAGCTGCAGCTGTCCTGCCCCGACCATGTCTGACGCACTGAGAAGCCAGGGAGGTCTCCCCTGAGTGACACAGTTGGCCCCTCATGTGTGGTGACAGATGCCCACAGACTGGCTTTAGCAACAGACATACAGATGGTCCCGGTCCTGGCAGCCAGAGGTCCAGACCCAAGGTGCCACCTTCCCCTTCCAGCTGCCCATGGCTCCAGGAATCCTCGGCTGCTCCGGCTCTGCCTCGCCTGGGTCTGTCTCCTCCGTGTCGTTGAGGATACTTGTCATCGGCCTTAGTGCCCACTCTAATCTGGGATGATGTCATCTCAAGGTCCTTTGCTAATGACACCTATGGAGACCGCATTTGCAGCTAGGACACATCCCTCAGCTCCACTGGACGTGATTTGAGGGACACTGTTCAGCACACTCCACCTAGAGCCCCAAGGGGCCGGAGTGCAGCGCGGTTGGAAGGCGGAAGGCGCCAGCACAGCGGAAAGTCCACACGTGAGGAGTGACCGTCTTGCCCCTGAGATGTTTCCAGGGCTGGGGCAGGGCCCCATCAGCCCTGAGGTTCCGGGATGCCCTCCCTCTCCACATTCCCATGTTCCCAGGCTGGGCAGGCTGCTCTCTCCAGGGACACAGCATTCATGGGGAGACGTTGTCCTCTGAGTCAGGAGCCAGAGGGTTGGCCACCTCACGGAGGAGGGGGGAAGATCCCGTTCCCATGTGTGTTTGGCCACTGGGGGCGTCCCCGGGCCCTGTCAGCAGGATGGCTTTAGACACAGCGGAGTCTCCCCTCCAGCCTCGGGGTGGATGGTTCTCATGGCCACATCTGTGGGACTCAGGGATCAAGGCCACTTTTCCCTGAAATCATCTCCCCAGGGCCTTTGGAGCGTTCCCACCACAATTCCCCCTTTCTCGAGGGGATCCTGCTGACGAGGCAGAGGCTGCCGTGCCCGGGTCGCCGCCGCGTGTTTTTCTAGTTTGCTGCTCCCTCAGGGTTTGGCTGTGCGTTTGCTTTCGTGGCAACCCCACCAGCCCCTGAGGAAGATGCCTTTTAGGGACAAGGAAGGGGCTGGAAGGTCCCATTCAGGCTCCGCGCTGAGCCTGTTCTCGCGTCTCTGGGCTCTGGCAAATGTCACCATCTGTCCACGGTGATTCTCTTTCTCCCTTCCCTGTCACGCTGTCCCCCTTCTCGTGGGTGGAGGCTGACTGGATAGCAGACTGCCAGGTGTGGAGGCTGGGTGACTGCTGAATGAGTGGGCATCTCAGCCATTCCTTCCGGTCCTGCCCAGTGCCCGGGTCTTCATGTCGAAGCCAGGACCAAGCCCCAGTCTAGGGTCCGTGGGAGAGCCTGAACCCCTGCCTTCCTGCCGTCCCCCGTGAGGGGTGAGGAGTGGGTCTGCCGGCTGCACCCAAGGCTGTGAGGTTGGGGGATGTCATTCCTCTGTGCATATCCACTGGCCTCCAGGACCTTAGACACGTGACAGAGAGAGGCCCTGGACAAGCTATAGCCCAGGAGGTCCCTGCAGGGCATCCCTGGCCACACTGTCCTAAGAATGGAAGCCACATGAGTGGCTTGAGAGGGGCCCTGCCGAGCCTCCCTAGCTGGAGCTTGTCCAGGCTGGAGTGCAATGGCACGATCTCAGGTCACTGCAACCTCCCGCCTCCCCGGCTCAAGCCGTCCTCCCACCTCAGCCTCCCAAAAAGTTGAGACTACAGGTCTGCCACCACCACACCCGTCTACTTTTTGTATTTTTTGTAGAAACGGGGTTTGGCCATGTTACCCAGGCTTGTCTCCAACTTGAGCTCAAGCGATCCACCTGCCCCAGCCTCCCAAAGTGCTGGGACTACAGGTGTGAGCTGCCACACCCAGCGCGGGGACGATTCTTAAGTCTGTGCTTGGTCAGAGCGGCTGGTATTTCTTTTCTTGGAAGTTTCAGAGGCTGCAGAATGGAACTGTGCACCCCAGGGAGCACCACTGTGTAGGAGGTATCTGTCCCCAGCGCTGTAGTCATGGGGATGACTGTGACCACAGAATGGAGTGAGACGCTGATTAAAACATTAAAGTTATCCAGGCCTGGCCTGGTGTGGTGACTCACACCTGTAATCCTAGCACTTCGGGAGGCCAAGGCGGGTGGATCACCTGCGGTTGGGAGTTCAAGACCAGCCTGGCCAACATGGTGAAACCCTGTCTCTACTAAAAATACAAAAATTAGCCAGGCATGGTGGAACTCTCTCAAAAAAAAAAAAAAAAAAGGTACCCAGGCCTTAGGGCTGCCAGTGTCTGGCTCCTGCCTGAAGACCTCATACCATGTCAAGCCAGCATATTGTCCTTAGCAAAAGCAGCCACCCTCTGTGTGGGCTCAGCTGCCTTTCCTGTCATGAGGCTGGAGGTGGGTTCTGGGGATTGATGTGTCTGGCAGGGACCGTGGACTGAGGCCTCCTGTCCATCAGCTCAGGCTGAGTCCAGGGGGTCACAGTGAATGGAGCACGTGTTTCTGGCCTCCAGGGCTCACCTTCACCCCCTCCCACTGTGAGTGCCAGATGGGGGAGGCAGGACGATTCTCAAGCAGCCTGGCAGGTCAGCATTTCCCCACTTGTAGCACAGATGCTTCCCCCTGCAGAAGTAAGTGGGCAGGACACAGTAGGGCTCTGCAGATGTGAAGGGTCTGCACATTCCAGAACATTCCATCAGAGAGCAGATGGGAGGGAGGCCAGAGGAGCTGTGGGCGTCTTGGCCGAGGTGCTGTGCAAAGTGCACTGTCCTGAGCTGCTCTGAGCTGCCTCCGCTCCAGACCTGCAGGGTCAAGCCCCGCCTGGTGACCACCCGGTGACCGGGACCTGGAACACATCACACGCAGGCGGTGGGCCCCAGAGCTCATTCTTCTCAGGAGATCAAGGCCTTGGCAGGGCGGGGTGGCGGGCAGCCCCCAGGGAACCCACCAGCATCCCCATTGCAGGCTGAAGATCAAAGGCCCCAGCGCACCTGGCATCTGGCACAGAGAGAGCTGGGGGCAGAGCCGCAGGCATCCAGCATGCCACAGGGAAGCAGGTGCAAAACAGGAACCGGTTCCACCCACCGGGAAGGGACCCCACCGTGGGCTCTGCCGTAGGAAATCCGGTGCCACCTTTGAAGCTCGTACTTCGTGTGGGGCAATTGCCAAGGTCTTATGGGAACCTCCCTTCACGGGTCCCCTTTGAAATTTGCTCACCTCGTTGCTCTTCAGTGTTCCCTGGACCACCAAGGTGTTTCCCCTTCTTGGGCCCCCATGGTGACCTGGGGTCCAAGGCCACAAGGTGGGACGCAGCAGCCCCGGGGCCCATCCCTTCCTGGCCCTGCGAGACAGGCTGGTGACTTCTCAGCACGAAGGGCACTGTCACACACGGTTCTCACATGGAGTAACAGTCCACAGCCTGACCAAGATTTCCACTGGTGCCTCCAGCTGTGTATGCGCCTGGCAGGTGGGCGGGAGGGACCCAGCTCCTTTGTTCCGGTGGTGTCTTTGGTCTTGTTTCCAAGTTTTCCTTCCTGAAGCACACTGGTCTGTGAGACAGGTGTCTGGGGAATGTATTCCGGGCTCGAACACACCAGGCCCGTTGCACGGAGGAGGTAACAGTCACAGAAAGGGCCAGAGCTGTCCTAGCAGCCAGGCGACCTTTCGGAGACACCCCTTCCCCCAAAAGACACGTCTTCCTGGGGAACCCGTGAATGCTGGTGGCCTTATTTGGAAAAGGGGTCTTTGCAGAAGTGACTGAGGTTCAGGTTTTGAAATGAGGTCCTTCTGGAACAGGGTGGACCCGTCACGAAGTCCAGTAACACGTTTCCTCAGATAGCAAAGGAGAGAGCTCTGCACAGAGCCCAGGGCTCGTTCTTGGCCCGGCAGCCCTGCCCCCGTACAAACCTGTGTTCTTCCCCAGGCCTGTCCTGTGAGCCCTGGAGGGACAGCAGTCTGTTCCGAGCTCCCCACACCCCGAGAAGCGGGGCCCTAGTGGCTCTGGGCCTTCCTTGGTGCCGCAGCCAGGATGCAAACCGAGGTCCCCTGGCTTCGTACTGTCTTGACACTCGTGTCATGAGGTCTCAGGGAACGTTCTTAAAGACAACTGAGGCTGCTTGACCCTTCCCTCCTGACCTCCTGTAGCATCTGAGGGGCCCTCCTGGGTGGTGGTCAGAGCTGCCGGTCCCCTCTCAGGTGGGCACAGCACAGGGCCTCCAGTGGGGCCACGTTCCTCTGGTTGTGGTTGGAACCCTGCACCCTCCATGTGGCTCAGCAGGTACATACCATTTGTCACAGTGAAAAGCCTTCACTCCAGCATTTTTTTTGCTATGTGTTTGGCTCCAGGAACATTCTGGAACTGGCAGCATGACCTCTGTTCAGGGCTCTCTAACCCGACATTCCTTTCTTTGGCCCCTGCCAGGTGATGTGTCCAATCTAGATCCCAAGTTCTCATTTGAAGGCACCAAATTGGACGTGGGGAACATCGTGCTGGCATTATACAGCGGCCTCTTTGCCTACGGGGGATGGTAGGTTCTGGAATGTCTGGGTCCCTTGGTCTGGGGACACACATTCCCTGATGTGTCCAGGAATCCCAAACCTCCCAGCCATCAAGGGGCAGTTAAAGGGAGTGGACGATACAGAGTGGCAGGTGACGCTCCAGAATCACCTACACCCCAACGAAGCGTGGGGAGGCCGCCCGCTGCAGCCCTACTCTGGCTCCAGCTCTGTGTCTCAGTCTTGGCGGGTGAAGTTGGCAGGTGGAGGCAGCTGAGCCCTGCGGCCCCTCCGGGTCCCCAGCCTGGCTCCTGCGCTCAGGCAGGCCTCACAGGGACCTGAGAATCACCCTGGTAGGGCAACCGGGCAGGAAATGTGCAGGAGGGCCTGGAAGGGGTAGAGGGACCCCCAGAGCAGACAGGAGGCTGAGCTTCCACTCCAGGTCTGCTTTCCAGCCCGGCGAGCAGACCACTGGGGTTGGGGGGGTCAGGCTCACCAGCTGCCCTGGGGTGCTCTCTCCTCGGTGATTTCTTTTCCCTGGAGGATCAGACCATTTGAAAGCTGTTCTCTAAATTTTAGGAATTACTTGAATTTCGTCACAGAGGAAATGATCAACCCCTACAGGTACGTGCAAGAATGGACAGAGGTATCTTTTTTCATTATGTTACTGTGAGGCAGGAAGCAGCCACGTTCCACTTGAAGCCTGTTGGTTGGCTCAGGCCAGCTCACGGTAGGGCCGCGATTGGGGCCTCTGGGGCCAGCAGGATGTGGAGCGGGTGGCTTCTGGCCATGTGGCTCTGAGAACAGTTTCTCCGGACAGCGGGTGGCAAGTGAGGCCCCCACTCGGGGCGGGATGGTACAGAGGAGCTGCTTGGGCTCTCGGCTCTGGTCCCCGGCTGTGCAGCTTGTGGGCAGAGCCTTAGGATTCAGACCGGGGCAGCCTGACTTAGCTCGCCTGAGCCCTTGAGGTCACTCAGAAGAATCCCCATTTCTCAGGTGGGGAAGCTGAGGCCATGGCCAAGCACCAGCCAGGCCTGTGCAGTGTCCCGCTCCAGGCACAGCCTCCTGCTGCCAGCCTGTGCTCTCTTGCTGCTTCCCACCTTCCCCGAGAAGCTGGGCACAGAGGCCGGAGCTGCTGCTGGCGAGGAGCCCACCTGGCTCCCGGGCACAGGGTTTGGCTTTCAGCCTGGGCTGCGTTGGGTGACATGTCATCCCTGTTCCTTCCAGAAACCTGCCCCTGGCCATCATCATCTCCCTGCCCATCGTGACGCTGGTGTACGTGCTGACCAACCTGGCCTACTTCACCACCCTGTCCACCGAGCAGATGCTGGCTTCCGAGGCTGTGGCCGTGGTGAGTCGCTACCTGCCAGCTTCCACCAGGGGTCTGAGGCTGTGACCAGTGCATCCCCTCCAGACTGGAGAGGTGCCCCACGTCTCTAAGCCTCCCCTACCCGGAGGAGTGGAGTGGTGGTCTCCCCTCACAACAGCCACAGAGGAAGTGTCTGGGGATTGTCCTCGACCTTGGCTGCTGGGGAGTGTCATGGGGAGAGGGGTTTAAAATCTGATTGCCAGGCCACACCCAGAACCAGCTGTAAGCCAGAAGACCTAGGGAGTCCAAGGCAGCGGTCGTTTTAAATCTGAGTGCAGAAAGATTGGAGTGTGCCACAGACTAGGGTTCTTTAGAAGGCACGGCTGCTGCTGGCTTGGCAGGCCAGAGGCCAAGCCCGGGCAGTGTCACTGAGCAGCTCAGCCAGGCTGGCCCCGTAGCTCCCAAGGCTCCTCCCATTGCCCTCCCAGGGCCGGGGGAACAGGGAGTGGGCGCTCTGGCCAGCTTCCTACTGAACAAGCTCTGACTCCCAGCCCACTGCCTGCAGGGCACCGTGCTGGGCCTGCAGAGGACCCCAGATAGAGAAGGCAAAATCCCCACCTGGAGGCTGCAGCTTGCTCCAGGGAGTCCAGAGGAAGGGGCAAATCAGGACTAGTGAGTGCTCCCCGACAAGCAGGCTGGGCAGGGACCGCTGGAAAGCCCTGTCCTGGGAAGTCCCCCCAGAGGCCAGAATCCAGCCCAAGAGGTCCTCTGCGGAGGGCTCTTGTGAGCGCACAGGGCTCCTGGTGAACGCGGGGAGGGCGAGAGCCAGCCGGTGGGGCCCAACTCACTGCTTGTGCCTGCCTAGGACTTCGGAAACTATCACCTGGGTGTCATGTCCTGGATCATCCCCGTCTTCGTGGGCTTGTCCTGCTTCGGCTCCGTCAATGGGTCCCTGTTCACGTCTTCCAGGTGAGCACAGCCCTACCCACAACAGGTGAGGGAAGCCCAGGCCTCATGGCCCGGTTCAACATGTTCCGTGTCTGTAAAGGGTTTGTCTCTGTGATACTGGGGATACACCGTTGCTCCAATAGGCCAGGCATGGTGGCTCATGCCTGTCATCCCCGCACTTTAGGAGGCCGAGGCGGGCAGATCGCTTGAGCTCAGGAGTTCGAGACCAGCCTGAGCAACATGGCAAAACCCTGTCTCTACAAAAATATACAAAAATCAGCCAGGCGTGGTGGCATGTGCCACCGTAGTCCCAGCTGCTTGGGGTGCTGAGGTGGAAGGATTGCTTGAGACCAGAAGGTTAAGACTGCAGTGAGCTGAGATGGTGCCACCGCGCTCAGCCTGGGTGACAAAGTGAGACCATCTCAAAAAAGAAAAAAAAAAAAAAAAAGCAGCAAGCTCAAATAATACAGAAGTAAAGGAAGCGTGAACTTTGGCCCTCGCCTCCCTGTTCCTGCCTGGAAGTGACACAGCTGTGGTGTCCTGGATGCCCATGGCTGCTGCTCAACCCCCTGGGCTAGAGTGAGCAGTGGCTCCCAAGTTTCTGTCCTTGCCAGCTGAGTTGGTTGGGGACACTGAGAGGCCCACAGCCAGCAGCTGGAGGGGCCTGGTTCCCACTCTGGCCAGAGAGGCCCAGACAAGCCAGGCACAGACCCTGTCCACTCCCCAGCCTGCCATGTCCCCTGTCCCTGTGCTGAGTTGTGAGGCCGTGGCTGACGGCCACTCTGTTCTGTCCACAGGCTCTTCTTCGTGGGTTCCCGGGAAGGCCACCTGCCCTCCGTCCTCTCCATGATCCACCCACGGCTCCTCACCCCTGTGCCGTCCCTCGTGTTCACGGTGAGCCTGCTGCACAGCCCGTGCCCTACGTCCCTGGGAGTGGTCCAGGGACTTCCCAGAGGGAGGCTGCCACAGCTTGCAGCTTTGTCTGGGGTGTGGACTGGGTGGCAGCTCAAATGTGGCCTCCTGCTGAGCTCCGCTGCATGCCAGAGAGTGCTGGAGGGCCTTTGGATTTTATTCCAGAAACAATATATGGTGACTGCCATAAGC
Organism: Rhinopithecus bieti; assembly: GCF_001698545.2. Taxonomy (NCBI): domain Eukaryota; kingdom Metazoa; phylum Chordata; class Mammalia; order Primates; family Cercopithecidae; genus Rhinopithecus; species Rhinopithecus bieti. Next base: position 1,424,036 of record NW_016803937.1, read on the forward strand.
AATTCAGTCCATCGGAAATGCAGGAGGCAGAAGCTCCACCCAGGTTGCTGCTCTGCTGGCCGCCTGGCTCACTGCACCTCTGCCTCCGCGGGCGCCTGCCCTGTGTTCATTTCTCAGTGGAGTGCATCACACGCAGTCTCCTTCCACTTCTGCATCTTTCCATGCCAGCACCTTTGATTGCCTTCGTTCCCTCTTGCTGTGTCACACATCACTCCAAAACGTAGTGATCTAAAAGGAAAAGCACTTCTTATCCCACAGTTTCCGTGAGTCAAGGATTCAGGGAGCTGGTGCCTGGAGCTGTGGTCTCATCCGAGGGTGTGACCAGGGCTGGAGAGGCCACTCCCATGGTGGCTTCCTGCATAACTATGGGCTGCAGGCCCCGCCCCTCAGCACACTGGCCTCCCTACAGGCTGCTTCCCCCAAAGCCAGTGAGAGACAGCAGAGGAAGCTGTGGTCTGGCCTCAGCGATCCTGGCCCTTGCTTACTAATCCTTCCCTGTGTTAGAAGCAAGTCAGGAAGGGCAGTGAGTCCTGGACTCTTTGGCAGCTGCACGGTCCTCGGGAGCACGGCTGTGCTGGGGGTTACAGAAACAGTTTTCTTGGTGACCACTGAGTTAGGTCAAGTTGTGGCCCTCACACACAAAGTCACAGTCCGGCGGAGCCCAGCTGCGTATGTGCACTGTGCTCTTCACCTGTCCTTAACCCAAATGTGGTCTCCATTTCCTTCTCCCTTCCCTCCTCCCTCCTTCCCTCCTCCTCTCCTCCTTCCTTCTCTCCTTCCCTCCTTTCCTCCTCCAAGACCTTGCATGTTGCTCAGATGAGGTTTCTTCTTTAAAACAAAATTCCCGGCCGGGCGCGGTGGCTCAAGCCTGTAATCCCAGCACTTTGGGAGGCCGAGACGGGCAGATCACGAGGTCAGGAGATCGAGACCATCCCGGCTAACACGGTGAAACCCCATCTCTACTAAAAAATACAAAAAAAACTAGCCGGGCGAGGTGGCGGGCGCCTGTAGTCCCAGCTACTCGGGAGGCTGAGGCAGGAGAATGGCATGAACCCGGGAGGCGGAGCTTGCAGTGAGCTGAGATCCGGCCACTGCACTCCAGGCTGGGCGACAGAGCGAGACTCTGTCTAAAAAAAAAAAAAACAAAATTCCCTGGTGCTCAGCTGGGCCCAGCCAGGATAGACGGTCCCCAGTGGCCACCACAGCCCTCCCCAGCCCTAGTTGTGGGCCCCAGGGCTCAGCCAGACGCCTCTCTCTTCCAGTGCGTGATGACGCTGCTCTATGCCTTCTCCAAGGACATCTTCTCCGTCATCAACTTCTTCAGCTTCTTCAACTGGCTCTGCGTGGCCCTGGCCATCATCGGCATGATCTGGCTGCGCTATAGAAAGCCCGAGCTGGAGCGGCCCATCAAGGTGAGCCCAGGGCCTCTGGCTCCCCCAGGCACCCTTCACAGAGGCAGGGTCCATGGGTCCTAAGGACCCTGAGTCGGGAGCCAGCATCCCAGCTCTGCCTCTGGACCTGCCCCTGCCTGCATGCACCTGGGCAGGGCCACGTCCACATCAAGCCCGAGTCTCCCCTTGGCAAACCAGGGCTCATGCCGCAGGGGGTCCCAGTGGGAGGGGTGCAAAGCTGTGTGTGCCCATGCTTTTACAGCAGACACGGGATCAGCTAATTCTGGTGGTGACTATTGACCCAGCTACAAGAGTGCCAAGTGTGATTGCAGGAGCTGGGGTTCCTCAGAGGACAACAGATGGCACAGAGCTTGTGCTCCCTTGAATGGAGGGAAGCAGATAAGGACATTGCAGTCATAGGTGGGCAGTGGTGAACCCCTGCCAGGGGCAGGGTAGAGCCGGGCCTGGCATGGCATTCAAAGGGCCATCGCAGCTGTGCTGGTAGGTGGAATGCAGGGTACCCGGCCCAAGGAGCGCCTAGGCCCCGCTGGACTCTCCTGGACTCTCCCCATCCCCAGCAGCTCATTCAGAGGGGCAGCTGTTATCAGTGAGCTGCTTTCTTCAGAAAGGGGGCCGTCCAGCAGAGACCATGCTCCTGCCTGGGGCCCAGCAAGCCACACTGCCCTGGCCGTGACACAGAACGAGAGGCCAGCGCCCCTGGTGGCTGCTGGCCAGTAGCTTTTGTCACTCAGCTAGCATATGGCTATCACAGGAGCCCAGCTTCCCTGCCCAGACCATCTCTCCCTCTGTGTTCCTGAAGCCTGGGGGCCCCAGGGGTGCCTGTGAACGCTGTTTAACAGGGGTTTTAGGCCGGGTGCAGTGTCTCACACCTGTAATCCCAGCACTTTGGGAGACTGAGGTGGGCGGATCACGAGGTCAGGAGATCGAGACCATCCTGGCTAACATGGTGAAACCCTGTCTCTACTAACAATATAAAAAATTAGCCAGTCACGATGGTGTGTGGATGTAGTCCCAGCTACTCGGGAGGCTGAGGCAGGAGAATGGTGTGAACCTGGGAGGCGGAGCTTGGCAGTGAGCCGAGATCGCGCCACTGCACTCCAGCCTGGGCAACAGAGCGAGATTCTATCTCAGAAAAAAAAGGAAAAAAAAAAAAAAACGGTCTTTAAAATACGGTCAGCCCAAGAACCCAGATGCAGCCCCAAAAGAAGGCTGCAGAGGGTGAGGAGGAGCCGCCCTACATGGGCACCAGCTTGTGCCTGCTGTGCCAGCCTAGCCACAGGGCCTTGGAGGGCAGCAGGAGGCCCAGCCTGGCCCAGGAGAGGCAGCACAGGGCAGTCACCGGGCACGGCGGGGGCTCAGCCCCCATGGGGACCTGCGCATGGGGTAGGCTTGGCTCTGCCCACCGTGAGCCTGGGCACGGGGTTGGCGTCTGTTCCTGGTGACAGGGCAACCATGTGGCCTGCACTGATAGGCTAGGACACGTGGTCAGCCCTGCGTCTCCCAGGGTGCCCTGTCCAAGTATGGATTCAGGACAGCTGAGTCAATCCCACAGCCGTGCCGAACCGCGGGTCACGGGCTGGGCCTGCAGGTTCCTCACAGCCCTGCCTGGCTTCTGTGCCAGGTGGAGCTTGTCTGCTGAAGGTGACAGTTTAGGCTGCAGCTTCAGGGATGGGCTTTTGCTCAGTGGTGTCCAAAACAGGGTCTCCAAGAGGGTGGTGTCCTGGCTTCTCAGTGGGTGGCCACTGTCTCCTGGAAGCATCAGGCCCCTGCGTGTCTTGGCGGCTCAGGGTTTCCAGGCCTGTGATGTGGGAATGGAGCTGTGACCTTCCCTGCCCGTGAGAGGCCTCAGGAGATGAAGCTGGCTCCTTCCATCCCTCCTCAGCAGCCGCCTGAGCCCCTGGCAACATGCCCAGCACTGTGTGCAGAGTCTGGAGCGGGACAGGCCGGTGTGTGAGGCAGATCCAGGCCCAGCACTGTGTGCAGAGTCTAGTGCGGGACGGGCCAATGCATGAGGCAGATCCAGGCCCAGCACTGTGTGCAGAGTCTAGGGCGGGACAGGCCGGTGTGTGAGGCAGATCCAGGCCCAGCACTGTGTGCAGAGTCTAGGGCGGGACAGGCCGGTGTGTGAGGCAGATCCAGGCCCAGCACTGTGTGCAGAGTCTAGGGCGGGACAGGCCGGTGTGTGAGGCAGATCCAGGCCCAGCACTGTGTGCAGAGTCTAGGGCGGGACAGGCCGGTGTGTGAGGCAGATCCAGGCCCAGCACTGTGTGCAGAGTCTAGGGCGGGACAGGCCGGTGTGTGAGGCAGATCCAGGCCCAGCACTGTGTGCAGAGTCTAGGGCGGGACAGGCCGGTGTGTGAGGCAGATCCAGGCCCAGCACTGTGTGCAGAGTCTAGGGCGGGACAGGCCGGTGTGTGAGGCAGATCCAGGCCCAGCACTGTGTGCAGAGTCTAGGGCGGGACAGGCCGGTGTGTGAGGCAGATCCAGGCCCAGCACTGTGTGCAGAGTCTAGGGCGGGACAGGCCGGTGTGTGAGGCAGATCCAGGCCCAGCACTGTGTGCAGAGTCTAGGGCGGGACAGGCCGGTGTGTGAGGCAGATCCAGGCCCAGCACTGTGTGCAGAGTCTAGGGCGGGACAGGCCGGTGTGTGAGGCAGATCCAGGCCCAGCACTGTGTGCAGAGTCTAGGGCGGGACAGGCCGGTGTGTGAGGCAGATCCAGGCCCAGCACTGTGTGCAGAGTCTAGGGCGGGACAGGCCGGTGTGTGAGGCAGATCCAGGCCCAGCACTGTGTGCAGAGTCTAGGGCGGGACAGGCCGGTGTGTGAGGCAGATCCAGGCCCAGCACTGTGTGCAGAGTCTAGGGCGGGACAGGCCGGTGTGTGAGGCAGATCCAGGCCCAGCACTGTGTGCAGAGTCTAGGGCGGGACAGGCCGGTGTGTGAGGCAGATCCAGGCCCAGCACTGTGTGCAGAGTCTAGGGCGGGACAGGCCGGTGTGTGAGGCAGATCCAGGCCCAGCACTGTGTGCAGAGTCTAGGGCGGGACAGGCCGGTGTGTGAGGCAGATCCAGGCCCAGCACTGTGTGCAGAGTCTAGGGCGGGACAGGCCGGTGTGTGAGGCAGATCCAGGCCCAGCACTGTGTGCAGAGTCTAGGGCGGGACAGGCCGGTGTGTGAGGCAGATCCAGGCCCAGCACTGTGTGCAGAGTCTAGGGCGGGACAGGCCGGTGTGTGAGGCAGATCCAGGCCCAGCACTGTGTGCAGAGTCTAGGGCGGGACAGGCCGGTGTGTGAGGCAGATCCAGGCCCAGCACTGTGTGCAGAGTCTAGGGCGGGACAGGCCGGTGTGTGAGGCAGATCCAGGCCCAGCACTGTGTGCAGAGTCTAGGGCGGGACAGGCCGGTGTGTGAGGCAGATCCAGGCCCAGCACTGTGTGCAGAGTCTAGGGCGGGACAGGCCGGTGTGTGAGGCAGATCCAGGCCCAGCACTGTGTGCAGAGTCTAGGGCGGGACAGGCCGGTGTGTGAGGCAGATCCAGGCCCAGCACTGTGTGCAGAGTCTAGGGCGGGACAGGCCGGTGTGTGAGGCAGATCCAGGCCCAGCACTGTGTGCAGAGTCTAGTGCGGGACGGGCCAATGCATGAGGCAGATCCAGGCCCAGCACTGTGTGCAGAGTCTGGAGCGGGACAGGCCGGTGTGTGAGGCAGATCCAGGCCCAGCACTGTGTGCAGAGTCTGGAGCGGGACAGGCCGGTGTGTGAGGCAGATCCAGGCCCAGCACTGTGTGCAGAGTCTAGGGCGGGACAGGCCGGTGTGTGAGCCGGATGGGGTGCAGCTCACATCCTGGTGACCTGGAAGTCAGCAGCTGTGGGTGTGGAGGGCCCAGGAGGGCTGAGGAACCTCGGGGCATGGGGGTGGGAGGCTCATCCAGGCCCTGTCCTCTGCCTCAGGTGAACCTGGCCCTGCCCGTGTTCTTTATCCTGGCCTGCCTCTTCCTGATCGCTGTCTCCTTCTGGAAGACACCCGTGGAGTGTGGCATCGGCTTCACCATCATCCTCAGCGGGCTGCCCGTCTACTTCTTCGGGGTCTGGTGGAAAAACAAGCCCCAGTGGCTCCTCCAGGGCATCTGTGAGTTTCTCGCTGGCACGCAGCCCATGGTATCCTCTGCCCTGGGCAGCGAAGGGATTTGAGAGGCGTCGGCTACCTCCACCCACACGGAGCCAAGCGTTTTGGGTGGCAGGAGGGTTCAGGTCCCTGCAGTGTCTGCCAGTGACACACAGCCCACATGTTTCAGGGATAAGACGCTCAGCACAGCACCAGCTAATCTCTCAGGACGAGGGATTCCAGAAAACCAGGCTACTGCTGCCAAGTAACAAAATCTTGCTGGCTGCCACCAGCTGACACAGCAGACTTACCACGAAAGGCAGAAAGAGGCAGAGGCAGGTGGATCAATTGAGGTCAGGAGTTCAAGACCAGCCTGGCCAACATGGTGAAACTCTGTCTCTACTAAAAATACACAAATTAGCTGGGCATGGTGGCGCACACCTGTAATCCCAGCTACTCAGGAGGCTGAGGCAGGAGAATCGCTTGAACCCGGGAGACAGAGGTTGCAGTGAGCTGAGACCTCACCATTGTACTCCAGCCTGGGTGACAGAGCAAGACTCTGTCTCAGAAAAAAAAAAAGGCAGAAGGAGAAACCCCCCCTCTCTGACCCTCTGTGCAGCGGCGGCCCCAGGCGTGCTTTACCACCAAGCTTAGGACCCTGTCCTCAGCGCCTGTCAATGTGGCCAGGCTCCTAGAAAAAGGCCGGGGTGCCTACGGGCCTAGACGCTGATCCCTGTGTTACTGGGTGGCTTTGAAAATTCCTGGGATGGGCCGGGCGCGGTGGCTCAAGCCTGTAATCCCAGCACTTTGGGAGGCCGAGACGGGCGGATCACGAGGTCAGGAGATCGAGACCATCCTGGCAAACACGGTGAAACCCCGTCTCTACTAAAAAATACAAAAAAACTAGCCGGGCGAGATGGCGGGCGCCTGTAGTCCCAGCTACTCGGGAGGCTGAGGCAGGAGAATGGCGTAAACCCGGGAGGCGGAGCTTGCAGTGAGTTGAGATCCGGCCACTGCACTCCAGCCTGGGCGACAGAGCGAGACTCCGTCTCATAAAAAAAAAAAAGAAAGAAAAGAAAATTCCTGGGATGGCAGCAACACAGGCAGGGAGACCCCCCACCCCAACCCCACACTCTGATCACCGCCAGGGTCATGGTAGAACATTTGCCTCAAGCTTTGCAGTGGGATCTGCATTAACTGTCATTCAGGACACCAAGAGCTTAAAGCAAAACCCCTTGTCTATCCTGAAACCAGTCTCCCTCCCCGGAGCGATGTCTCTGTAGGAGTCCCAGGCATGACAGGTCTTCCGAGAACCCTTAGCAGACTGGCCCCTCCAGCCCTGCCTGCAGGACAGCCTGGCTGATGTGAACAGTCTGGGTGTGTGTCCAGGTGCTGGCCCGGGTGTGGACCTGCAGGAAGGCCTGTCATTTCCCCGTTGCACTTTGCCGAGACCCAGGGCCTGGTTTGTGCGCTCCACGGGCTGCGCTCCACCTCCCCAGGGTTCTGAAGCAGGCGAGGGGTGGGCGGAGCAGGATGCGGCACTTCTGCATTTCAGCAGGAGACGGCGCCTCGGGCACCCAGTATCCACCTGCACAAGTACACAAGGGAGGGTTCCTTAAAATCCCAGCTCTGGCTTTTCTGCAACTTCGGGAGGGGCGGCAGTGCTGGGTTAGGTGACAGCAGGGCTGGGGGAGCCCCAGCTCACCCCCCCATGTCCCACTGGTGCTTGTCCAGCCCCCAGGCTAACACAGCTGTCTTCTCTCCTGACAGTCTCCACGACCGTCCTGTGTCAGAAGCTCATGCAGGTGGTTCCCCAGGAGACATAGCCAGGAGGCCAAGAGGCTGCCAGAGGAGCATGCACGGAGGTCCGTTAAAGCAGCTCACAGCCTCGAACCCACTCCGGTTCCCCACCGTCCACAGCTTAGCTGCGCATCCCAGTCCCTCGCTGTCCCTCCCAGGTCGGGCAGCAGAGCTGCTGTGAAAACTCTGGTACGAATCTCGTCCCTCAACTGAGGTCGAGTCAGGGACCCAGGTGTGCCTGTGCTCCTGCCCAGGAGCAGCGTTTGGTCTCGTTGGGCCCCTTTTCCCTTCCCTCCTTTGTTTACTTGTATTTTTTTTTTTTAACTTAAATTTTGGGTCAACTTGACACCACTAGGATGATGATTTTTTAAGGAGCTAGGGAGGGCAGGAGCCTTCCTTTCTCCCCTTCCTTTCTCCTGCACACTATGTGCCCCAAGGGACCAGACCCTGGGCGAACAGAGCTACTGAGACTTGAAACCTCATTGCTACCATAGACTTGCACTGAACGCCGGACAGCTGCCCAGACTCGTGCTTCTGACATTCATGAAAACCAACCGTGTGGGCTTACGTCTCTGCCTTAGGGTTTGCAGAGTGGAAACTCAGCCGCAGGGTGGCACTGGGATGGGGGTGGGGTATCCAGGCGAGGTGGAGGGTCCAAGGTGGGTGATTCCAGAGCTCCTCCCAGGAGGTACCTGAGGCCCTGTTGGACTCCAGACCGTATATCCTAGCCCGGAGACACCATCCCAAGCCAGGGAACAGCCCCGGGGGGCGGCGGGTGCCGGCATCTCCCCTGGCTCACCAGGCCTGGCCTCTGGGCAGTGCGACTTCTTGGCTATTTCTGTGTCCAGTTTTGGAGGCTGAGTGCTGGTTCATGCAGACAAAGCCCGGCCCTTCAGTCTTCTAGACACAGACAAGAAAGGCAGACACACCGTGGCCAGGTACCCAAGTGGGAACCCACTCTGGGTTCCACACAGCAGTGTCCCCTGTCCTGGAGGTCACAGCTGCCCTCAGGCTCCAAAGCTTTGGCCTCTGTGCTGCCCAAATCCCTGCCCAGCAGCCCCTTCTGGCCAGGGCTGGGTTCCGGCTCCCGGCCAAAGCACCTCCCCACTCTCCCTGTCACCCTCACGTCTTGTCCTGGTCCTCCTGATGCCCATTGTCTAGGAGACAGAGCCAAGCACTGCTCACCTCTCTGCTGCCTGCGTTTGGAGGCCCCTGGGCTCTCACCCAGTCCTCACCCTCCTGCGGAGAGAGAAATAGCAGCCCCCACTCTTTCTGTTGTTCCTGTGAATTTTTTTCCCTATGGGAGGCAGCTGAGGCCTGGCCAGTGTGGCCCACTTTCCTGAGCTGTTGCTGCCTCTGTGGCAGCAGCCAGGGGCCCCCAGAACAAGAAGACCCCACCGGGGCCCCTCCTGAGCTCTGGGAGGCTCTGTCTTCTCAGGCCCCCGGCTTCTCTTCTCCCCAGCTAGAGGTAGAGCCAAGTGGTCCAGAATCACTCCAGTGCTCAGCTGTGGCTGGCGGAGCTGGCCTGTGGCACAGCCCTGAGTACCCCAAGCCGGGAGCCACCGGAGCAGGGCTGGACATGGCTTTACTGACCAGCGGCTGCTCAAGCCGCAAGCTCTGAGCAAGTGCTCAGTGGAGCCTGCCGCCCCCTGCCTGGGCCCCAGGACTCCCTCACCATCCAATGGGCCTGTAGAAACCTGATGGACAGTTTGGGGACCCGGGGCCAGATGTCCATCTCTCTTGCTTGAGGAATGAAGACTTTTTATTCCAGAGCCCAGGGGCCCATCCAGCCCTGGCACCCCCGCCCCATTGCTTCCCGCTGCACATGGACCGACTTCCACAGCATCTGCTCATGGGTACTGCATCCTTCCTGAGGCCAAATTCCACTCGTCCAAGGGACAGCCCAACAGTCTGGACGCCGAGGACCACCAGTGGGCAGATGGACTGACTGTTGGGCAAGACGTCTTCCCTCGGGCCTGTTCTCTTGGCGGCAGATAAGGACAGTAGCTGGTGCCCTCCCTGCCTGGCGTGTTGCTGTGCGAATCCAGGAGGCAGTGGACATTGTAGGCGGCCACAGCCCCGGGTCTGGGAGAGGTGCTGCCTGGACGCATGCTTCCCGCTGGAGCTGGCGGGGACCATGCACAACGCCAGCCTCTTCCCTTCCCGCCTCGGGTAGGGGTCCTCGGGACGCCGTTCTGTTCCAGCCTCCTGCGCTGGGAGGTGGGCATGCCTCAAGGATGCAGGGAGCCAGCGGACTCTCGATGACACGTGCTTGCCTGTTGGCTGCTGCGGCTGTGGGCGAGCATGGGGGCTGCTCTGTGTCTGTTGTGGGAAGTAGCTGCTGAGTGAAATGGCGGGGGGCCGCTGGGGTCCATCTTCACACTGCATAGGTCTCTTCCAGGCATCTGGGCTGGAGTGGGAGCTCCTCCGCAGAAGGCCGATGGGGGGTCCAGTCTGTGATCCTTGGTGCTGTGTGCCCCACCCCAGCCTGGGGACCCCACTTCAGAAGGTAGGGGCCATATCCCGAGGTGCTGACTGAGGCCTGCTTCCCCCCACCCGCTTCCTGCTGTGTTGGAATACCACAGGGGACCAGGGCCACCACAGGGGACCGTCTCAGAAGACTTCGCTTTTCCGTCCCTTTTTCTCCACACTCCACTGACAAACGTCCCCAAAGGTTTCCACTTGTGGGTGTCAGGTGTTTTCAAGCACACCCTACCAAAACAAGCAAGTGTTTTTTCAGTCGTTTCGCTTTTTTGTTTTGTGCTAACGTCTTACTAATTTAAAGATGCTGTCGGCACCGTGTTTATTTATTTCCAGTGGTCGTGCTCAGCCTTGCTGCTCTGCGTGGCGCAGGTGCCACGCCTGCTCCTCGTCTGTGTCCCGACCACGCAGGGCCATCCACTGTGACGTCGGCTGACCAGGCCGGACACCCTCTGCCGAGTAATGACGTGTGTGCCTGGGACCGTTTTTATTCTGTGTTAATGGCTAACCTGTTACACTGGGCTGGGTTGGGTAGGGTGTTCTGGCTTTTTTGTGGGGTTTTTATTTTTAAAGAAACACTCAATCATCCTACCGCTCATGTTCTGTGTTCTTTTCTTCTGCGCCAGGCTCTGTGTGCAGGAACATTCCTGGCCGCCTCTTGGCCACCCCATTCCTTCCCACCTTCACATATTCATTCATTCATTCACCAACAGCCCACTGAGGCCGCCGGGTAGGGGTGAGCCATGGACCGGTAGCATAGGCATCACATGTGAGCACGCACCGCTCGAGGATGTGGGGGCTGAGCCGGGATCTCGGATCTGCCTCGGGAGTAGAGGGCAGGCGGCCTGCACAGGGACATTCAGGTGGAGATCACCTGGGAGGAGGGGGAAGGTTCCAGTCCCAGGGAGCTGCAGGGGTGAAGTTGGGAAGGGCTTGGAAGTCACCCGGTGAGAGGATACAGGACTCCAGATCCTGGGAGGTCAGGAAGGAAGCTTTTCTCTAGGCTGGGATCAGAGCAAGAGAGGAAGCAGCACTGATTCTGTTCCCAGAGCACCCCCAAGCCTCTCGGTTAAGAGGGCAGGTCCGGGGCTCAGAGCATGAACCCCTCGTCTACCTCCCGGGTGGGAGGGCAACCGTGGGGCTCCATCCTGGATCCAGTGGAGGTGCCTGTCTGCAGGACCCATGCAGTCTTGTCCCAGCTGAACGGGAGGGGGGGGCAGGGATTGGGGTCACAGGCCCTGAGTGGGTCCCATAGTCTGAGTCTTATCCTGGAGCCACCAAGTCCCATAAGGAACCAGGAAGGCTCCAGGTGCCAGAAACATGAAGTCACTGGAGTGAGCAGTCAGCTCCACGGGGTGTTAGTAAAGAGGCCTCCTGGCTGCAGGTCTCCTGGGAGTGGGGGTTGGGCAGCTTTTCCCTAGTGGGCTGGACACCCTCCTCCCCGCAGCCCTTTCATTAGGGAGACCTTGCCCAGTGGTGGACCAGGGCATTCTGGGGTGCCAAGTGTTGGGATTCCAGGCATGAACCACTGTGCCTGGCCAAAGGTTTTCTTTTGTGGGGGATGTGAACAAGGCTGGAAAGAATTCATCCTGGCCGAGGGGGTCCAGGTTCAGGGTCTGCCGGAGGAAGAGGAGTTGAACTCGAGTCTGGTCAACAGGCATTTCGTTCTGATGGATCTGTGGGGACAAAAACAGCTCAGAGAATCATTGATGAGGCCAAGAAAGGTGCTGTGTATGGCCTGGCCTCATCCCGGGTGGAACCCAGAAAGGCCTGCCATGCATGCTCTGCCTTCCCTCCAACTGACACTTCAATGCCTTGAGCACCGTGGGAGAGAGCGGGCGTAAATGAATGGTGTGTGGCAGCTCCCTCTCCCCCAGAGAGAGGGTGAGGGGGGAGCGTTTGTGGGGACGGGAGCCCCAAACACATTTGAATGAAGCCGCCTATCCGGTGCGCCCTCCCCGGGAGAGCAGGGCTTCCTGAAGGAACCAGCGACCAATCCTCTCACCGCCCCCTCATTGCAGAAAGCCCAGGTCTCGCCATGACCAGCCTCTCCTGCTACTCGCCCTCCTGCAGAGCTCCTTGCTGGGAGCCTGTCTTCCGGTGAGGTCCCGCTGGACGGAACTCTGGGGCAGATCTTAGGACCTGCTGGGAACTGCGGTTGGAAGCACATGGAGGCATGGAGACAATTAAACCCTAACCCCCGGTGTAGGAAAGGGAGGGAAACAGAAGGCAGGAAGGCATTGGCCTGGAAAGCGGGGACCTCGGCTCTGTGGTGCCCTGGCCCCTCCCCCAGCCCAGGGGCAGCTGCGTTCACCAGCTCTGATGTAAAAGGGTCTTGGCCCCTGAGAGGACCGGAATCCATGTGCTTCCGCCTCTGTGCTCAGAGCCGATCTGCCTAACCCAGCTCAGGGTGAGAGAAGAGGGAGGAATGGGGGAAGTGGGGAGGAAAAAAGGGGAGAGGAGAGAGCATTCCCCTGGCCAGGGGATGGGGACCACGGCCCTAATCAAGCAACAGCTCCGGCAACTCTGCCTTCAGGCCTGGAGAGGCTTCCAGTGCAGAGCAGAGGAGGATGGAGGACAGAGGAGAGCAGAGGGAGGAGGAGAAGGTGGTGGAGGGAAGAGCCCGACACAGAAGACCGTGGGCTGCAGGCTGGGACCCCTCCCGGTGACTCCTGCATCCTAGACAATCCTGAGCTCGCCACACTGTGCCTGCCAGCTGTGTGTGTGAGAGCTGCACGCCTGGCACAGGAGGAGGCAACCCTGCCCTGGAGTCCGCCAAAACCACCTGAGGGCATGGGCTTCACAGGCTGCGGGAATTGTGGAGGGAGGTGAATGGGGGTCCTCTCCCGGGCAGGGTGAGGAGCCAACATCTGGGCAGAGCGGGGGTGCAGGAGTCCTAGAGGGAACAGTGGCTCTGCCTGGGTGTCCTCTGGTCACTCCCCACCTGGGCTGGATCACCACCAACTGTCCCAAACACAGGATACCTCTCTGGCCTCTAAAGAGCCTGGAAGTCCTTGGTCTTCAGCCAAAACCCTGCAGAGATGGTGATGGTGGGGAGGGGCCCTCAGCCTGGGGAGGGGCCACGCCTTGGGAGAGCATGGAGGGGAGACAGTGGATGGAGATGGCTCTTCCAGCACCGCCCACCTGCCCACTGAGACCACAGATGACACAGGCTTGGTGCCCACGCTGGGCCCTACACACCCTGCCCCTACCCCTCCCTGGGCAGCCTTGTTGGGAACGCTAATTCACTTGCTCTAAGGACGAACATTCTAGGAGCATCTGCTCTGAGGGACAGGGGAGGTGGGGTCACCCTGAAGCTCCTTCAGCTGGATTTCTGGGGGCCCTGGATCCCCACTGTCCCGAGGTTCTGTGCTCCCCGAGGCTTGGCCTGAAGGCTCCAGTGTGGGAAAGTGAACTGAGCCTGCAGCACCCAGAGGAGGTGGCCAGGTGCCACCTTGTCTCAGGGAGGAGAAAATGGGACTCCAAAACATTCCTTCACCTGCCTGGGGTGATCCAGGGGAGCTGAGAGGCCGGAGTGGATCCGTGTGCATTGGATGCAAAATGGTAGGAAGGACGCAGTGGGAGCATCTCACAAACCTGTGCACCTGGATGACCCGGGCACCTGGAGGGTGTGGGCACCTGGAGTGCCTGGGCACCTGGAGGATGTGAGCACCTGGATGATGTGGGCACCTGGAGGGCCTGGGCACCTGGAGGACATGGGCCCCTGGAGGGCCTGGGCACTTGGAGGACCCACACACATGGAGAACCCGGGTTCTCCAACCTGTGCACCTGGAGGGCCTGGACACCTGACCCCTCATCCGCAAGACTGCCCCTCCCTTCCATCCCACCCTCCTTCCGGGCCTGGCCTCAATTCCTCACAGGGCAACCTGAGTGCAAGACACCTGGCCTCATCTCCAGTGGAAACTCAAATGCTCACCCCGAAGGTGCTGTTGTGCTTGTCCAACCTTCTCCCTGCAGCCAGAAACGCCTACATTCCTGTCCCTTGTGCCTGTGCAGCCACACCAAACAAACAGGCCCTGCACTGACCTGTTCCCTGCTTGGGGTCCAGTTCCTACAAGACCCAGCCCTTTGCCTTATAGCCATGGGGTGAGTACTTTCTGCGAGTGGGAACTCAACTGCACCACGAGAGCGAGCCTTGTAAAACGCACTGGCACCCTGGGTGGACAGATCCCTCACAAAACTAGTCTCAACCAGCTTCGTTCCAGATTAAATCCTCCCTGGGTCAAAGAGGGTGAGGAAAGGTTCCAGAATTTGCCTCTCTCATTGACCTCTGCAAAGGCTGGCTGGGGAATGGGTGTGTGGCCCTAGCCTCACCTCCAGCCAAGGGAGGGTTCTTACCCATGAAACGAACCCCAAAGTCAAGGCCTTGGTGTCTGGCTGTGACCTACCTCTAGTCACCGCCCCTCCAAGCTCTCTGAGTGTCACGTCGTCTGGGCTGCCCCGAGCGCACCCCCTCCTCGGTAGGAGGCCCCAGCTAATCTAGCTGCCGTTCCCATGAACGGCAAAGAGAATCCCCTTAATCCCCTTGACAACTCCTGACAGCTGGGAGAGAGGCGTGGGCAGGTCTGGGTGAGGACACGGTGGGCTTGGACCCAGGCTCCCGAGAGGTTGCACACTCTGGGACTCTTCATCTCCAGGCAGGTTTCGCCACATTCTGCACAACTCACCGCACCGATTTCACTCCTTCATGACCGCGTTTCAAACACTGCCAGGACAACGCTTCATCTTCAGGCGGCCAGGGGCCGGAAGGAGCCTGGATCCTTCCCTGGCCCCCTCCCTCTGCTTCAGCGGCAGTGACACTTTCCCCAACGTCTGCTGCCCTCTTGGGACAGCGTGCCCAGGTCTCAGAATGCACCACGCAGAAACGAGGCCCCACTCCTGACATCTGTTGACGCTGCTCCTGTTTTATTTCTAAGCTTGGCTCCGTCCCTTGAGTTGAGTCGAGAATTTCACAGAGAAGAAATTGTCAAATGAAAAACAAATCCGGATTTAGTAAGGACAGCTTTATTTCAAAAGGATTACTGCAGGGCTTGCGGAGGGGTGGGGGGCCGTCTCACAGTAGGGGTACATTCCACTCCAACTTACAGGCCTGCAAGGCCTCCAGAGTCAGGAAAAGGGGTTTTCTTTGATGGAGAGAGGGAACAGGGCTGGAAAGAATCGGTGGGGGAGTGGCATGAGAGGCCTGAGGGGCAGCAGATACAGCAGGTCCCCCCTGGCCAGCCCAGTCTTAGGGGCTAAGGTGGGAGTTACAGGCTGACCCAGGGGGAGCTAGGCTGAGGGTCTCCCGGTTCAGGGTTTGGAGGAGGCAGAGAAGCTGAACAAGCGCTTTTTGTTGTTTTTCTAAACAAGCATTTTGTTCTGCTGGATCTGTGGGGACAAAAGAGCTCAGGGAATCGTGGATGAGGCCATCAGCTGGCCTTCCTGGGCGGACCCAGCGTCCCTGTGTCTCATCTCAGTCCTGTGGGAAGGGGGATCTTTGCAGCGAGCTGTTTCCAGAACACACGGGAGAGCTTTCCAGGACTTGCGGGGTTCCACGCTGTGGAGATAAAGATGGGTTCCTAGGTGAGCTGCACGAGGCACCTCCTCCTTCTAGGGCCCCTGCTGGTCTCTCCCTCTCTCCCCACTGCAGGACACCCCTCCTCGGGACTTTGGATGTGGAGATGCTGTGTGTGGCCTTACTCTCCTTTTTTCATTGTCAAGCACCTGCAGGTTACAGGCCCTTCCTGCCCTGTCCTGAAACCCCTTTGCAAAATTATGACAGGAAGAGAAATCTGACATGGCTGCCTCCATCCCGCTCCTCACCCCACAGGCTGGCTGGCTTCGTTCATTCCTGGGTGTGCGCCAAGCTAGCTTTGGGAGAAATTTAGTCTGAAAATCCCCTAACCTCCATGCCTTCCGGGAGGTTGATTTGAGTAATAATTCCATCTCCCTTGTGGCATGGTCAGCCTTGTGACAATTTATTATTATTATTATTATTATTATTATTATTTTCTGACATGGATCTCACTCTGTCGCCCAGGCTGGAGCACAGTGGCAAGATCTCGGCTCACTGCAGCCTCCGCCTCCTGGGTTCAGTGATTCTCCTGCCTAAGCCTCCCGAGTAGCTGGGATGACAGGCACCCATCCCCACGCCCGGCTGATTTTGTATTTTAGTAGAGATGGGGTTTGTTGGCCAGGCTGGTCTCGAACTCCTGACCTCAGGTGATCCCTCGTGACAATTAAACTCTTTACTGCAGTGCACAGTCTCAGGGGATTGATTTTGTCTGTGGAGTGCGTGGGAAGAACCCATTGAGCAGTGACAGTCTGGGACTCGGACACTCACCCCACCGTCCCACGCGCACACTCTCCCCCAGTGTCCTGAGTTGTCAGGGTCTCCACTGCACACCCACACCCCATGGAAGGCAGTGGATGGGCATGGAGGCTGCTTGGCCTCCTCTTTGGGGCATCTTAAAAGTGCCAGCGAGTTGGCCGGGCACGGTGGCTCACGTCTGTAATACTAGCAGTTTGGGAGGCTGAGGTGGGCAGATCACTTGAGGTGAGGAGTTTGAGACCAGCCTGGCCGACAGGGTGAAACCCCGTCTCTACTGAAAATACAAAAATTAGCCAGGCATGGTGGTGGGCACCTGTCATCCCAGCTACTCAGAAGGCTGAGGTAGGAGAATCGTTTGAACCTGGGAGGCGGAGTTTGCAGTGAGCTGAGATCGTGCCATTGCACTCCAGCCTGGGCAACAGAGCGAGATTCTGGCTCAATTTAAAAAACAAAAAAACATGCTGGCGAGTCAACAGGGCCTGATTAGAGAACCCTGGGCCCTTCCCCAGGAAGCAGGCGCTGCCGACCTGCAGATTTACCTGGGGTAGAAAAGGTCAGCTGATTGTGGTGGGGGCAGGGCACTGTGAACGTCCTAGTACCCAGAACGGAACCTAAAACTCCAGGCCCCAAATCACCAAGCCAACGCATAAACCCAAGCTGGGAACCTGCCTCCCGTTCTATTTCTAAATAAGATCGCCACAGAGATCAAAAAGCCACATTCCTCCCACCCGGTTTGTCCAGAGGGAAACGCCTTGCGAAGCTCATCCCTCCGCTCTCCGCTCTCCTGAGACGGAAACGCGCCTTTTGTTTCACTCGGCCAGACCAAGGCGTCAGGGACTATCCCTGTCAATTGCGCATTCAGTGAAAGGCTAATCAGAAACTCAAAAGAATGCGGCTACCCTTTATCTCTTATCTACCTGTGGCCTGGAAGGCCCCTCCCTGCTTCGAGTTGCCAGGTGTTTCTGGACTGAACCAACGTGTATCTTTTATATACTGATTGATGTCTCCTATCTTCCGAAAACGTGTAAGACCAGCCTGTGCCCTGATCACCTTGGGCACATGTCATCAGGACGTCCTGAGGCTGTGGCACCTCAGCAAAACTTTTTTTTTTTTCTTCCCAGACAGTCTCACTCTGTCACCTAGGCTGGAATGCAGTGGGTTGATTTCGGCTCACTGTAACCTCTGCCTCCTGGGCTCAAGCAATTCTCCCATCCCAGCCTCCAGAGTAACTGGAATTACAGGCATATGCCACCACACCTGGCTAATTTTTGTATATTTAGTAGAGACGGGGTTTCACCATGTTGGTCAGGCTGGTCTCAAACTTCTGACCTCAGGTGATCCACCCGCCTCGTCCTCCCAAAGTGCTGCGATTACAGGTGTGTAATCACCTGTACACACCCAACCAGAAATTAAGTTTCTTTTTCTTTTTTTTTTTTCTTTTGAGACAGTCTCACTCTGTCAGCCAGGCTGGAGTGCAGTGGCACAATCTCGGCTCACTGCAACCCCTGCCTCCCGGCTCAAGCAATTCTCCTGCCTCAGTCTCCCGAGTAGCTAGGATTACAGGTGCCCGCCACCATGCCCAGCTAACTTTTGTATGTTTAGTGCAGATGGGGTTTCACCACGTTGGCCAGGCTAGTCTCGAACTCCTAACCTCAGGTAATCCACCCACCTCGGCCTCCCAAAGTGCTGGGATTATAGGCGTGAGCCGCCACGCCCGGCCCAGAAATGAACTTTCTAAGTGAATTGAGACTTTGGGTTTACAAAACCATTTCTCTGTGCACTTTAGATGCGTGAATTGTGTACTAGGTGAATTATATCCCCACAGAGATGTTACCCCCTCAAAAAAAGTAAAGGTTTGTAACCACCCAAGGGGGGTTCTTCCTGCCAGCTGCATACAGAAAAACCACGGCATTGTAGTAGAGAAAGAGTTTAATAGACATGAGGCTGGCCACACCTCATGGGAGATGGAGTACATACTGAAATCTCATCCAAAGCTCATAGTTAGGGGTTTTTCAAAGGCAATTTGGGGGAAGGGGTGGGGGCGTCCAGGTAACAGGTGCTTGCTACTGATGGGTTGGGATGGAGATGAGATCATAGGGTGTTGAAACTGTGCTCTTGTGGGCTGTCCTTCTGGGTGGGGCCACAGGGGCAGGGTTGGCAGGTTCAGGTGCAGTCACGGGTGTCAGACATGCAAAAAAACCTGAAAAGATATCTCAAAGGCCAATCTACAATAGTGGTATCTTCAGGAGGAACTGGGGAAGTTGCATATCTTATAACCTCTGGAGTAATGGCTGACAATCTTTTGTGTCTCAGCCTTAGCAGTACTCAGGCTCCTTTCCTCCCCGCAGCCTGATGGCCTCCCATTGGCTTTACAAAAGCAACTAAGTTTCAAACAAGGCCTATTATCATTTAAACTATAGCCTAAATGTCTCTCAAAGTTAGCTCAGCCCAATAGCTCAGGAATAATTAAGGGAAAGGTAAGGTAGGCTGTGTGTGTGTGTGTGTGTGTGTGTGTGTGTGCGCGTGCATGCGCGCGCGCGCGCGATGGTGGTGGGGTAGTTAGCTCAGACCTCTTTCACTGTCATACTTTTCTCGCTGATACAATTCTTGCAAAGGCAGTTTTAGAACCTGGAGTTCTGATGTCCAAGGGCAGGAGAAGAAGAGTGTCGAGGTTCTGGGAGAGAGAGAGTGAGAATTTCCCCTTCCTTTGAGTTTTTGTCTCATTGGGTCCCCAGCCAATTGGTTCCTGAAAACATTGAGGGCTCACTGGCATGCCAGTCTCCTCTGGAAACATGTTCACAGACAAACCTGGGGTAGTTCATTCTAATCAAAAGCAAAGCCATCTGGGTTTTCTTTCAGCAGAAGGAGGACAAGCTCAGTGCCTACTGAAGCATTGAGAATAAGTATTATTTAGGAAAAATTTATTTTTACATTCAATTTCTTTTGTATTTAATAATTTACCAGCTATCTGAGTATCCCTTAATACAGTCGATTTGACACCCCGAGTCAACAATCACATATGTCTTCTTTGGAGCAACGTTTTTTTTTTCAGCTCCTTTGCCCATTTTTAAATTGGGTTATTAAAATTCTTTTTTAATTTTAAATTTTAATGTTTGTGGGTACATAGTAGGTATATATATTTATGGGGTACAGGAGATATTCTGATATAGGCATGCAGTGTGCAATAATCACATCATGGAAAAATGGAGGATCAATCTCCTCACACATTTATCCTTTGTGTTACAAACAATCCAATTATAGCCTTTTAGTTTTTTTAAAAATGTGCAATTAAATTATTATTGACTATAGTCACTCTGTTGTGTTATCAAATACTAGTCCTTATTCATTTTTTCTATTTTGAGGTATCCATTAATCATCTCCACCTCTCCCATGGAGCTGGGGGTGTCAGGCCTCTGAGCCCAAGCTAAGCCATCATATCCCCTGTGACCTGCACGTATACATCCAGATCACGTGGAGCAACTGAAGATCCAAAAAAGTGAAAATAGCCTTAACTGATGACATTCCACCATTGTAATTTGTTTCTGCCCCACCCTAACTGATCAATGTACTTTGTAATCTCCCCCACCCTTAAGAAGGTTCTTTGTAATTCTCCCCACCCTTGAGAATGTACTTTGTGAGATCCACCTGCTGCCCGCAAAACATTGTTCCTAACTCCACTGCCCATCTCCAAATCTATAAGAACTAATGATAATCCCACCACCCTTTGCTGACTCTCTTTTCGCGTGAGCCGACCGCCCGGCCAGATTAGGGGTTTTTCTGCTTTGTTTCGTTGGTTTTTTTTTGGATGGAGTCTCGCTCTGTTGCGAGGCTGGAGTGCAGTGGCGCGATCTCGGCTCACCGCAACCTCCGCCTCCCGGGTTCAAGCGATTCTCTTGCCTCGGCCTCTCAAGTGACTGAGACTACAGACACCCGCCACCACACCCAGCTAATTTTTGTATTTTTAGTAGAGACAGGGTTTTGCCTCGTTGACCAGGATAGTCTTGATCTCTTGACCTTGTGATCCACCTGCCTCAGCCTCCCAAGGTGCTGGGATTACAGGTGTGAACCACCGCACCTGGTTTAGATTAGGGGTTTGGGTGGGGGTGGCCAGGTAACAGATATTTGCTGCTGATTGGTTGGAGTGGAGATGAAATCATAGGGGGTGGAAGGCTTCCTCCTGCAGCCGAATTGCTTCTGGTGGGGCCGTAGGTCCAGGTGGAGCCATGGGGTCTGGGTGGGGCTGTGGGTGTCAGCCATACACAAAACCTGGAAAGATCTCTCAAAAGATACTTCAGACTACAGCAGTGGTGTTATTTGCAGGAGTAATGGGGTAAGTTGCATATCTGATAACCTCTGGGATAATGGCTGAGCATCCTTTTTGTCTGCACCTTAATAGGACTCTGGCTCCCTCTTCCTGGAAGCCTGGGGGCCTCTCATTAGCTTTACAAAAGCAGGTTTGGAGCAAAGCCTGTTATCAATCATTTGATCTGTAGCCTAAAGGTCTTCCAAAGTTAGCTTGGCCCAATAGCCCAGGAATAATGAAGGGAAAGACAGGATGGGGGCTGGGGTGGCTGAGCTCAGGGTTCTGATCGTGTCACTGATAGGACGTCTGCAAAGGCTGCTCCGGGGCGGTGCGGGAGCCTGAGTCCCTGGGATGGGGCAGGAAACGCGTTTTCAGGCGACATCATTCTGTTCCTTTTGCATTTTGAACCATGCGAACGATTCACCCACTCACCAAAACAGTTTTGAGGGTCGTCAGGCTGTCTGGGAAGCCCGGGATGTCTCGAGCTTTGATCTGGTGGCGGCTCTGTGGACACACTTAGGTGGTGGAAATTCACCTTGCCGTGCAGAGCGGCGGGAAGCCCGCGGTGGAGTGTGTGCTGGACGCTGCCATCTGGCCTCGGTCTTGTTCTTGCTGTGCCTTCTCCACGTGACCTGCAGACCCCAGGACCCCACCCAGGGGGCGTCTGCCAACACTTCCTTTCCAGCTTGCAGCGTCTGACTTTGACCCTGGATCCCTGGCTCCTCACAAGCTATGAGGGAGGCGTGGGGATCCCCAGTGTGTGGATGGAGAAAGGACGAGGGTCTCCCCTCCTGCCCCAGGGATACTACAGGCTGCCCCTGGTCTCCACGGCTCCCAGATTGGCAGGAAACGGGGGCGGCACTGCCAGCCACCCCGGAGTGTTGTCCCTGGCTGCTCAGCCTCTGAGGCCTGGAGCCTCCAGTAGGAACCCCAAGAGCAATTTGGGGACCAGATGCCTTTGAGACACCAACGAGCCTAAGTTTATTCGCTCCTTGAAAGCCAGATTCATTGATTCTGTGCCTCTTCCTCCATGGACTGTGTGCTGCCTCTTTAGGGGTCACCTGGGAGGAGGGATCCCTTGTGACCTTCCTGGAGCCTCCACTGGGACTCCTGGGGGCACCTCAGCCACAGGCCCCACCTTGGTGTCCTCGGTCGGCCTGGGTGGCCCCTCTGCTGTCTTGCTGAGTGACAAGCTGTCCTGGACTCTCACACCACGGAACCTGCTCCTGGAGGTTTCGACTCCTGGGATTTAACCAGCCTGCGGAGATGGGGGCCCGGGCCACAGCTTCAGGCTATGACAAGTCAGAGTCACAAAATGGAGCCCCACTACCAAGGTCAGAGGGCCTGGGTCTTGGTTTACAGATGGAGATACTGAGGCTGGGGCGTGGGGAGTTTGGGGTGACCAAATTCCAGCCAGGGCTGAGATAACAGCAGAACGACAGAACTCCGGGTAGGATTTTGCCTTTTGTATCAAAGAGAATGATCTCACTGTTTCAATTAATTTCTTATTTTTGAATAGGCAGTATATGCAAATAGTACAAAATTCAAAAGGTTCAAAGAATTCTTAGTGACAGGCAGGCTTTCTGCCCAGGCCCTGTCACCAGCTGCCTCCCCAGCGTACCCCTTGCCAGGCTCCTGGGGTCTTTTCAGAGGAATTCCTCCTGCCAGGGGACAGTAGTGAAATGAATAGATTGGACTTAAGTCACTGGACTTGGACAAGCTACATTCTAGGGTACAGACAGAAAGAGCTAGAAAATGCCATCCCTCAGCCAGGGTCAGCAAACCCGAAGGAACTCTGGAAGATGCTCCAGGAAGTAACTGTCAGGCTGGTCAGGATGTTGGGGGCTGGGGTAGGATTTGTGAGATCCTGAGAAATGCAGCAGGCGTGTGGCATTCAGGTTTCAGGAGGGAGGCTGATGATGTTATGACCCGCCTTGGGAGAGACACTCAGGCTGGCCCCTGAGCCAGAAGCTGCAGTCCTCCAAAGCAACTCATGCACGGCTGCTGTCCGTTAATGGGAGATGTTGAGGGATGGGCCCATGTTTCTGTCCCGAGCCTGCTGGTTCCCCATCTCCATCCTTGGCTTGGGTGAATCTATGGATGGCAGCAGGTACCAATGACACCCGTCCACTGCTTTCCAGACAGAGCCGCAGCTCCCCAGCCATTTCTGAGCCATTGCCCCTCTGCTCTGGCCAGCTTTCCCCGGCTGTGCTGAGCCACTCTCCCCTTCTGTCTGCACTCAAGCCCACAATGGCCTTCTCTTGGTTGCCGGAACATTCCATGTCCGGGACACACCTTGGGGCCTTGGCACCCGCTGATCCCTCACTGAACTCTCTTTCCTTGCCCCCTGCCCTGGCTCCCCCTCCTCCTCTTTCTGACTGAGGTCTTGCTGGCAGATCCCTCTCTGTCCAGGCACTTGGAGTGTGGCACTACTCCACTCCCTGGCGCCTACAGGAGCATCGAGAATCACCTGTCGGCTTTTGTTTTCCTTATTCACGTACAAGAACATTTTGGGTGCTGGGGTTCCTGGAGACTTTGAGACGAAAGCTGGAGAATAGGGAATGAGCTCTCCTGTTCATCCTCCCAGGATCTGAGAGGGCTGCTTTTTATGTTGAATCCTGGCCTGCCACTCTCCAGCTGTGACAGCTGAGCACTTGGCCCCACCGCACTAAGCCTTGGTTTTCTCGCCTGTGAAGTGGGAGTGGCAGAGGTGGTGTAGGCTGGTAAGGGTTAGGGGAGGCGGCCTCTGCATCACCTTCCTTCTGGCCTCTTCTCCCCCAGGCACACCTGTTACCAGAAAGAGGTCCTGATCCAGACCCCAGTAAGGGTTCTTGGATCTCACGCAAGGAAGAATTCAGGGCAAGTCTGTAAAGTGAAAGCAAGTTTGTTAGAAAAGTAAAGGAACAAATCGAACCAGGCATGGTGGCTCATGCTTGTAATCCCAGCACTTTGGGAGGCTCAGGTGGGCAGATCACCTGAGGTCAGGAGTTCCAGACCAGCCTGGCCAACATAGTGAAAACCATCTCTACTAAAAATACAAAAATTAGCCAGGTGTGGTGGCACGTGCCTATAGTCCCGGCTACTGGGGAGGCTGAGGTAGGAGAATCACTTAAACCCGTGTTAGAAATGCTAAATGCTTGTTCCCTGGTGCCATTAAGAAATAGCACTTGAACATAAATTTAATTCCCTCAGCAAGGCAATTTTTACTTTCAGCAGAAAGGGTACACGCGCCAGCAGTCTTGCCCCGAGAGTACAATGAACAAACGAAAAGCAAACATATTTATACCTTACGCATTTGGGTCATCCTTACTGCTGTGTCCTGCATCCATTGGCTGGAGCCAGACCTCACAGTCTAAACTCATACCCAGTCCAGGAGGCAGAGGTTGCAGCAAGCCTAGACGGCGCCATTGCACTCCAGCCTGGGCAATGTAAGCGAAACTCTGTCTCGAAAAAAAAAAGGAAAGGAAAGGAATAAAAGAACGGCCACTCCATAGACAGAGCATCCCCAAGGGCTGCTGGTTGTCCATTTTTATGGATATTTCTTGATGATATGCTAAGCAAGAGGGGGAGTCTTCAGGCCTCCCCTTTTTAGACCATACAGGGTAACTTCCTGACGTTGCCAGGGCATTTGTAAACTGTCATGGCGCTGGTGGGCGTGTAGCAGTGAGGATGACCAGAGGTCACTCTCATCACCATCTTGGTTTTGGTGGGTTTGGGCCAGTTTCTTTATTGCAAACTGTCTTATCTGCGAGGTCTTTATGACCTGTGTCTTATGCCGACCTTCTTTTTTTTTTTTTTTTTTTTTTTTCTGAGACGGAGTCTCGCTCTGTCGCCCAGGCTGGAGTGCAGTGGCCGGATCCCAGATCACTGCAAGCTCCGCCTCCCAGGTTCGCGCCATTCTCCTGCCTCAGCCTCCCGAGTAGCTGGGACTACAGGCGCTCGCCACCTCGCCCGGCTAATTTTTTGTATTTTTAGTAGAGATTGGGTTTCACCGTGTGTGCCAGTTTGCCAGGATGGTCTCGATCTCCTGACCTCGTGATCCGCCCGTCTCAGCCTCCCAAAGTGCTGGGATTACAGGCTTGAGCCACCGCGCCCAGCCCTATGCCGACCTTCTATCTCATTCTATGACTTGGAATGTGTTAACCATCTGGGGATGCAGCCCAGTAGGTCTCAGCCTCATTTTACCCACCCCCTATTCAAGACGGAGTTGCTGTGGTTCACATGCCTCTGACACAGCCATCAGCACTCCAGGATCCACCGCGCCTTCCTGATCCCAGTGGGGAGCTCAGGCNGCTAATTTTTTGTATTTTAGTAGAGATTGGGTTTCACCGTGTGTGCCAGTTTGCCAGGATGGTCTCGATCTCCTGACCTCGTGATCCGCCCGTCTCAGCCTCCCAAAGTGCTGGGATTACAGGCTTGAGCCACCGCGCCCAGCCCTATGCCGACCTTCTATCTCATTCTATGACTTGGAATGTGTTAACCATCTGGGGATGCAGCCCAGTAGGTCTCAGCCTCATTTTACCCACCCCTATTCAAGACGGAGTTGCTGTGGTTCACATGCCTCTGACACAGCCATCAGCACTCCAGGATCCACCGCGCCTTCCTGATCCCAGTGGGGAGCTCAGGCGGGCAGCTGCTGCAGGGCTGTGGCTGCTCTGTGGTTGAACTTACACCCCTTCCCGGGGCTCACTTCAGAAGCAGCTGTGCCTCTGGGGTCCGCGGGGAAGCTTGCCAGCTGCATCTGCAGAAAGCTTCCTCTTAGTGCCACAGGCTCCTGAAAGAGGCAGTTTCCTTCCTCTGGACGTTGCTGAAGGCCCCTGAGGCCTGAAGCTGCAGGTGCGTCGGCCCATCCTGAGAGAAGCCCACCATGCTGGAGCCCCAGGCATGGAAGAGGGAAGCAGATGCCACCGGAGGTACACGCTCCCTCGGGACGTCCAGTTGCAAAAACTAACAGATATCCTCGCAGGTTCCCCAGTTTGACTTGGGTTTCCTGTTCCAGGGGCAAGTCCTGTATGACCGAACACTTTGCCTGCAGCTTTGAGCATGAAGCTGGGTACCTAGGACACCTGGAACAACGGTGGGCTGCGATGAACATCGTTTGTTTGTTTATTTATTTATTTATTTATTTATTTATTTATTTATTTATTTGAGACAGAGTCTTGCTGTCGCCAAGGCTGGAATACAGTGGTACAATTTCAGCTCACTGCAACCCTTGACTCCTGGGTTCAAGCAATTCTCGTCCCTCAGCCTCCCTAGTAGCTGGGATTACAGACGCGTGCCACCACACCCTACTAATTTTTATATTTTAAGTAGAGACGGGGTTTCACCACGTTGGTGAGGCTGGTCTTGAACTCCTGACCTCAGGTGATCTGCCCACCTCAGCCTCCTAAAGTGCTGGGATTACAGTCATGAGCCACTGCGCCCAGCCCATGGATGTTATTATTGTGGCTGTCACAGCTCCTGTCCCTTCCAGGAGCTGCTTAGGGTGGGAGTTGCTGGCTGCCTGGCTTGGTCCAGGCCTGGAGTGGACGTTGCGAGGTGTGGCCCAGATGGTGCAAGCACTGAGCCTTGCTGTCCTCAGGTGGCTTCCAGCGGCTGTCAGCTGAGCCCACAGCTTGCCTTTGGCCAGAGGGGGCCCACAGCTGTTCCTCCCTTCTGGTGTCCAGCAGCTCTGTGGTCATGGGACAGTGTGAGAGCCCTCGGGCTGTGGTCACATCCACCATAAATGGACAAACGAGGTGGCTTACAGAACAGGAATGCACTGTCCCAGTTCTGGAGGCAGGCATCTGAGGTCAAGGTGACAGCAAGGCTGTGCTCCCTCTGAGGGCTCTTGGGGAGGGTCCTTGCTGTCCCCTGGTGGGTGGCTGCACCACTCCGGTCTCGGCCTTGGGCTTCACATAGCCTCTCCCCTGCATGTCTGCGTCTGCCTCTCCCTCCCCTTATAAGGGCCTAGTCATAGAATTTAGGGCCCACCTTCCACACTAAGATGAGTGTGACCTCATCCTAGCTCATTCCATCTGCAAAGACCCTACTTCCAAATATGGCCACGTTCTGGAGTTCCAGTTGGATGTGCATTTTGGGGGATGACATCTTCTTTGTGGCAGGTGATGGAAGAGGGTTCTAACCAAGAGACTTCTGTGTGGGGCCTCACTCTGATTCTCAACCATAGTGCTGGGTACACGGCAATGGCCCCTTTGTGAAATTCATCGAACAGTGGACACTTAGGGCATGTACATCACACTTAAAAAGTCTGCATTAAAATAGAGGGTCAGGCTGGGCGTGGTGGCTCACGCCGGTAATCCCAGCACTTTGGGAGGCCGAGGCGGGTGGATCACCTGAGGTCAGGAGTTCAAGACCAGCCTGGCCAACATGGCAAAACCTTGTCTCTACTAAAAATACAAAAATTAGCCAGGCGCAGTGGCACATGCCTGTAATCCCAGTTACTCAGGAGACTGAGGCAGGAGAATTGGTTGAACTCAGAAGGCAGAGGTTGCAGTGAGCCAAAATCGCACCACTGCACTCCAGCCTAGGCGACAAGAGCGAGATTCTGTCTAAAAAAAAAGAAAGACCAGGAGTGGTGGCTCATACCCATGATCCCAGCACTTTGGGAGGCCGAGGTGGGCGGATCACCTGAGGTCGGGAGTTCGAGACCAGCCTGACCAACACGGAGATACCTTGTCTCTAATAAAAATACAAAAATTATCTGGGCATGGTGGTGGGCGCCTGTAATCCCAGCTACTCTGGAGGCTGAGGCATGAGAATTGCTTGAACCCGGGAGACGGAGGTTGTAGTGAGCCAAGATGGCACCACTGCACTCCAGCCTGTGCAATAAGAGCGAAACTCCGTCTCTAAAAGGGGGTGGCGGGCGGCGGCAGTGAGATGTCCACAGGCACGTAGACTTTTCTGTTCTTTTTTTTCCTTTTTTTTTTTGAGACGGAGTCTCGCTGTCTCCCAGTGAGGATGTTAGCCAGGATGGTCTCGATCTCCTGACCTCGTGATCCGCCCGCCTTGGCCTCCCAAAGTG
Organism: Rhinopithecus bieti; assembly: GCF_001698545.2. NCBI lineage: Eukaryota > Metazoa > Chordata > Mammalia > Primates > Cercopithecidae > Rhinopithecus > Rhinopithecus bieti. The sequence goes on from NW_016803937.1 coordinate 1,451,482, forward strand.
CTGGGATTACAGGCGTGAGCCACCGCGCCCGGCCGCCTTTTCTGTTCTTTCTGCTGAGACGGGCAGCCCTGCGACTCCCTCTGCTGCCATGTTGATGCTGATGACCAGGCCAACCAGACCACCCTGGCCGCCCCCAATGCCTCCGACTCTCCTGCTTTCCCTGGGTGGGCAGAGGCAGAGTCAGCCAAGGACAGCTGCAGACAATGTTGGGAAGCACCAGAACACACAGCTGGGGCAGGAGGAAGCTGCAGGAACCTGTCCCAGGAGTCGGGGTTTACTGACTGAAACCGAAGCCCCCACAGAGGGAAGAGAACCAACAGGGGCTGAATTTTGGAGGTGGAATTAACGGGAATTGGCGATGTGTTGGATGTAGGTGCTAAGGAAAAGGAAGTGATTGGGGGTGCCCCGGGTTTCCGGCTAGGGTCCCTGGCTGGGTAACCATGCACACCAAGACACAGAAGGCTGGGAGGAGGACAGACTCGGGGCGCTGGGCAGGGTGAAAGAGAAGCGAGGCCAGGCATGAAGCCCCTGAGGGGTGAGGAGTAATAACTGGCCTCACTGTGCATTCGCTGTGTGGTGCAGGAATCACCTCACGTAACCCCCAGCCTGCCTCGAGCTCCATCACAATCTCCTGTCTGCAGGATGAAGATGAAGAACTCGCACGTCAGAGAAATAAAATCATGGTGTGTTATGCTTGTGAGGATGTTTGCATGTCCATTTTGGGTCTTTTTTTTTTTTTTTTTTTTTTTTTTTTTTTTGAGACGGAGTCTCGCTCTGTCACCCAGGCTGGAGTGCAGTGGCCGGATCTCAACTCACTGCAAGCTCCGCCTCCCGGGTTTACGACATTCTCCTGCCTCAGCCTCCCAAGTAGCTGGGACTACAGGCGCCCGCCACCTTGCCCGGCTAGTTTTTTGTATTTTTTAGTAGAGACGGGGTTTCACCATGTTAGCCAGGATGGTCTCAATCTCCCGACCTCGTGATCCACCCGTCTCGGCCTCCCAAAGTGCTGGGATTACGGGCTTGAGCCACCGCGCCCGGCCGGGTCTTTTTTTTTTTTTTTTTGGACGGAGTCTTGCTCGATCCCCCAGGCTGGAGGGCAGCGCCATGATCTCAACTCACCACAACCTTCGCCTCTCAGGTTCAAGTGATTCTCCTGCCTCAGCCTCCCAAGTAGCTGAGATTATAGGTGTGTACCATCAAACCCAGTTAATTTTTGCATTTTTAGTAGAAACAGTGTTTTGCCATATTGACCAGGCTGGTCTCGAACTCCTGACCTCACGTGATCTGCCCACCTCAGGCTCCTGCTGGGATTATGGACTTGAGCCATCATGCCCGGCCTGGGTCTTTTTTTGAGACAGGGTCTTGCTCTGTCACTCATGCTGCAGGGCAGTGGTGCGATCATGGCTCACTGCAGCCTCCACCTCCTGGACTCAAGCCATCCTCCCACCTCAGCCTCCCAAGTACCTGGGACCACATGTGAACCACAATGTCTGGCTAATTTTCTTAATTTTTTTTTTTTTTTTTTTTTTTTTTGAGACAGAGTCTAGCTCTGTCACCCAGTCTGGAGTGCAGTGGTATGATCTCAGCTCACTGCAACCTCTGCCCCCCAGGTTCAAGCTATTCTTCCTGCCTCAGCCTCCTGAGTAGCTGGGACTACAGGCACCTGCCACCATGCCCAACTAATTTTTGTATTTTTAGTAGAGATGGGGTTTCACTGTGTTGGCCAGGCTGGTCTCAAACTTCTGACCTCAGGTGATTCACCCACCTCGACTTCCCAAAGTGCCGGGATTACAGGCGTAAGCCACCACACCCGGCCGTAATTTTCAAATTTTTTACTGAGACGAGGTCTCTCTATGTTGCCCAGGCTGGTCTTGAACTCCTTGGCTCAAGTGGTCCTCCCACCTCAGCCTCCCAAAGCACAGGGATTACAGGTGTGAGCCACCTCAGCTGGCCTGTTTTGGGTCTTTTGACACAAAGCAATAAAGGTTTTTTTTGTTTTGTTTTGTTTTTCTTTGAGATGGAGTCTCGCCTTGATGCCCAGGCTGGAGTGCAGTGGCGCTATCTCCGCTCACTACAACCTCCACCTCCCGGGTTCAAGCGATTCTCCTGCCTCAGCCTCCCAAGTAGCTGGGATTACAGGCGTGTGCCACCATGCCCAGATAACTTCTGTATTTTTAGTAGAGATGGGTTTCACCATGTTGGCTAGGCTGGTCTCGAACTCCTGACCTCAGGTGATCCACCCACCTTGTCCTCCCAAAGTCCTGAGACTATAGGCGTGAACCACCACACCTGGCCTGCAACAAAGCTTTGATGATAGAATTTCAGGGGCCAAGGGCAAGCCCAGGAGGAAAGATATCGAGGTGGGAGGGTGGGAAAGGCACCTGAAGGGGAAACTCTCGGGAACTCCAAGTGTGGCCAGCTCTTCTCCCTCCGTAACTCAAGGAGGGAATGGACATGTAGCCCGGTTCCGGTTCTTCACCCCAAGTCTCTGGGTCTTATTTTTATCTTCATATCCCAGGCACACACTTTGAGGAGGTCCCAACAAAGGGCAACGTCTTTGGGTTTTATAACTTTTTTATTTTTAGGGTCTCACTCTGTCACCCAGGCTGGAGTGCAATGGCATGATCTCGGCTCACTGCAACCTCCACCTCCCAGGTTCGAGCAATTCTCCTGCCTCCGCCTCTCAAGTAGCTGGGACTACAGGCGTACATCACCACGCCCAGCTAATTACTGTATTTTTAGTAGAGACAGGGTTTTCACCATGTTGGCCAGGCTGGTCTCAAACTCCTGACCTTAAGTGATCCACTGCCTAGACCTCCCAAAGTGCTGGGATTACAGGCATGAGCCACCGCGCCCGGTCTAAGGGGGAATATCTTTGGAGGAGAAGAAAACAGTGTCAGGAAAACCCAAAGACTGTCCTGGGAGCAGCCGCTGCAGGGCCTGCAAGGCTTTCCCTGTGGGTTCATGAAAGGGCTCGTGTTCACCAACCAAGGATGGGCAAGGATGGAAGGAGACCTCGGGGCTGCTGGGGGCCACAGAGCAGAGTCGAGGTTTAGCGCAGGCCCTGGGTTTGGGTTATACACCCGTAAGACCCTTTGCAACCTGGGATTTCAGGTCGCCAGGAGAAAGAGAGATAAGGTAGGGTGATAGTCAAGGTCTCAGGTTCTAGAAACCTCTCTGGCCATGACTTCCACACTGAGATGGCTCAGGTCCAGATGTTACAAGGGACACAATGTTCCTGTCTTTGCAGTAGCCTGGCAACCACCCCAGGTTACAGATCCCACAAAAGTGTAACTAGAACGCTTGGCAAACAGCAGCTCTGTTCAGTGTCTCAGGCCCCAGCAGGCTGGGCTGGGGGCTGGGCTGGGCGTGGCTTCCTGTGGTAAGTGCTTCCTCCCTGGCCCATCCGTTCATTTTCCCCATGTTTTCCCAACTCACTTATCAACTGGTCTCTGCTGCCTCTTGCTTTGAAGGCTGCAATCACACAGGGGCAGCTTATCCATCACTCTCTCTCCCCGACGGGTTCTCAGCCCGGGGCCGGGTAGCCTGGCTGGGCCTGTGTGGAGGGTTCAGAGACAAGCTCTGTAGGAGGGTGTCCAGCATTCGCTCACTCTGCAGGTGAGGCTGGGGACATTCGGTGGTGCTGTGAGTGCAATGGCTTGAATTCAAGCTATTGCAAAATGTTTCAATATTCCCTATGAGAAGATGTAAAGATAATGTAATGTTTGATGTGTCAGAACATGCATTATCACTGTGCACTTAACAAATAACTCTCCAGGCCGGGCGCGGGGGCTCACGCCTGTCATCCCAGCACTTTGGGAGGCCAAGGTGGGCGGATCCTGAGGTCAGTGGATTGAGACCGTCCTGGCTAACACGGTGAAACCCCATCTCTACTAAAAATACAAAAAATTAGCCGGGCACGGTGGTGGGCGCCTGTAGTCCCAGCTACTCGGGAGGCTGAGGCCGGACAATGGCGTGAACCCGGGAGGCAGAGGCTGCAGTGAGCCGAGATCGTGCCACTGCACTCCAGCCTGGGCGACAGAGTGAGACTCTATGTCTCAAAAAATTAAATTAAATTAAATTAAATTAATAAAATAATAAATAACTCTGTATTGAAACCAGGCCTTGGATGTATCCTGACGCAGAACATAAGGCCTCCTGCAGCACAGCTGGGGTGCAGTTGGCCTGGTGGAGAAGCTGGCAAATGGAGCTACAATCAGGGTTGTTGTGAATGATCAGGCCCTGTCCTTTTTTTTTTTTTTTTTAGACAGAGTCTCACTCTGTTGCCCAGGCTGGAGCGCAGTGGTGCAATCTCGGCTTACTGCAACCTCTGGAGTAGCTGGGATTACAGGTGTGCACCAACATGCCCAGCTGATGTTTATATTTTTAGTAGAGATGGGGTTTCACCATGTGGCCCAGGCTGGTCTGGAACTCTTGGCCTCAAGTGATCCACCTGCCTCGGCCTCCCAAAGTGCTGGGATTATAGGCATGAGCGACTGCACCTGGCCTGACTTTAATACTAGCCATGGCCAGGCACGGTGGCTCACACCTGTAATCCCAGCATTTTGGGAGGTGAGGCGGGCAGATCACGAGGTCAGGAGATCAAGACCATCCTGGCTAACTCGGTGAAACCCCGTCTCTACTAAAAAATACAAAAAATTAGCCAGGCATGGTGGCGGGTGCCTGTAGTCCCAGCTACTCAGGAGGCTGAGGCAGGAGAATGGCGTAAACCCAGGAGGCAGAGCTTGCAGTGAACCGAGATCACGCCGCTGCACTCCAGCCTGGGGGACAGAGTGAGACTCTGTCTCAAAAAAAAAAAAAAAATTTAATAGCCATTCTGATTGGTGTGAGATGGTATCTCATTGTGGTTTTGATTTGCATTACTCTAATGATCAGTGATATTGAGGTTTTTTTCATATGTTTGTTGGCTGTATGTATGTCTTCTTTGGAAAAGTGTTCATGTCCTCTCCCCAATTTTTTTTTTTTTTTTTTG
>NW_016803937.1:1457008-1461540 GCF_001698545.2 Rhinopithecus bieti
AAAAAAAAAAAAAAAATTTAATAGCCATTCTGATTGGTGTGAGATGGTATCTCATTGTGGTTTTGATTTGCATTACTCTAATGATCAGTGATATTGAGGTTTTTTTCATATGTTTGTTGGCTGTATGTATGTCTTCTTTGGAAAAGTTTTCTTTCCCCCTCCCCATTTTTTTTTTTTTTTTTTTGAGACGGAGTCTCGCTCTGTCGCCCAGGCTGGAGTGCAGTGGCACGATCTCAGCTCACTTGCAAGCTCCGCCTCCTGGGTTCACACCATTCTCCTGCCTCAGCCTCCCCAGTAGCTGGGACTATAGGCGCCTGCCACCACGCCCGGCTAATTTTTTGTATTTTTTAGTAGAGACAGGGTTGCACCATGTTAACCAGGATGGTCTCGATCTCCTGACCTCGTGATCCACCCGCCTCGGCCTCCCAAAGTGCTGGGCTTACAGACGTGAGCCATCGCACCTGGCCAAGTCTTCTTTTTCCACTTTTAAATGCGGTTTTTTTTTTCTTGTATATTCGTTTAAGTTCCTTATAGATGCTGCATTTTAGGCCTTTGTCAGACGCATAATTTGCACGTATTTTCTCCCATTTTGTAGGTTGTCTGTTTACTCTGTGGACAGTTTCTTTTGCTGTGCAGAACCCTCCTACAGAGCTGTTCTCTGAGCCCTGCACACAGGCCCGCCTGGGCTGCTCGGCTCCGGGCTGAGAATCCATCGGGGTGAGAGACTGATTATCAGCTGCCGCTGTGTGATTAGAGCCTTCAAAGCAAGAGGCAGCAGAAACCAGGTGATGGGTGAGTTGGGAAAACGTGGGAAAATGAACGGATGGGCCGGGAGGGGGCACTTACCTCAGGATCTAAGTTTAATTAGATCCCATTTGTCAATTTTTGCTTTTGTTGCAATTGCTTTTGGCGTCATCTTCATGAAATCTTTGCCCGTTCTTGTGCCCAGGATGGTATTGCCCAGGTTGTCTTCCAGGGTTTTGACAGTTTTGGGTTTTACGTTAAGGTCTCAATCCCTCTTTTTTTGAGACAGAGTCTTACTCTTGCCCAGGTTGGAATGCAGTGGCACAATCTCTGCTCACTGCAACCTCCGTCTCTCGGGCTTAAGCTCAGTCTCCTGAGTAGCTGGGATTACAGGCATGTGCTACCATGCCTGGCTAATTTTTGCATTTTTAGTAGAGATGGGGTTTCACCATGTTGGCCAGGCTGGTCTCGAACTCCTGACCTCAGGTGATCTGCCCACCTCGGCCTCCCAAAGTGCTGGGATGACACCCGTGAGCCACCGCACCTGGCATTCCCTGCCTTGTTTTCTAATCGGCGCCCAGCACTGGAGCCACCCAAGCTCGTGACAGGTTTTGGATGAATGGACCTGACTTCCTCCTGCAGCAGAAGAGGCTCTGTCGTCACCCGAGGTCCAGCTGCTGGGGCCGCAGTGGGGTGCAGGGGCCCACCTGATCACACCCGTCCCTCTACGCTGCTCCGTCCCAGCCCCAGGTGCTCATCACCTCAGCAAAATCACTTCTGCATTTGGCAGCTTTGCATCAAAGAACTCAGAGTATTGAGGAATTTGGATGCTTTGCTGTGGCTGGGTGAAGCCGAGGGTGCTGGCTAAGAGGAAAAGGTGGGTCTCCAGGGCCTGGAGACAGTCCTGCAGGCAACCACACTGCGGCCAGAGTCACCAGCATCCATGGGCTGCTTCAAAGACCCCGCGTGGGAGGAGACCATTTTCTCTCTTCTGGCTCTTTTGAGGGAGGGGTGTGTGGGGCAGAGCTACCCGCTCCCAGTCATGGCTGTTGGGCTCCCTCTGCCCATCTCTGCGCCTGGGGCCTGAGCCCTGCAGCCTGCTTCAGGGCCTCTCCTGTCCAGGGACTTCCAGTGGGGCCAAGGATGGGAGGCCCATTGGAGAAAGCAGAACGCTGGCTCGGCGCAGTGGCTCACGCCTGTAATCCCAGCACATTGGGAGGCCGAGGTGGGTGGATCATGAGGTCAGGAGTTCACGACCAGTCTGGCCAACATGGTGAAACCTCATTTCCACTAAAAATACAAAAATTAGCTGGGCGTGGTGGCACACACCTGTAGTCCCAGTTACTTGGGAAGCTGAGGCGGGAGAATCACCCGGGAGGCAGAGGTTGTGGTGAGCTGAGATCGTGCCACTGCACCCCCACCTGGGCAACAGAGCAAGATTCCTTCTCAAAAAAAAAAAAAAAAAAAAAAAAAGCAGAGCGCTCAGTGTGCACGCTGCTGCCCCTGCCCGCGGTTTGGGAGTGGCCGTGCTTCTCTACAGCTGTGTGGGTGAGTTGCACGCTAGAATATGCTCGAGTCCTAACTCCGGTATCTGTGAATGTGACTCTATTTGGAAACAGGGTCTTTGCGGATGTGATTATCTAAGATGAGTCACGCTTACCGAGGGGCCGGCCCTGAACCCAGTGACAGGTGTCCTTATAAGAAGGGGGGAAATTTGGACACCGACATAGAGGAGAGGCTGTGTGAGGAGGAAGGCAGGGATTGGAGCAATGCAGCCAGGCACCTCTGGAGAGAGCGGGCCCTGCTGACACCTTGATTTTGGACTATATAGTTCTCCAGGATTGCAGGACCCTCAGTGTTGGCTGTTAGAGCCACCTGGTTTGTGGAACCTATGACAGCAGCTCCAGGACACTAATGCCACAGCTGTGACCGGGCTCTAGGAGAATTGCCGTCCCAGAAGCGGAAATGATGCCCCGGGTGTGGGTGTTGCTTCTGCACCTCCCTGCTCCCCGAAGGAACTTGTGCTCAGATCTCCTGCAGGGGCCCCGCTGACAAGGTTGCCTGCAGCGTGCAGAGGCCGAGCAGCGTGGCGACCCATTCCAGGATGGACAGAGATGGAGAGTGGAGATGTTGCAGGGGCCACAGGTGTTGGGAAAGCATGGACAGGCCTGAGCCACAGGCACTGGCTTTGGGTCCTGGCCTCAGGGCTCTGTGACCCTGGGGCAAGCTCCGATGGACTCGGTGATACAGAAAAGAACCATGGTGATGTTTCTCGTAGAGGCTCTGGGCTCTGGGCCACAGCAGTGCCGTGATGAGGGGGCTGGGCACTGAACTTCGGTCGGAAGTGGCAGAACACCTGCTGCCCCATGGGGATGTGAGAGGGGCAGAAGGAAGCTGTGGGCAAACCCTGCTGGGGATCTCAAACTACAGGATGCCTCTGCATTGGCCATGCCTGTGACAGCGGCCCCCTTCCTGCCTAAGGCTGTGCAGCCAGGAGCCCAGGTGGGACTGCTTTAGTTCCCTAGGGCCACTGCAACAAATAACCACACTCTGTTGGCTTGAACCTTGATCCTCTCATAGTCCTGGAGGACAGGAGTTCCAACTCAAGGCCAGGTGCAGTGGCTCACACCTGTAATCCCAGCACTTTGGGAGGCCGAGGCGGGTGGATCACTTGAGACCAGAAGTTCCAGACCTGCCTGGGCAACATGGTGAAACCCAGTCTCTGCTAAAAATACAAAAATTAGGCAGGTGTGGTGATGCGTGCCTGTAGTCCCAGCTACTCAGGAGGTTGAGGCAGGAGAATTGCTTGAACCCAGGAGGTGGAGGCTGCCGTGAGCCGAAACCATGCCCCTGCACTCCAGCCTGGGGAACAGAGCGAGAGTGTCTCAAAAAAAAAAAAAAAAAGCCAGGCGTGGTGGTGCTTGCCTATAGTCCCAGTTACTCACAAGGCTAAGGCAGGAGAATTGCTTGAATTCGGGAAGCAGAGGTTGCAGTGAGCTGAGATCGCACCACTGCACTCCAGCCTGAGTGACAGAGCAAGACTCCATCTCAAAAAAAAAAAGTTCAAAGTCAAGGCGTGGGCAAGCCCACACTCCCGGAGAAGGCGCCAGAGGGGGACGCTTCCTGCCCCGAGCTCCAGGTGTTCTCTGGCTGTGGCCACATCACCCAATCCCTGCTTTCTCATGGCTCCTGCCCTGTGTCTGTCTCTCGTGTCCTCTCCTCTGTGTGTGTCTCTGTCTCCCGTGTCCTCTCCTCTGTGTGTGTCTCTGTGTCTTTTCTTCCTACAAGGACACCAGCCATTGAATTTGGGGCACACCCTGTTCCAGTGTGACCCCATCTTAACTACATCTGCAAAGACCCTATTTCCAAGCAAGGCCACGTGCAACCACAACAGGGGCTGTGACTTGGTGTCTGCAGCAGCCCCCAGTGCCTCTGACGTAGCTGTTCCCATGGCTCTGCAGGAAAACATTAGTTTAGTCTTCACTGTGCAAAGCTCTGCTTCAATTCAGCCTGCGATATGGGACAGGCCCCTCGAGCCTCAGCCTCCTCATTTCCCTGAGGATAACTTTTCCAGTGGGACCAAAACTCCTGCTGGTGGGAGGATAGTGACTCCCTCCACGCAGATGAGGCCACTCAATGTCACATCATCCCACTGATCCTGGGCAGTTTGGGGGGCAACCTGCGCGTCTCTCTACAGAGCAGAGGACCTCAGTGCATTTCTGTGATGGCTGGGGACTCACTCTGCCTGTTGTTTCTTTTCTTTTTTCTTTCTTTCTTTTTTTTTTTTT
>NW_016803937.1:1461965-1473906 GCF_001698545.2 Rhinopithecus bieti
GATCTCGGCTCACTGCAAGCTCCGCCTCCCGGGTTTACGCCATTCTCCCGCCTCAGCCTCCGAGTAGCTGGGACTACAGGCGCCCGCCACTGCACCCGGCTAGTTTTTTGTATTTTTAGTAGAGATGGGGTTTCACCGTGTTAGCCAGGAGGGTCTCGATCTCCTGACCTCGTGATCCGCCCGCCTCGGCCTCCCAAAGTGCTGGGATTACAGGCGTGAGCCACCGCGCCCGGCCTCTCTTTTTTCTTTCTTTTTGAGACGGAGTCTCACTCTTGCCCAGGCTGGAGTGCAGTGGCGTGATGTCGGCTCACTACAACCTCCGCCTCCCAGGTTCAAGCAATTCTCCTGCCTCAGCCTCCTGAGTAGCGGGATTACAGGTGTGTGCCATCATGCCTGGCTAATTTTTGTATTTTTAGTAAAGATGGGGTTTCTTCATGTTGGTCGGGCTGATCTCCAACTCCTGACCTTGTGATCTGCCCTCCTCGGCCTCCCAAAGTGCTGGGATTACAGGCATGAGCCACCGCGCCCGGCCTGCCTGTTGTTTCTTAACGGTGTGGCCACAGAACCTGGGCTAATGCGCAGAGCAGGAGATGCTGCAGGCCGAGGCTGGATCTGGGCTCCCAGGGCCTGGCAGAGGGATTTTCTTCAGCAAATGCAGCACCTGGTGCCGCAGGGCTCCTTTCCTTCCTGGGTGTGGGCTCCCTGCGTCCTCCTTGGGCCAGGGCACTGCGCCCAGTGAAGGTTGCCGTGATCCGAAAGCGTGCCACTGCACTCCAGCCTGGGTGACAGAGCAAGACTCTGTCTCAAAAATAAGAAAGCCAGTGGCACAGGACGTGGTAAAATGGTCGAGTTATGGGATGGCGGGTGTCAGGGAAACCTCTGGAAATCATATTGGACTTGGGCTCCAAGTAGTGTTCAGCGCTGATTTCGGTCCTCTCTCTTCCTTTCTCCCTTCCTTCCACCCCTTCCTTCTTTCTTCTTTCTGTACAGTCACATACACTGAAGCAAACTTCCTCCCAGGCACCACTCCATGAGTTTTGCCAGACACACACACTTGGCAACCCAAATCCCTATCAAGATAAACAACATTGTTTAACATCTTTTTAAAAGGCCTGGCGCAGTGGCTCACGCCTGTAATCCCAGCACTTTGGGAGGCCGAGGCAGGTGGATCACGAGGTCAGGAGATCGAAACCATCCTGGCTAAAACGATGAAACCCCATCTCTACTAAAAATACTAAAAATTAGCCTGGCGTGGTGGCGGGTGCCTGTAGTCCCAGCTACTCCGGAGGCTGAGGCAGGAGAATGCTATGAACCTGGGAGGTGGAGCTTGCAATGTGCCGAGATTGTGCCACTGCACTCCAGTCTGGGCGACAGAGTGAGACTCCATCTCAAAAAATCTTTTTAAAAAACACATTCCTGGCTGGGTGCAGTGGCTCATGCCTGTAATCCCAGCAGTTTTGGAGGCCAAGGTGCACCCGGCTGATTTCACATTTGAAAAGAAAACAAATTTTGACTTCCTTTTAAAAAAATTAAGGATTTAGTAATCTAGGGCTCACCATCCTCAGAGCCTGGAAGTGGCTGGTGCTGAAGGCTGTTGCCCCTTGGTTGTGGTGTGCCTCCGCATTTAACCATCATTCCCACCTGCCCACTTCACTCATCTCTCTCCTGGGTCTGGGCCCTGTAGCTCTTTGAGATTTCAACTCCCGGCCTGTATAAAAACCATTCCCAAGAAAACAACAATCTGAATGAGGCCAACATGTTGTAGAGCCCACGCAGTTGTGCAACATGGTGGCCCAGGTCCAAGCACCTCTCCTCAACCTGGAGCTCACAGAGCAAAGGAGACTGTAGGTGTAAAGGTCCCAGAGAGAACAGTGGGAGGTGAGATGGGTTATACATTCAGGACAGTCTGCCGGGTGGGATTAGGATTGCAGGCATCACCACCACCCCGTCTGCACCAGTGGCAGACATAACCAGTCGATGGCAGCACTGTCTCTCCCAACCCAGGTTTTTCAGTCTTGGTTATTGGGATTTGGGGCTGGATAAATCTTCATTGTGGGGTGCTTAGCATCCCTGGCCTGCACCGACTGGAGGCCAGCAGCAACCTCCCCCTTAGTTAATTGTGAAACCCAAAAATATTTCACGCCAAGCTTGTCCAGCCTGTGGCCCAGTGCAGCTTTGAATGAGGCCCAACACAAATTTATAAACTTTCTTTTTCTTTTTCTTTTTTGAGATGGAGTCTTGCTCTGTTACTCAGGCAGGAGTGCAGTGGCGCAATCTCAGCTCACTGGAACCTCTGCCTCCTGGGTTCAAGCAATTCTCCTGCCTCAGCCTCCTAAGTAGCTGGGACTACAAGTAGGCACCACCATGCCTGGCTAATTTTTGTATTTTTAGTAGAGACGGGGTTTCACCACATGGGCGAGGCTGGTCTTGATCTCCTGACCTCAAGTGATCCACCCACCTCGGCTTCCCAAAGTGCAGTGGGCCACTGCATCCAGCCCAAATTCATAAACTTGCTTAAAACATTATGAAATTTTTTTTGTGATTTTCTTTTAGCTCATCAGCTATTGTTAGTGCATTTTATGTGTGGCCCAAGACAATTCTTCTTCCAGGGTGGCCCAGGGAAGCCAAAAGATTGGACACCCCTGTTCTAGACATTGCTGTATCGCCTGGTTAAGAACTAAGTCCAGCTGCCAACACCGGGCTGCAGGCAGGCAGCACCAGCACTGGGAGCTTGTGGGGCGAAGCCTCTTCCGTGTCTGCTGGGGTGCGGACCGTGCGGCTTTGCATGTGTGTGTTCTGTGAGGTGCCTGGGTGATGCTCCCCCTTCCAGGCCCTCCATGGTTGGCATTATCTCAAAATGCAGGCAGCCATCCTGGCTCCCATTGTCCCTGTGAGGATTAAAGGGCAGGGCTGACTCCTTAAAGGGCCCCACCCCAACCTCCCTGCCCTCCTCCACCCCTGCTTCCAGGAGCTGTGCCTCTAGGGGTGACTCACAGGGAAGCCTGCCGTGTCCCAGGTGAGGGCAGGCACATGTCAGAGCAGCTCAGAGGAGCAACTGGACCGTATTACACCCATTATCTCCAGTTGCACAGGTGCCAACCTGCACACAAAGGGTGCAGCATGTTCTGGAGAGAAAGAGGAGCCCTCCAGGGCACCTCCATTCCCATCCCACTCATGAACCCAGCGCCCAGGGGTCAGGGACCTTACACCAACGGCAGCTCTGCCCCAGCTGCACCCTCCCATGCTGGATGAAAAAGAGGCTGGTGGCTGATGCAAGAGGCAGATGTGATTCAAGCAGGAAGTGTGAGTTACAGTCCTGCCCCGCAGCTCCGTTTGGGAAGGCGCCTGCCTCTGCACCAGGTGGCGGCAAGGCAATTAGAGCAATTAGTGGGGCCTTGGGTAGCTCTGTGGAAGGAGGACCTGAGAGAGACCCACAGAAAAGGGAAGCCCCCTCCTCCCAGAGCCTTTACAAGTGCGTGTGGGCACAGAAGTGGGAAAGAAAACATAGCAGTCTCCCTGTAGGCACCTCCCAGGACAGGCCCTGTCGGGGCTGGGTGGGCGCCAGGCTGCTGGGGAAATGACCCTGGGGGGCAGAAGACCCCGCTCCAGTCTTCCGCAGGACGGCGTGGGGATGTAAGGCAGTGGGCTTTTTAAAGAGCTATGGAAGGTGCCCTGGCTGCAAAGGGAGGGGCCTGGGGTGCTGGGAGGCCCGGCTGCAGCTTTACCTGACTGTATGTTGGACAGGGGCTGCAGGGGTCTGCGCAGAACACAGCTCCTTTGAGAGAACTGTTCATGCCACTTTTGTTTCCAACACATGTATGCGTATGTCTGGATTTCTAACGTGGGTCATGTTAAGGGAGGTTGACATACGTTATCCTCAGCCACATGCCCCTTGACCGCAGTAGTGTGTCTTGGTCACCTTCGTGTCCCAGGTACCCTAAAGCTGCCTCCTCCTCCATGTGGGGGGCTGTAGTGACTTAACTGGAAGGGCATGTTCTTGGAGGGGGCGAGGTGGGGGCCAGGGGACCTCTCTGGGCATCCTGTGTGTCTGCTCTCCACTCTGATGCCTGGCCCTCTGTGGCCCCCTTGCTCCTCCCTTGAGGTTTCGTGGTCCTGGCCCCTGGGGGGCTGCTGCTCCCACAGCTTCTGTTGCCCCCGCTCCCCGGGGCTGGGCTGCCACCTCACCCCACCATCCTCCCGAGCAGGGGAAACTGTGCCCTGCTCATTCAATGTAAACGAGGATTCTGACAGCCAGTGGGCTCAGCTTGGCCTTCTCAGACTTCCTGTGGGAGAACTCAGGGCGCAATTAACTGCAGAACCAGGTGAGCTGCACCTTCTCAGGTGTCAAAACACAGGACCCAGCCAGGCGCGTTGGCTCACACCTGTAATCCCAGCACTTTGGGAGTTCAAGGCAGGTGGATCACCTGAGGTCAGGAGTTTGAGACCAGCCTGGCCAACATGGTGAAACCCCATCTCTATTAAAATACAAAAAATTAGACGGGCGCAGTGGCTCATGCCTGTAATCCCAGCACTTTGGGAGGCCAAGGTGGGCAGATCACGAGGTCAGGGGTTTGAGACCAGCCTGGCCAACATGGTGAAATCCCATCTCTACTAAAATACAAAATTAGCTGGGCGTGGTGGTGGGTGCCTATAATCCCAGGGAGGCTGAGGCAGGAGAATCGCTTAAAACTGGAAGGTGGAGGTTGCAGTGGGCCAAAATCATGCCATTGCACCCTAACCTGGGCAACAAGAGTGAAACTCTGTCTCAAAAAAAAANCTTCTCAGACTTCCTGTGGGAGAACTCAGGGCGCAATTAACTGCAGAACCAGGTGAGCTGCACCTTCTCAGGTGTCAAAACACAGGACCCAGCCAGGCGCGTTGGCTCACACCTGTAATCCCAGCACTTTGGGAGTTCAAGGCAGGTGGATCACCTGAGGTCAGGAGTTTGAGACCAGCCTGGCCAACATGGTGAAACCCCATCTCTATTAAAAATACAAAAAATTAGACGGGCGCAGTGGCTCATGCCTGTAATCCCAGCACTTTGGGAGGCCAAGGTGGGCAGATCACGAGGTCAGGAGTTTGAGACCAGCCTGGCCAACATGGTGAAATCCCATCTCTACTAAAAATACAAAAATTAGCTGGGCGTGGTGGTGGGTGCCTATAATCCCAGGGAGGCTGAGGCAGGAGAATCGCTTAAAACTGGAAGGTGGAGGTTGCAGTGGGCCAAAATCATGCCATTGCACCCTAACCTGGGCAACAAGAGTGAAACTCTGTCTCAAAAAAAAAAAAAAAAAAAAAAAAATTAGCCAGGTATGGTGGCGCATGCCTGTAATCCTAGCTACTTGGGAGGCTGAGGTAGGAGAATCACTTGAACCCGAGGTGGATGTTGTGTGAGCCAAGGTCACACTGCTGTATTCCAGCCTGGGTGACAGAGTGAGACTCTATCTCAAAAAAAAAAAAAAAAAAGAAAGTCCAGGGGTCCATGTGCCAAGAGCGGGACGGGGAGAGCCTCAGTTCCTTCCCAGCTGGGTGAGCCACAGGCAGATGGGCATGTGGGAGTGCTATGATGACAGCTATGACACGGGAAGAAGCAGGCCACAGAGAGGCCTGGTCTCTTGCCCTCAGCAATATGACTGGGCAGCATTGGAGATCCCATGGCCACGAGGTCCCAGAGACCAGCAGGAAAGATCAGCCTCTGGGGAAGGAAGGGTGAGGGCCCATCAGCTCTCTCTCCACATGCTGCCCCTGCCCATCACACCCCAAGACATGAGATAAAGTGTCTGTCCAGGTGCTACGGGTTTGACTAAGCAGGTGCCTTCCTGGAAAGGTGGAGTCAAGGGGTCATCCCGGGGAGCCTCAGGACAGCAGTCAAAGCCATGCTGTTTTCCCTTCAACCCTCCTCAACCAGGGTTGTGGCGGGAACATGGTGGGGAGGAGGGTGGGATACAGGGAGTATTCGCCAGGGTGGGAAGGGCCTGGGAGACTGAGGCTTCAAGAGAGCAGGAGCAGGGCCCCCCGGCTGGGGGAGGACAGGGAGAGCCCAGAAGGTCCCAAGATCCCTGCAGCAGGGAGAGGCTGCTGGCCTTCCTGGAGAAGCATGCCCCACAGCAGAGCTCCAGAGGGGAGCTGGGGAAGAAAACCCAGCCACAAACCCAACTGAAAGCCACAGTGGGCAAGAAAGACCCCCATGGGCAAGAGAGACCCTCATGGGTAAGAGAGACCCCTCGTGGGTAAGAGAGGCCCCCGGGCCCAGAACAGGGTGGACACAGCAGAGAGAGAATCTGGAGGCTGGGAGGCAAATCCCTTCAGGTTGGGCAGGGCACGGCTGGATAATGACACCAGGCAGCTCTGGGCAGGCAGGGATACCAGGGAGTGGGGTAGGTGCATCCTGGGCAGAAGAGCCAAAGATGGGAGGCAGGCAGCACTTAGTTCCAGATCAGCACACTTGTTAATGTTCCTGGCATTGAACTTCAAAAGAGCTTGGTCGGGGAAACGAGGCTGGGACAAGCAGTGACTGCAGCCCTGTGCCCGGGAGGTAGAATCAGGTCCTGACCCGCGAGTTGCCAAGCCCAGCCAGCACCCTCCTCCACGGTCTCCTGGCACCCCACCTCCCTTTGCCAGAGCATTCTGCCAGGTCCCTGCTGCACTGAGTTCCCCAGCATGAGGAAGGGGCCGCTCTGTGAACTGGGCCGATGAAAGTGGTGAAAGGACATTGTGAACTACGGTGATGCAGCACTCATCACCGACCCTTCCTGCCTCCTCTCTGCAATGAGAGCTCTAGGAAGGTCACCACATATAGTTGCACAGTTTGTTCACTGTACAAAAGCACCTGGTGCCAGCCTGTGACTCATGGGCACCCTGTGCCCTCTGGCCTGGGCCTCTTCAGCTCAAGGATGGGGCCTCTGCTTCTCTGCACAGAGATGGTGTCCACTAGCCTCCTGTAAGACTGTGTCAGCCCAGAGGGAGTGCTGTTTACCAATGCTTCCCCCCCAGAGTGGGAGCCTGTTTTGGCCCTCACCAAGCCACTTCTTGGGCTGTCTATTGCTGGAGAACAAATCAGCCCAACATGTAATGGCTTAGGACAATACGGTAGCAGCTTACCAGTCTGGGACAGGCTGGGCTCAGCCAGGCGGTTCTTGTGCACGGTCTCCCATGCACGTGCAGTCAGGTGGCGGCTGAGTCTAGAGTCCTCTCAAGGCTTTTTTGTCCATGTGTCTGGCCCCTGCACCGGGAGAGCTGGAACCCCTGGGGCTAGTTAGACAACTCTGTCTCCATGTGGGCTCCATGGGGCTTCCCTGGGGCTCCTCGTCACCTGGCAGTCTGAGGGCGGTGGGGTTTCTCACATGGAAGCTCCTTGTTCCAGAGTGACTGTTCTCAGAGAGGGGAATAAGGGATGTGGGAGCTGCCAGCCTCCTGGGGCCCGGCCTGGAATTGGCACAGTGTTGCTGCCACTGGATTCTACTCTTCCAGCATCCTATGACACAAGGAGGGTGAATGAAGTGTGTGGTCATCTCTGCCTCACCCTGTGCTATGTGGACTGGGTGGCAGTGATCTGATGCAGGGCCCTGTACCAGGAACTGGAGAGTCCCAGAATGAATGAACCCTCACCAGTGCATTCTGGGAGCTGCCAGCCTCATCAGGCAGACGAACACCCAGGGAGTGACAGCACAGACCACCCTGCAGGGTGTGCTGCGGAAGGATGGGGATGGTGCCCCCTTGGCCACTTTCTTCCTTCTCTCCCTCACTCCTGGTGCTGCATGGGCTGTGAGGAGACACATTTTGAAAAAAGAAAAAGGAAGCTAAGAGCCTCTGCGGGTATCATAGTGCATTGTCTCACTCTGTCACCCAGGCTGGAGTGCAGTGGTGCTTGGTCCATCTCAGGCCCCAGTGTATCTGTGACCAGCTGGCAGCGAGAGCTGCTTTCTTTTTTTTTTTTTTTTTTCCTTTTCTGAGATGGAGTTTTGCTCTTGTTGCTTGGTGGGAGTGCAATGGCACCATCTTGGCTCACCGCAACCTCTACCACATGGGTTGAAGCGATTCTCCTGCCTCAGCCTCTCAAGCAGTTGGGATTATAGACAAGCACCACCATACCCAGTTAATTTTGTGTTTTTAGACGGGGTTTCACTGTGTTGATCAGGCTGGTCTCAAACTCCTGACTTCGTGGGATCCGCCTGCCTCAGCCTCCCAAAATGCTAGGATTACAGGCGTGAGCCACGGCGCCTGTGCAGCAAGAGCTGCTTTCTGTGACTGATGGCGCATGTGTCTCTCCGGGTGCTGTGGGGTTGACTAAGCCAGTGTCTTCCTGGAAAGATGGAATTAAGGGGTCATCCTGGGAGGTCTCATGGCAGAAGTGCTGTGGCAGGAGCCTTGGGGACCCATGGAATTTCAGTGTGTGCAGATGGTGGATGGATAGAGGGGACCAGGGCACTGTGTGAGGCAGGAAGCCCCAGAACCGGGGTGGAAGCTCCCGGAAAGGTCCTGGAGCCCAGGAGAGGAACTGCACTGTGACCTGGCAGCCGCCCCCTAAACAGTCAGGTCTGCTCTGTTTCATGGGACTGTCTCAGGTTGAGAGGAAACAGCCAGGAAATGGCCGTAGCCACACCCTCTTAGGTGGTCACTGGTCTCTGAGGGACCTGCAGGTCACCCAGGTGGGTGTGGAGGAACTGGCTCCCTGGTGAGGGGTGGCTCTCCTCCACTGAGGGTCTCAGGCCCTTTCCAGTTCAGACTGTGTGGAAGAGCAGTTCAGCTTGGGGTGGCCCGCACCCTGCAGGCTCCTCCTCTGGAGGCCTCTGGGCAGGAGCATCAGGCCAGTGACGGGAGCCGCCTCCGCCTTGAAGGTCCACCTGCCCTCTCCAGGTTTCTGTTCCAGGCTGACTTGGAGCAGAAGCTTGGAGCTTAGCGCTGGGGTCTTCTGGGCCAGGCACCTCTCTGTGACATTGTATCTCCATCGGGGGCTTCTGCACTGACTCCACCGGTCAGAGAATCCACGGGTTTGAGCTGGAAAAGGGGCTCAGGAGATCTGCTTAGTCAACATCCTCACTGAGCGGTGAAGAGATGGAAGCCCAGGGAAGGGAGATGTGTGTTCCCAGACCTCCATCCAGTTACAGCCATGGTGGGAACTCTAGCCAAGGCTCTTCTTGTCTTCACTGAAGGCCGGTTATAAACACAAAACGTATCAGACCCGCTGTGACCAGCTTATCTCCCCTCCTCTTCCAGTTCTGCTCCTCAGGGGCACATCAACTCCTCCCTCTTACTCCTCGGAAGAGCAGGGAGGAGATGGGAAGTCAGGCGGTTCCACCGGGGATGCTGTGAAATTAGAGACCCTCCATTCTCAAATTTACAGTGCACATGGATAGTTTTCTTTTCTTTTTTCTTTTCTTTTCTTTTCTTTTCTCTTTTTTTTTTTTTTTTTTTCTGAGACCGGACGATCTCGCTCTGTCGCCAGGCTGAGTGCAGTGGCAGATCTCACGCTCCCTGCACTCCACTCCCAGGTGTCAACGCATTCTCCGCCTCAGCTCCAGGAACTGGGCTACGGCCCCACCATCTCGCCCGGCTTTTGTATTTTTTAGTAGAGACGGGGTTTCACCGTGTTAGTCAGGATGGTCTCGATCTCCTGACCTCGTGATCCGCCCGTCTCGGCCTCCCAAAGCGCTGGGATTACAGGCTTGAGCCACCGCGCCTGGCCTCTTTTCTTTTCTTTTCTTTTCTGAGATGGAGTCTCGCTCTGTCACCCAGGGTAGAGTGCAATAGTGCAATTTTGGCTCGCTGCAACCTCCGCCTCCCGGGTTCAAGTAATTCTCCTGCCTCAGCCTCCCGAGTAGCTGAGACTACAGGTGCCCGCCACCACGCCCGACTAATTTTTGTATTTTTAGTAGAAACAGGGTTTCACCACATTGGCTAAACTGGTCTCGAACTCCTGACCTCGTGATCTGCCCGCCTTGGCCTCCCAAAGTGCTGGGATTACAGCCGTGAGCCACCATGCCCAACCTGTTTGATTTTGTTTTGTGAAAGTGTTCTGGGGACTGCTGGAACAGTCCCACAAACTGGGGGCTGAAAACAGTAGGAATTGATTCTCTCACTGTTCTGGAAGCAGAAGTCTGAAATCAAGGTACCAGTAGGGCCACGTTCCCTCCTAGGGCTCTTGAGGAGCATCCTTTCTGCTATGTGGGATATGCTTTGTTCCCACCAAAAGTCATGTTGAAATTTGAGTCCCAATTTGCCAGTGTTGGAGGTAGGGCCTAGTGGCAGGTGTCTGGGTCATGGGGCGGATCCTTCCTGAATAGATGAATGCTGTGTCAGGAAAGTGAGTTCTTGCTCTCATGGGGCTGGGTTACTGCAAGAGCAGGTGTTTTTTTTCGCACATTTGGTCTCTGCACCCCCTCGCCCCTCCTTCTGCCTTCTGCCATGACTTGAAGCAGCACGAGACCCTCATAGATGGGCTGCCCAATCTTGGACTTCAGGCCACCAGAGTTGTGACCAAATAAACCTCTGTTCTTTAAAAATCACCCAGCCTCTGGCTCACGCGGTCAGGAGATTGAGACCCATCTCTACTAAAAATACGAAAAAATTAGCCAGGCGTGGTGGTGGGTGCTTGTAGTCCCTGCTACTCGGGAGGCTGAGGCAGGAGAATGGCATGAACCCAGGAGGCGGAGCTTGCAGTGAGCTGAAATCGCACCACTGCACTCCAGCCTGGGCGACAGAGCCATACTCCGTCACACACACACAAAAATATCACCCACCCTCCAGTGTTCTGCCATGGCAACACAAAATGAACTCAGACACTTCTGTGTTAGTAGGATTCTCCAAAGAAACAGAGCCAAGAGGATGTACATTTATATATAGAAAGAGATGTGCATTAAGGACTTGGCCACATGGTTACGGTGGCCGGCAAGTATCAAGGTCTGTAGGGTGAGACGGCAAGCAGGAGACCCGGGAGAGTCAATGGTGCATGCTCCAGTCTGAGTCTGAAGGCCTGAGACCCAGGAGAGCTGATGGTGTAGCTCTAGTCTGAAGGCACACAGGCTTGAGACCCAGGAAGACACAATGTATCTCTTCTGGTCTGAAGGCAAGCACAGACCCATGTCCCAGTTGAAAGGCTATCAGGCAGGAAGAATTTTCTCTTTCTCAGGAGAGGAACAGCCTTTTTGTTCTATTCAGGTTTTCAACTTATTGGATGAGACACACCCACGTTGGAGAGGACAATCTGCTCTTCTAAGTGTACAAACTCACATGTTAGTCTTATCCAGAAACATCTTCACAGACACACCTGGAATAATGTTTGAGCCACAACCCAGCCAAATTGACACATAAAATTAACCATCACACCCTCCTTGCCCCTTCTAGTTCCTGGTGGCTCCAGGCATCCCTTGACTTGAGGCTCTGTCACCGCAATCTCTGCTCCATCTTCTCATGGTCTTCTTCTCTCTCTGTGTTTCAAACCCCCCCTCTTTTCTTTTATAAGGATACTACCTATTGGATTTAGCCTCTGCCTTCAATCTAGGATGATCTCATCCTGAGATCCTTAACTTAATTGCATCTGCAAAGAAGATATTTCCAAATACGGTCACATCCACAGGTGCCAGAGATGAGGACTTGAACATACTTGTTGGTGGCGCAGGGTGTCACTATGAAACCACTACAGAGAAGGAAACAAAATATCCTCGGGGTTTCCTCTATTCTAATTCCCAAATAGGCTTTTCTATGTTCTCTGGGGTCTTATTCCCAAGTCTTGCTCATCCATCAATATAATTTATCTCATTTATCTTTTTTTTTTTGAGATGGAGTCTTGCGCTATTGCCCAGGCTGGAGTGCAGTGGTGCAATCTCGGCTCACTGCAACCTCCACCTCCCAGGTTCAAGTGATTCTCCTGCTTCAGGCTCCCCAGTAGCTGGGATTACAGGCACCTACCACCACGCCCAGCTATATATATATATATATATTT